>NC_135537.1:119692997-120022990 GCF_045843805.1 Urocitellus parryii | reverse complement strand
TTCCTGTTCTCATGAACTGTAGCCTCACAAGCCCCATCCCAGCTGCTGTCCAAAGTCTAAAAACAGTGCTTTGTGATCATTTGTGTGCATTCATGAGTCATCTCAATAGAACCCATTCGGTACAAATAGAACCTACTTTTTTTAACCCTGAAATATTTAAACAAAGGAATATTTTGACTCTATTTTTTTTTTTTTTATGGTGCTAGGGATTGAACCCAGGGCCTTGCACATGCTAGAAAAGTGCTTTACCCCTGAACTTTACCCTCAGCCCCTTCACTCAATATTTATGAAGGAAAGATTTGACTTGGAATTTCAACAGCAGTAATCCTTTCGGCAAGAATTCTCCATAATTAGCTATTAGTAAATCACATTAAATTCTTAATGCATTCTCAGTAGATTCAGATTAAAATATTTACATCTTTTCACTTCAATGTTTTTGCTGGTGAGTTTATGTCAGTAATCTTTCCCGCACCATCTCAGGTCTTCTGGGCTTCTCATCTTGACTCATGTAGCTCTGCAGAGCTCCTGTGTACTTAATGAATTTGGAATCTGAGAGCATCCACGTTTCATTCATGTATTTCATGCTTGTCCTGTCCCAGGGCTGGGCTTCCATTTGATGCTGTGGAAATGCCCCATGATAAAGCCCACGCAGTTACACCCAAGCTCCTCATTGTGTGACTGTGCGTGGTCAGCATTGTATGACTTGTGTGGGATCACAGAGTGGGTGGGCATTGCGGGATCTGTGAGAATCTGTGGTGAATATGGGTAATCAGATTTTATGCATGCAATTAGAGTACTTTCAGATTATGGATTATCAGAGTATGTGTATGGTTGAAAGGTTCATGGGTTTTGGAATCTGAGTGTGTGTTATCAGCACTTGGTTGTGTTTGAAGTGTGTGTGTGATCATTGTAGGCTGTGTACACGAGCAGTCTGGGTACAGAAGTGGATTTGAGTAACAGAGTTGTTTAGTTTTTTTTTTTTTTTTTTTTAAACGTGGTGCTGGGGATGGAACCCAGTGCCTCACACGTGCTAGGTGAGCACTCTACCGCTGAGCCACAACCCCAGCCCCTGCTAATTTTAATTTTAGAAGAAATACCTAAGTGTAGAACTGCTAGCTCCAATAATTACAAGTTTTTACACTTGATGAATATAGCCACATTATCCTACAAAAAAAATTTTGCCAGTCAGTTGGCCATGATACCATTGGGTGTGCTGTGCCTGGGACCCTGGCCCATGTCAAGGCCTCTTCAGGACACAGTTAGAGGCTCCAGTGGGACTAACAATGAAGATGGTGGTTCTGGGAGTGAAGCTGGACCACTCTTTCAGTTGAAGATTTTCCTGGCCTCTCATTGTTGCCTCCTCATTGGTAACTTTGACCTTGGGCACATTCCCATAGTCTTCTGTGGTCCTCAGTTTGCTCATTAGTAGATGCAACGTTGGTCTAGTCACTTCACTCCTTTAGCTGTCATTGAGTATGCAGGTGCTGAGCTCCTCTAGACATCAAGCTCTGTGTATCTTGGCTACCTGGTACCATCTCTAGGTGCAAAGAGAGAAGGGAGAGAAAGGGGATATATGTGGTCTTTTACTGGGATGTGGGTCATGTCATGCATACAATGACATCATCTGTTTTCAGGATGGGCTGATGTGTAGATGAGAGAGGCAAAAGTAGGGCGAGTCCTGGGGTCCCTTCATGGGTCTCTCTTCCCTGAGGTGGTATGATGATCCTTTGGGGAAGGAGGGAGGTCACTACTACTTTCTCATCATGCCCCTGATCTTGTCGAGTTTGAGCTGGAATACTGGGAGCCGATGCATCACAGAATGCAGATTCACACTCTGGATTGAGAAGCCAAGGGTAGGCAGACTCTGTCTTACCTTGTGGCCAGGTCAAATCTAGGCAACTGAAAGAACCTGGGCAGGTGATAGCTCCACTGGAGACCAAAGATCTCGGCTCCAGTATTGACTTGGAGTGAGGTAGATGTTTCACATTCTGAACAGAATTCAGGTTCTTGATTTCCTTCCTAATAAACTTCCCCTGAAGCTTGCCCACAGGTGCTGGTACAGATTTGTTTCTCCAGTATAGAGTCCAACCTCTGAAAACCAGAATTGAAATAGTCACCATGATATCTTCACTGTCAGCTGCCCGTGTAGGGCTGTGGCCTACAAATGAGGATGTGTCTGTCTATTCTTCATTTTCCAACTCAGTTAATGTTGCTACTGCTCTGTCTTTTCTGAAATTCAGAAATTGAGGGTTTCCAGTTACATAGTTGATACAAGGGATTAGCATTTACGGTGCCCATGTTGGGGACACCTGGCCGTTGCCTCATGCACATATCTAGAGTTTCCCAGGGTCAATTTCTTCCCATTCAGTCATCAGCTCAATCAATGAATATAAATTGTATTGTCCACAGTCACATTCAACATCCCAACTCCCATTCAGTCATCAGCTCAATCAATGAATATAAATTGTATTGTCCACAGTCACATTCAACATCCCAACAGCAAAACATTGATTTCTCCCATCTCCTAGATCCTTCCTTTTCTCTCTCCCCTTCTGCTGGAATTTTCCTTTATTGTGGTGGAAAACACATAAACATATCCTCTTAACAATTTTAAGTGTGCATTACAGTACTTTTAGCTACATTCACATTGTTATACAACAGATCTCTAGAATTTGTTCATCTTGCAAAACTGACACTCTATACTCATTGAGTATACATTGAATAACTTCCCATTTCCCTCACTCCCCAGCCCCTGGCAATCACCATTTGACTTTCCATTTCTATGAATTTTACTCAAGATGCCTCATATAAGTGGATTGCATAGTATGTGTTCTTGCTGTGATTGGTTTATTTCAATATCCTTAATGTGAACACATTTTATTTATTTTACAGTAGAATGCATTTTGACATATTGTACAGAAATGGAGCACAACTTCTCATTCCTCTGGCTATCCATGGTGCAGTCACTCCAGTAGTATAATCATACATGTATATAGGGTAGTAATGTCTGTCTCATTTTACCATCCTTCCCATCCCCATGACTCCAACCTTCCCCTCACTCCCCTCTACACAAACCAAAGTTCCTTCATTCTTCTGTATCTCTCCCTCCCACTATGGATCAACAGAAACTGATAAATGTTTTATCAGAGAAAACTTCAGTATTTGCTTTTTTGTGATTGGCTTATTTCACTTTAGCATGATATTCTTTAGTTCCATCCATTCACCTTCAAATGCCATAATTTCATTCTTCTTTAAGACTGAGTGATATTCCATGGTGTATATGTACCACATTTTCTATATCCATTCATCTGTTGTAGGGCACCTAGGTTGGTTCCATAGCTTGGCTATTGCGCATTGAGCTACTATAAACATTGATGTGGCTGTGTCACTGTAGAATGCTGATTTTAAGTCCTTTAGGTATAAACTGAGGAGTGGGATAGCTGGGTCAAATGGTAGATCCATTCCAAGTTTTCTGAAGTATCTCCATACTGCTTTTCATAGTGGTTGCACCAATTTGCAGTCCCACCAGCAATCTATGAATCTATCTTTCCCCCCACATCCTTGCCAACACTTATTATTGCTTGTATTCTTCATAATTGTCATTCTGACTGGAGTGAGATGAAATCTTAGAGTAGTTTTGATTTGCATTTTGCTAATTGCTAAAGATGATGAACATTTTTTCATATGTTTATTGATTAATTGTATTTCTTCTTCTATGAAGAAATACATAATTCCTTACCCATTTATTGATTGGGTTATTTTTTTGTGTGTGTTAGTTTTTTTTTCAAAGTAGATACACTTGCATTATTCTAAATCTTTTTTTAATATTTATTTTTTTAAGGTGGACACAATATCTTTATCTTACATTTATGTGGTGCTGAGGATCGAACCCAGTGCCTCTTGCATGCTAGGCGAGCGCTCTACCACTGAGCGACAACCCCAGCCCTGGTGTTAGTTTTTTTGAGTTCTCTATATATCCTGGAAGAATATGTTCTCCACCTGGGGAATGAGATTAGTCAAATAACATTATGTGCATATACAAATATATTGCAATGAATCCCACTATTATGCATAATTATAATGTGCCCCCCAAAATAAAATAAATTTAAATAAATTAAAGATTCAAATAAATGGAAAAACATTCTGTATTCATGGGTTGGAATGTAATATTGTTTAAAAATGCCCATACTACTCAAAACAATCTATATAATTTATGCAGTTTCTATCAAAATCCCAACAGAATTAATGCTCTATCTGAGGTTCATATGGTAAAGATTTTTAAAATTATGTTGTTTTTCTTTTTTTTTTTTTTGCTGTTGAGTTGTAGGAGTATTTTATTCCACATACTAACCCTTTATCTTATATTATATATGGTTTGCAAATATTTTCTCCCATTCCATAGGCCTCTTTGTTCCCTGCTGCATAGAAGTTTATAAATTGAGTGTAGTCCCAGTTGTCTATTTTTTTGCTTTTGCTATCTGTGCTTTTGGTGTCGTATCCAAGAAATCAATGTTCATTCCAATGCCATGAAGCCTCTCCTGTTTTTCCCTAGGAGTTGAAAAAATATTTTTTAGTTATGATGCTGGGGATTGAACCCAGGACCTTATGCATACTAGGCAAATCCTTTACCACTAAGTTACACTCCTAACTTTTCCTCAGCAATTATGTTTAGGTCTTTAATACGCTTGGAACTGATTTTCACAATAGAAGATAGGGATCTGTCTTCCTTCTTTTTTAATATAGATTTCCAGATTTCCCATCACCATTTGTTAAAGGTACTATCTTTTCCTTATTGTGCATTCTTGGTACCCCTATGGAAGATGATTTGACCACATTTGAGAGGTTTTTTCTGGGCTCTCTATTCTGTTCATTTGGCCTTTTTGCCAATAACATTACTCTAGCTTTGTAATGCTTTGAATCAAGAATTGTAAAGCCACCAGCTTTAGCTTTCTTTCTCAAAACTATTTTGGTTGTTAAGGGTCCTTTGTAGTTCCACACGAATTTTAGGATTTTTTCCTATTTTTTAAAAAAATTCTGCTGGGATTTTATAGGAACTGCATAAATTATATAGGTTGTTTTGAGTATTATGGGCATTTTAAACAATATTACCTTCCAACCCATGAATACATAATGTTTTCCCACTTATTTGAATCTTTAATTTATTTAAATTTATTTTATTTTTTGGACACATTATAATTATGCATAATAGTGGGATTCATTGCAATACATTTGCACATGCACGTAACATAATTTGATCAATTTCATTCCCCAGAACCTTTTCCTTTCCTTCCCCTCCTTCCTGTGTCTTTAATTCTTTCAGCAATGTTTTGTAGTTTTCAGTGTATTAAGTCTCTTAACTCCTTGATTAAGTTTATTCTTGAGGGGAAGGGAGGGGGCAGGGGGCTAGAAATGATGGTGGAATGGGATGGACATCATTACCCTAAGTACATGTATGAAGACACGAATGGTGTGAATATACTTTGTATTCAACCAGAGATGTGAAAAGCTGTGCTCTATATGTGTACTATGAATTGTAATTCATTCTGCTGTCATCTATAACAAATTAGAATAAAAAATTTTTATAAAAATTTATTCTTAAGTACTTTATTCTTTTGGATGTTATGGTAAATGAGATGGTTTTCTTAATTTCAGTTTTGGATTATTTGTTGCTAGTGCATAGACAAAACTGGTTTGTTATATATTCTGCAACTTTATTCAATTTGTGAGTTTATTTAGGGTTTTTCATGTAATCTTTAGGGTTTTCTGCATATAAGATCATTTCATCTGTGAACAGAAATAATTTCACTTCCTTTCCAGTTTGTGTGTTCCATTCTCTTCTTTTTCTTTCCTTTTGCTCTGACTAGAACTTCTAGTTACATTGAACAGAAGTCGTGAGAGTGGACACTGTTGGTTTCTTCAGGGTCTTAAAGGAAAATTTTCAGTTCTTCACTATGGGGTATAAAGTTAGCTGTGGGTTTTTTCATGTGCACTTTTCTTTATGTTGGGATAGTTTCATTCTAGTCCTAGATTTTTGAGTGTTTATGGTGAGAAGGCGTTGAGTTTTGTCAAACTCTTTTTTTTTTTCCATCAGTTGAGATGATGACATTTTTGTTCTTCCTGTGTCAATGTGCTATATTACTTTAATTGATTTTCATATGTTGAACCATCCTTACATCCCAGGGACAAATTACACTTGATGGTTTGCATAACCAATTAATGTTCTATGGAATTCAGTTTGTTAGTATTTGGTGAGGATCTTTGCAACAATGTTCACTAGGGAGATTGGTCTGTACTTTTCTTTTTCTGTAGTATCTTTCTTTGGCTTTCATATCAGAGTAATGATGGCCTCTAAAATGAGTTTTGAATTCTATCCATATCTTAAAAAAAATTTTTTTAAAAGAGTTTGAAAATGATTGGCCTAGATTTTTTAAATGTTTGGTAGAATTCTCCATTGAAGCCATCTAGTCCAGGGCTTTTCTTTGTTGGGGTATTTTTGATTATTTGATGAAGTATCCTTCCTAGTTATAGATCTGTTCAGATTTTTCTATTTTTCCATGATCCAGTCTCAGTAAGATTCATGTTTCTAGGAATTGATGCATTTCTTCTCTGTTATACAATTTATTAGACTGTGATTTTCAGCTCCAGAATTTCAGCCCCAGGCATCCAAATTATGTGTCTTCCATCAGTTCTTCAAATCAGGCAAGACAGAAACCAGTTCTCTGGAAAGTTGGATCACTGGATGCATATTCCAGTCTTCTTTTCTCTTTCCTTGGAGAAGCCATGAACTGAGTTGGGTTGAGCCATGTTGGGCTGGAGAAGGATCGATGTGAACAAAGAATGGTTTTTCTTACTGATCTTGATATACTCTTCTTGGTTTGGTCTCAAATGCAGTACTGCCATTTCTCGACTGGTTTTTCATAAGGGTATTTTGGCCCATATATTTTTAATTCAGGGTCTCTGTGGAAGAATAAGAACTGGGACTTCCCATTCTGCCATCTTGCCCTCAACTACTCTATTCTTGATCCCAAGAGATCACATCTGGTGGCAACCCAATGTCTACAAGATGTTTAAGACAAATGTATTCAACGAAAGGCTGGATAAATGAGGCAGATCAATCAAAGATTATATATCTCCTTTAACTAGTGAGGGAATTAAAAATCAGGAGTGTATCAGGTGATATTCAAAGTCCTCAGTAGCAGAGAAGGAATCAGAGACCCAGAGCACCTGCAAACTAACAGTAGTCTTATATTGATTGAATAGTTATGGTTTGGATGTGGTGTGTCCCCCAAAAACTCATGTGTGAGACATTGGAAGAAGGTTCAGAGGAGGAATGATTGAGTTATGAAAACATTAACCTAATGAGTGAGTTCATCCCCTGATGGGATTAACTGGGTGATAACTGGAGGTGAGTAAGGTGTGGCTGGAGGAGGTGGGTCATTGGGGATGTGCCTTTGGGCTATCTATTTCCTATGAATGGAGGCTGTCTCTCTGTTTCTGATCATCATGTGAGCCACTTCCCTCAACCACACTCCTCCCGCCATGATGTTCTGCCTCACCATGAGCCCTGAGAAATGGAGCCAGCTGTCTATGAACAGAGACCTCTATAACTGTGAGTTTCCAAATAAACTTTTCCTCCTTTAAAATTGTTCTTGAGGTCTTTTTAGTCACGGCACTGAAAAGGCTGACTAAACAAATAGTGTCCCTCAAAAAGTAATGTAGACTAAGAATGTGAGTGTACATTATTCCACCTTATTTGGAAATGGGTTCTTTGCAGACGTCATTAAGGATCTCAAATTAAATCATCCTAGACTTAAGGTTGGGCATAAATCCACTGACTGACTAATATTGTTATAAAAGAATAGGGATCTTTGAGACAGATACTCAGGGAGAATGCTTCGTGAAATAAAGGCAGAGGTTAGAGTGGTGTGTCTACATGCATGCCATGCCAAAGGTTGCTGGAAAACACCAGAAGCTGGGAGAGAGGCATAAACAGATTTCACCTCAGACTCACCAGAAGGAACCAGTCCTACTGACACCTTGATTTTTGAGCTGCTGGCCTCCAGAACTGTAAGAGAATAAATTTCTGTTGATGAAAGCCATTCAGTTTCTGGTTCTTTGTTAGAGCAGCCCAGTCTAACCTCCCTCACAGAACTGTAACTTCTATCCTAAGTCCCTGAAAATGACTGTAGAAAGGGATGGGATCCCAAGCACCCAAAATTCATGTTGATGGAAGAACAAACTTGTAAAGATATTTTTAGGGCAAATCTGACTGTATCCATTATATGTAACTCTTGCTTTGTTTATTAGAACCAATAATTGTATAATTTTTTTTTTTTTTTTTTACTCTGAGGAGTCAGGATATGTTAGTAGACAGCTTTTGGGTAATAGGACCAAAATACCTGACATGTACAACATAGAGGAGTAAAAGTTTATTTTGGCTCATGCTGGGCATGATGGCCCATACCTGTATTCTCAGAGGCTAGGGAAGCTGAGACAGGAGGGTCACGAGTTCAAAGCCAGCCTCAGCAATGGCAAGACACTGAGCAACTCAAGTGAGACCCTGTCTCTAAAAAAAAAATACAAAATAAGGCTGGGTATGTGGCTCAGTGTTTGAGTGCCCCTGAGTTCAATCCTCTGTACAAAAAAAAAAAAAAAAAGGTTTCTTTTGGCTCATGGCTTCCGGGTTCAGCTCTATAGGCATAACATCATGGAAGAAAGGTGTGACAGAAGAAAGCTGCTCAGTTCATTGCAGTTGGGAAAGAAAGAGAAAGGGGTGAGGGAAGGAATGGTCCGGGGAGAAGATAAGCCTTTTCAGAAATGTCCCTAGTGACCTAATCCTCCAACTAGGTGCCACCTCCCAATCCATCCAGCTATCAATGGGTTGAATGGGAGTCTTCATGATCCAATCATTGCCTAAAAGCCGACCTCTGAACCTTATTGCTTTGAAAACCATGTTTTTAACACATGAATTTTGCAGGGACCTTTCAGAGCCAAATAACATAGGGTCTGCAGGAAAAAACTTAAGAAATCACACTCCAAACCTAAGACTGCTGCTCAGTCTTAGTGGATCTGAGAGTTTTCTTCTTCCTAGATTTGCTTTGGGGGCCTGCTCTATAATTTTGTCATTCTGAAAATAGAGACTGAATTTTGTCAAATGCAACAGAAACAAAACTAAAGAAAACTGGTGTTCCACTGTGAATCAACCCCTTCTCTCTACTCATTACAAGAGGAGATGGTAAAGCCATGAAAGAAAAGAAAATTCAACAACTGGGAGAGAAGCATCAGAAAAATTGGTGCCCCCAAAACTAATTCTATGTTCATTCATAGAATGAACCTGAAAACCAAGGACCTGCCCATCACAAAAGAATTGTTTCCATATTGGATTAAACATCTTCCAATGCGCAAGACAAGAGATGTGGTCTTCTAGGTACAGTTTCCAATAGAAACTAAACAGGGGACTTTTCCTAACATAAGTAATGCACACATTTACTTTCTTATTAAGAATGAAATAAACAGAACTTTTTGGAAGAGTGGAAGTTCACCTTCCAGAATTATATAATCCTTTCTAGAGACATTGATCATTAACATTTTTTGTATATATAATTATGATGTTGTCTTATTCATTTAATACAGTTAAAACATGCCCAAATACATAGTTTAAAAGCAGAATTTACAATTATTCCACTTAAAAGTAGTTTTAAAGTTTTGGTGGGATCACTTAAATAAGAGATCTACCCCCTTAAAAAATTTAAGTGTACTATCGTATTGTAAAACCATAGGCAAAATGTGGTACAGCAGATCTCTATTACTAATTCATCTTTGTACTTGTTGAATAGCAACTCCCTGTTCTACTCTCTGCTTCATTGAATTTGAATACTTTACTTATCTCATTTAAGTGAAGTCATGCAACATTGGTCCATCAATAACAGGCTTATTTCATCTTACCTAATATTGTCGAGGCTTATTCACGTTGTCACAGATAACAGTGTTCCCAGAACAATCCAATTCTCGTGTGTGAGAACTATCCTTAAAGTGTCATGAGAACAAAGAAAGAGGAAGTCAGATCCAGGATTGCACAGAATGCAATTTATTGGTTCATTTACCGATGGAAGTGTGGCCTATGGGTGACAGCAAGACCAATTGGATCTCTGCAAATTGAGTTAGACAAAATTGACTACATCCTAGCTGCAGTACACTTGGTTTATCTTAAGAGTTAGGCACAACCTTGGAGCTGAGGTCTGGTTGTCCTGCTCCACCTACCACACTAATGGTTTTGTCTATGTGTAATCTGCTAGGAAACTATGCAGGAAAAACTAGGTAGGGTTACTCTGGGGGTAATTGTGGTGGTTAAAACTCAAGATGGCTGTAATCATGTCTAGCTTAATCTATACAGACAGTATTTCCTTCTTGTTTATAGCTGAATATTTCATTATACACAGGCACCACATTGATCCATTCATCCATTAATGAACACTTGGATTGCTTCCACCTCTTGGCTGTTATGAATAATGCTACAGAGAACATGGGAGTGCAAATATCTCTTCTAAACTTTGATTTTAATGCTTTGGGATATATATCCAGAAGCGGGATTACTAAATCATATGGTAGTTCTACTTTTTAACTTTTTGAGGAAATTCCATACTATATTCCGTAGCATTTTCACCATTTTACATTCTTAGCAATGATGTTCAAGGATTCCTACATCTCCACCTTCTCACCAAAACTTAGTGTCTTTTGCGTTTTTGATAATACCCATCCTACCATGTCTGAGGTGGTAGGTATCTCATTGTGAATTCCCCTGATGGTTGGTGATGTTGAACATCTTCTCATATACCTGTTGGCTATTTGTATGTCTTCTTTGGAGGAATGTCTGTTCAAGTCCTTTGTCCAATTTTTAAATTAGGTTTTTGTTTTGTTTTGATAACTGAATTGTGTGAGTTCTTTATAGATTCTGGATCTTCAACCTTTACAAGGATATTAAACCTTTACAAGATACAAGGTCTGCAAATATTTTCTCCCATTTGTAGGTTGCCTTTTCACTGTGGTTGATTGTGCAGAAGTTTTGAGTTTGATGAGCCCTCTTTATCTATTTTCACATTCATTACTTGGGCTTTTTTTTCATATTAAAAAAAATCATTATCCATTTCAATGTCATGAAGTTTTTCCTCTGGATTTTCTTCTAGGACTTCTATAGTTTCTGGTCTTATGTTTATGTCTTTAATCTACTTTGAGTTCTTCATTCTTTAGCAGTATATATCTAGTTTTCCCAGCACCATTTGTTGAAGAGACTGCTTTCCCCTCTTTGTGTCTTCTTGGCACCTTTTCTGAAGATCAGTTGCCTGGGTTTATTTCTGGACTTTCTATTCTATTCCATTGGTCATTATGTCTATTTTTATACCAGTACCATATTGTTTTAATTACTGTAGTTTTGTAATATATTTTGAAGTCAGGAAATTTGATGACACCTGCTTTGTTGTCTCTCTAGATTGATTTGGCTATTCAAGGCCCTTTGTGACTCCATACAAATTTTAGCATTTGTTTCTATTTTTGTAAAAAATGTCATTTGGTATTTTGATAGGGATTACACTGTATTTGAAGATTGCTTTGGTGACTATTGCTATCTTAACAAGGCTAAGTTTTTCAATCCATGAATATTGAATGCCTTTTATTTATTTAGATCTTTAATTTCTTTTTCTGTTATATTTTTTAGTTTTCAATGTACATCTCTTTGGTCGTACTTTAGTGTCATCTTATAAAACTGTAGTTTTATGCCCTTAAACAAAAATTACTCCTCCAATTCCTGGAAACCATTATTCTACTTTCTGTCTACAAATTTGACAAAACTCTAGGTACCTCATGGGTGAAATCATATATTATTTGTCATTTTGTCACTGCTTTTTTGGGGGGGCAGAATAATATTCCATTGTATGGATAGAACACACTTTGCTTATCCATTCTTCTGAGGATGGTTGCTTGGATCACATTTTAGTTATTGTGATTAATGCTGTTATGAACACAGACATACAAATACCTTTCTGAGACCCAAACAACTGATTTTTGTATGTTGATTGTATATGCTGCAATTTTAGTGAATTAATTAGTTCTAATAGTCTTTTGTGTGTGTGTGTGTGTGTGGAGTCTTTAGGGTTTTCTATGTATCATATCACATCATTTTCAAACAGTGATAATTCCTTTCTGATTTGTTCCACTTGTTTATAAAAGTATATGAGGTTTTAAAGCTATTTTCAGGAAATAAAATGTTAATCTCACAATTTTAAAGGTGAGGATGGGGGTATACAAGTTCCGTGGCAGAGCACATGCTTCGCATGTACAGGCCTGGGGTTCAATCTCCAGTCCCTGTTAGAATAAGTAAACTAATATTCACCTAAAAATTAAGAAAAGCAAAAAAAGGAATAGTAAAAGAAAACAAGAGGAATAAATCTAGAAGAGAAAGAGAAAAAAAGAAAAGCAGAATAATAGTATCTTTTGGGAGAAAAGATGGCCAGTGTTCCATTGAGGAGGAGTTCTGCCCAGAGGGGTCCAAGCCACCCTAAATCTTAATGTCTCAAATCATCAACAAATAACAAAACACAAACACTCAGAAATATATTTACAGACAGTGAAGCCCCTGGTAGATCTAGTCCACATGGGTTCTTGAACTAGACAAAGAGAAAATGGCTCTGGTGGTTTATTTATGGGGGAACATCAAAGGCAGGGATAAAGTTTCAAGGACAGAGTCTTGCTTCCTGATGGATGGCAGTCAGCAGGTTGATTGACATCTCAGCAAGTTGCACTCATCTCAGGTGCTGTGTGGGATCTGAGGCAGAGCTGCAGGGGGGAGTTCACCTGTGTCAGGAGGTCAATCCCCAGTGCCAGACTTATCCCCTCAGGAGGCCACTATATGCAACATGGTCCACACCCAGCCCACAGACGGCTCATGACAAGTATCCTAAGGAATAAAGATTGTTTGCCTCAGGGCTGATATTTTTCATTGTTAAATTAACAGATGAGTCATAAACTCCATATAATTCTATCTCTGATAGATAAATAAGTAAACACTAATGATCCAACATAAGAAATTGCTAAATTAAAACCGACTATCGGAGAGATGAGGTACGACATAACCTCTAAATTTGTAGGTAACAGATGTCAACCTCTTTGTGATGACAAAGGTTCTACATAAAGAATTTGCTTACTGTCAGTGGGAATGTAAAAGGGTGCAGTCACTGTGGGAAGCAGTAGGAGGTTCCTCCAAAAATTAAAAATAGAACTACCATATGATCAAGCAATCCCACTTCTGGGTATATATCCAAAAGCATTGGAATCAGGATCTCAAGGAGATATTTACATATGCATAAGTATTAAAGCATTAGTCCCAACAGCCAAGAGGTGCAAGCCACCCAAGTGTTCATTACTGGATGAAGGGAAAACGAAAATGTGGTATATACATGCAGTGGAATATTATTAGCCTTCAAAAAAGAAAATTCTATGAGTCAGCCTCTGACTCATAGAGGGGTAGGGAGGGGGAGCATGGGAGGATTAGATGAATTCTAGATAGGGAAGAGGGGTGGGAGGGAAAGGGAGGGGTCAGGGGGTTAGCAAGGATGGTGGAATGTGATGGACATCATTATCCAAAGTATATGTATGAAGACCCGAATTGGGTGTCAATTATACTTTACATATAAACAGAGATATGAAAAATTGTGGTATATATGTGTAATAAGAATTGTAATGCAAAAAAAGTACATGTATAAAGGCATGAATTGGCATGAACATACTATATATACAAAGATATGAAAAATTATACTCTATGTATAATAAGAACTGTAATGCATTCCGTTGTCGTGTATTTAAAAAAATAAAATCAATAAAACTAAAAAAAATTAGCAAACATAAAAAAAAAGAAAATTCTATCAGATGCTACATGGGTAAACCTTGATGACATATGCTAGGTAAAATAAACCAGTCACAAAAGAAAGAAGGGCCTGTGGCTAGCTCCCACTGAGGCATATCCACAGCATTGGGAATAGTACTTGGCACATGGCACCTATGAGTCATTGTATTTTGGAGGGAAGGGACATGTGAAAGTCAAGCACAATCATCCTCAGGCAGTTTGGAGGCTTTTCTGTGCCACAGGAACCCAGCTCCCCTGCAAAAGCATTTACTGAACTTTCTTGAAAGTGTGTTACTGGGAAAGGGGATCACTTGAAGCGGTGTTATGGGCCAGGCCATATGGGCAATGACCAAACAGATTCCATTTTACCCCGGGACTTCATATCCTGTAAGAAATGCTTCTCCCATGGGAAAGCCCCACCTCTGTACCCATTAATAGTCACTTAGCATAGCATACTTGGCAACACCAAATAGCAATTCTTATACAATGTAAAATTGTTCTCTTTGGTTTCCATTTTTCTTGGGCAGTGTAGCCTGTCAAAGATTGATTGTTTAGACGTTTGTAACCATTCTCTAAAGTGTACTGACCTAGGGTCATTTTCATCCTCTCCCTTCTACTTGCTTGCTGCTATGCCAACCTGGAAAGTCCCGTGGGAAATACCAAGGTACCCATTGCATTGTCTTGCTAACTGCCCAATCCAGCTTCTGCACCCTCTTGCTTGCAGTTACGTCAACCCAGGTGCCAGGTGTGGTTTTTGCCTTTAAATATCCTAAAATGCTCAGGCTCAGGCTGTTCCTTGCAGAGAAAGTTATGGGTCCTGTGGGGAGCAGTCACCAGCTGATCGGCTAAATAACATTAATAACTGGGTTTGTGTTTCTTTCTAACGTTAATAATTCTTCAATTTGGACAAAACTGGGACTGGGTGTGTTTTCTGAACCATCTGCCCTACAATAAGTTTTTGCAGCTTATCTGATTCCTAGAGTTACCCTCACATTTATCTGGGTAACTCAGAGACCAGTTTCCCTTTCCCTGGTCCATCGGCCTTGGTTGCTCAGATTTCCAGGGAGGAGAAGTCATGACGATGGAACTTCCATTTTAAGGCAGATAGAGCTCAGATTAGGCCTCAGTCTGCACCCAGTGTCTCTCAAGTGCCCCAGTTCAAAGGAAATCAGTGTGCCAGAGCACTGTGTGGAGTGGCATTTCTTGCTCTCAGGTAGTAGTTACCAGGAACAGCCCTTTCCCTGAGAAGGTACTTTCACTAATGCAGATTTCCTTCACAGATGCAACTTTCTTTTCCCGGGCTGGGGCTGTGACTCAGCAGTAACAAACTTGCCTAGCATGTGTGAGGCACTGGGTTTGATTCTCAGCACCACAGATAAATTTAAAAAATTAAAGGTCTATCAACAACTAAAAAAATTAAAATTAAAATTTTTTAAAAAAGGACAGCTTTTCAGAGGTACTCCTGTGTCTGAAGTTTCTCAGAATAACCAGCTCAAAACATGCCAGAGAAGGCTATTTTAGGGTGGCATATTCTAGTCTCCTACAGTCACGTTTCTTTTTTTTTAATTTATTTTTTAGCTGTAGTTGGACACAATATCTATATTTCATTTATTTATTTTTATGTGGTGCTGAGGATCGAACCCAGGGCCTCACACATGCTAGGCGAGTGCTCTACCGCGGAGCCAGAATCCCAACCCTATAGTCACGTTTTGTCCTATTGACACCCAACTTGAGCTTCCTGTGACACCCAAGTGTTTCCCGGGTCTTCCAGTCTCCAAGTTCTGGGCACTTCATTCATAGTTTTACTTTGATTTGAATATCCATATTTAAAAAAAAATCAGAGTTCACAGGCAATCTCATTTGGACACTGTGGATCTGACACCTGCTGAAATTAACATTGGCACATAGAACAGTGACACCCTGTTCCAAAGACCTTGCAGTGTAAGAGGGGCTCCTTTAAAATTGGGAGATTTAGAAAAAGCACCCAACCTTGTACTCTCTAAATTGCTTTTCCTTTGCCTGCATCTCATCCTGAGATTGGAAGCTGAAAGGAAACCCCCAAACCTGGCATCGATAGAGCCCACAAAACCAGAATCGCTACATACCTCCCTCCTAGCAGCCCTGAAGCCCGACCCCATAAACATATGCATCTCTCTTGGCTCCTCACTTTTGCTCTGTGTTATTCTAAAGCTGTTTTTGGTTCAGGGAAAAGGAAGATTTCTAGACTGTCTGTCTTCCTGGTTTTGGCCAAACCACGAATAAATTCATTTCTTGCTTTGCTGTCATTTTTCTCTTTGTTAAATAAACTCTTGATGCAGCACCTGATCAAACTTAGTCTGTTAGGACCCCCAGAGTCAAGCCTCTGGCCTGGGTTCCTGGAAAAATAGTGCATCTCTCTCTCTCTCTAGTTCAAGGGGATGTCTGTGCAGGTTGCTTTGAACCAAAGCTGTGTTTTCCTTTGGTTCATAACTTGTGATGTTCTCTGGCTTTTTGCTTTAACTCTATTCAGCCCTGGTTGGTTGACATTGCAGGGAAAGCTTAACCTTGATAAGAATATAGACAAAATGAAAAAAGGAAAAAAAAAATCCAGTTTATTCACCCTTCAAGTCTTCCCTCTAAGATGTTATTATTATTATTTTGCACAACAGTATCCTGGATGCTGCCCATAGTGAAACAAAATCACAGATGGCATTTTCTATGTGGTTCTCCAGGTTTTGAGGATAGTGGATCTGCAAGCTACAGGTGAGCAGAAAAGTGCTCCCAGTGAGGCTGGAATCCTCCCTCCACCAGATGACAAAAAAAATAAGGGATTAAGAAAAAAGGGCTGGGGGTGGAGCTTAATGTTAGAGCACATGTTTAGCATGTGTAAAACCCTTGGTTCCATCCCCAGCACAAAAACAGATAAATAAAAATAATTCAGAAAGGAAGGGTTGAAGGCTTGTTTACTCTCACCATGGAAACAACACTCCAAATGGGGTGGGACTTTGAAGGCGCTGGTCAGAGAATGGTGCACAGAGCCTTGGTCCACAGAACTGCTTTTACCTGTGAACCTTTTAAGATCTGTATATATATATATTTTTATTGTTGGTTGTTCAAAACATTACATAGTTCTTGATATATCATATTTCACACTTTGATTCAAGTGGGTTATGAACTCCCATTTTTACCCCATATACAGATTGCAGATTCACATCAGTTACACTTCCATTGATTTACATATTGACATACTCAAGTCTGTTGTATTCTGCTGCCTTTCCTATCTAAAAATGGCAGGTCTGTTAGATCAGACTCAGATTGACTCAGGATAAACTTATGGTCCTGGCAGAGTCTTTTGTGATAGTTATTATTGGTCCCTCATGCATGAGAATCCTTTCTTCGTAACTTCCTGAAGGTCATTTAATTTTTGGTAGGGCTGACACAAGTGACTCCATCGTGATTCTAACAATTCTTATGCTTTCCTCGTATTTCCCTCACTTTCTTTGTGAGAGTCTCTCTGAAGACATTGCTGAGCAATCATTGTTCCTCTTTGTCAGGATGTTGTTCCAATTGTTGGTCTTATCTGTTTCCACTTTGGAGGGTAAATGATTGGCAGTTGGGGGTCAGCGGCACAATCCTTTCAGCCGTATCTGAGCAGCAGAGAGGATTAGGAGTGGCTCTTAGACCAAGCTTACCTAGAGTCCATTGTTAGGTTTGATCTTATGTGTTTTGTAGATGATAACTAGCATCCTAAAACATTGTACCAGATCATTTTGTTAGGAATTTCTGCAGAATTTGGAGAGGCAATAGTTACAACTTCTTAAAAGGAAAACATAGGGTTGTGGGGATATAGCTCAGTGGTAGAGTGCTTGCATAGTATGTGTGAGGTCTAGGTTTGATCCCTGACACAACCACCCCCGCCCCCGCAAAAAAAGGAACATACAAGACAAAACCAACAAGAGCAATCAGTTTTCACCAAAAATAATCAAAGAAAAACCATTTCTTCTGTAAAATAAGTTTAGGCTTATCAGAAGGCTGTTTTGTGAGTATTCATTAGAGTCTTTTTCATGAATTTGGTTACAAATGCTTCAGAGAATCAAAACTGTGGATGACAGAAGACTTAGAACAGCCATGGTTAGAATTTGATGAGAGCTTAGCAATTGATGAGACCATTCAACTATTTTCATTGCACACAACATTTTAGGATAATAATCATGATTAACAGCACTAGGCCAGGACAATTATACCTTTATATATATTATACAATCTTTAGAATATTTATATCAATACCATATATCACATATTATTGTCAAATAAAAGTTTTCACTTAGCTAGAGTTATAAACCAGATTTTTTAAAAAGTTACATAGTGACCATTTAAAAGATCTTAAGACAGCCAGGGATGGTAGTGCATGCCGGAAATCTTAGTGACTTGGGTGGCTGAGGCAGGAGGATTGCAAGTTCAAGGCCATTCTCAGGGAACAACCTATCTCAAAACAAAAACAAAACAACAACAAAAACGGGCTGGAGATGTGGCTCAGTGGTCAAGTGCCTCTGGGTTCAATGATGTCAAATAAACCTTAATTTTTGTAAGATGCAATTTCCTAAGTTATCAAAACCCTAATAAAGACAGCAGAAAGCACAAGAAGTGGTCTTGATAAAATGTAAAATCTTTGCTTCCTATGCCTGTTTTTTTGTAAATTGTACCAAGAGCAGGTTACTATCTTAAGAAAACCTTATTACTTTAAACATAAAACATAAGATTTTGTTTCGAATTCATGCATCAAAGTTTGATTTTTAGAAAACTCTTTATGTAATTTTCTTAATTATAGCTAATCTTATCACACATACAGAATCTCTTTCATCAGCTTCATCCTCCACGAATCTTCTGCGACTTTCTCAGAACTCTCTGTGACTTGCTTTAACCTTCTGCTTTCGCTCTTATCTTTATTTTTCCATTTTGGAACTATCCAGTCTTTCACTTTAGGACAAAGTCTTATTTTATCGTGCAAGATCATTTCTCATCCAAAAATATTCTCTTTTCTTTTAAATCTTTTTTACCAAAAACATGTTCTCATATCCATAACTTTCTTCATCTCTCTTTCTCCTACTTACTCGTTCCTTTCTGTTGCGTATCCTTTCTAAAGTTTATATATATATATATAAATATATATTTAATATTTTATTTTTTAGTTTTAGTTGGACACAATACCTTTATTTTATTTATTTATTTTATGTGGTGCTGAGGATCCAACCCAGGGCCTTGCATGTGCCAGGCAAGCGCTCTACCATTCAGCCACCACCTCAGCCCCTCTAAAGTTTATATTTTTAATGAATCCTTACAAAATTCTGAATGTAAATGAATTTTTTCAATATTTATATTCTTTGTATAAGAACATGTATATAGAATATGTATAAGATAATGTATATAGACTTACACATGTTAACTGGAATTTAGCCCTTAGTGACCTCACATTTCAGTGAGGACCCAGGAAGTTCAAACTTGAATTCTTTTATATATATCCATATCTATTAAAAACACCTATAGTAGACTCAAATATATTTGTATTTTTATAGGATTTCAGAAATCAACAGTATTTGAATTTGAAATTGGTGTTTTGTATTTGTATTTTAACTTACTTACAGATGATGTAGATGTTTTATCTCTGTTGTATAACTTTAGACTTTTACATAAAAAGAACTCTGATAAGCATTTCTTTCATTACATTTACCTAATTATTTTTAAATTTTTTTAAAGATATTTATTCTTAAGTTTTAGGTGGACCCACTGTCTTTATTTTACATTTATGTGGTGCTGAGGATCGAACCCAGTGCCTCGTCATGCTAGGCAAGTGCTCTACCAGCTCCTTACCTAATTTATTTTTAATAGTTATTTTTAGGTTTCCCTTGAAAATCAAGATATCAGATAAGCACAATTATCATTTAAGCTTTTGTTTTATGTTTTTGTCAGAGAAATCCTGAGTCTAGTGTGGATTAGGACTATAGGCTTGAAAGAGACAATAGCTTTTCATTTATAGCCCTAACATCCTGTATGAAGTGATATTCTCCAAAGATTTCTTTACAAGGAGTAGCGGTGTTACATTATGATCCGTGTGGCTTGAGCAGGCTGATATTCAAGAATTTTTGCAGTAGAGGCCTTATTCCCCAAAGGGCCAAAGCTTTGGAATACCCCCCTTTCCAAGGGTATCTGACCCCAGGCTTTAATTTTATTGGTTGTGGTAGGGGGGATATTAATGGCATTTCTTGGGGTTGCAGTATCCCCAGCTGTGGGTTTTTTTGACTCCAGCACCCTTTGAGGGACACTAGAAGGAGGGACATAATCCTTGTTTAAAAGGGCTAACAAATGAATGCCCTGTCCTGGGGGTACTTCTACCTGAATTTGATTCCCAGCTAATGAGATGCTTCCTCCCAACTTCATCAGCAGGTCCCTCCCTAACAAAGGCATAGGACAATTTGGGGACAGACATGAAGAAAGTCATGGGAGGCTGTTTGGGAACCAATTTCATCAGGGAAAAAAAAATAAATCATCTTGCTTTAGGCCTAGCATCTGCTCCTGGATACAGAACACCCCGTGGATTGAGTCAGGACAGAATAGGGAGCTCTGGTATCCCAAAGAAATTTTGTTTTCTTCCTTGCCACATTGAGAGTGACTCAAGGCTCCTCCAAAGTGGTGATGATCTGGGTCCCTAGAGCCAGGCAGGAAGTGGGGCCCTGTAATTCCCTGAAGTAATCATCTCCCACTGGGGCCAAGAAGAGCCTTTGGCTTGGTCATCTCAAATGGTGATGATGAGGGTATTCCTTGTCTCAGTGATCATCCTTGTGACAGCACATTGATTAAGCTTCAGGGGCAGGTGCCTCTTGAACTTTTGAGAGGGTTTCTTTTCTCTAAGGTCACCTTGAGAAGGCTGGATCAAGGCAGAAAAAAAAAGTGTTTTATTTTATTTTTTTTAGCCAACCATTTATCCTGGCTAGTCTCCTACGTCCTGTGTCCATCTATTTTTAAGTATTTTAAAGGCCTCATTAACAAGGGGAGCCATGAGATTTAGGTGGCCCTGTTTTGGTTTTTGTCATTTTCTCCTGATGTCTGGACTGATGAGTAATAAAATCCATGGCTGTTAGCGTCCCTCCTGCTGAATTCAGGCCTACATTTGTGTATTGTATAGAAGTTTCTGTCAGCCTATTTAGAAAGACTCCTGGATTTTCATCTCTTTCCTGGGTGATCTCTTGGGCTTTGTCACAGTTGACTGGCTTAACTGTGTACTTTTTTTTTTATTCCCTTAGCTAAGCAGGTGAAGTGTTCCCTCTGACCTCTACCCCATGCCTAATCCTGTTTGGAGTCCCTGGGGCTGCCATGGTGGCTCAGTGGTACAGCACTTGGTTACCATTTGGAGTCCTTGTCCAGAATGGCCTCACTCCCAATTTTGCCCACATTACTATCTGGATGGGTGATTGTATACCCATTAACTACTTCTCTTGCCTTAGCAATTATTCTAGTTTTCTCATCTGCTGTGCAGCGGTGAAAGACTATCATTCCATTTCCCAGGTAAGGGAAAGAGACAAGCTTGGATTTATGAATTCATCCCAGAACTTATCAGGGTTTTCTGAAAATGTTCCAAATTTCTCCTTGTGGAGTCCCAGATCTGTCATGGAGAAGGGAGTAGAGCACACACCTTCACAGGAGACCCCTTTGCCCACTGGGTACTTCCCTCCAAGGCAAGACCCAGCTCTGGCTTCTAATTTTTATCTCAGAGTGGAGCACCATAGAAGTTAAGGCTGCTCTATGGGGATAGGGCAGTGGGGCAGAAAACAGAGGTATTGGGGAGGCAGAAGAAGGATCAGGACGTGGCTGCCTGAATCTGGCCTTGGATATGGGGGTCCTCACAAAAGTGGGTCATCTAGAATAGCTGTCTTATCTGACAAAGGGGTTTTGTAATCAGTAGAAGCCACACAGACTCTGCAGGAGTCCCTAGGTTTAAGATTTCAATAAAGGTCATAAAAACCTGTGTGTGTCAGGGATCTCTCTCCATTTTCCTTGGCCTTTGCAGTGTGAAATTCAGGGAACCACTGAGAGTAGCCACTCCACTTGGCCATCAGGAGGGTATTAAGTCCCAGTGGTATTAAAGAAGAAAATAAGCTTTTTTCCTTTCCGACTATCTAATTTGAATCTTTCCTAATTAGACAACAGATATCCTAAGAGAGAATCTCTTGGAATACTTTTGGTGACTCCCCTTTCTAGAATTTTCTATAAATCTGGTATTCCACAATAAGTGGTCCTGTGGAGGGGTGGATAGCTCAGTAGCAGGCATCTGATGACACTCCCCATCTCACACACACAGTAGGGTAATGGCGGCCTGTGACACCCAGGGTTGGGTCAAAAAGGGGAATCCATTCAGGGTTTCTAAACTGGAAGAAAATCCTACAAGTTGTAGTTTTTTAACCAAATCAAGTCAGAACTCAATTTCCAAAACCACCTCTCCTCTGGATACTAAAACAGCAGACAAAATGTCTTAGAAGAGACTGTTGGTGGAGAGGTTGGAATTGGGATTATTTACAGAGATCGACCTTCAGATCATGTAGACGGTGGAGCCAAGAGCACGTGGAATGGCAAGTTCTGAAAGTATTTAGTCCTATTGTTGGAGAAGGAGGTGAACCGATGCCTTCCTCCAAAGAAGACAACAGAGGGTGTGGGATGAATTGGGCTTATCAAAAGAGGGTGTGAAACAGATGGGATCCAGAGTGGTAGAGGAGAAAAGGGGAATGGAGAGAAGAAGTAAGGAAAGAAAAGAGCAAACCAATCCCAATTAGAATAAGATAGACTCCATGTTTGTATAAGTACGTCAAAATATACTCCACTGTCATGTATATTCAAAAAGAACAATAAAAAAGAGTAAACCACAACCCATCAGGGAACTTGACTCCTTTGCACGTATCAAGGAACTCAACCCCTTTCCCAAGAGCTCACCTGCTGCAAGGGAAAACACCAGGGGGGTGTGTAGTTAGCATACAGCTCAGGTGATCTCCAGCCACCCAAGGAGGGGAGCCATGGCAAGTTGGTAAGACGGAGGTTGTGCCTCTTGGTATTTGAAAGTAAAGTAGGAGAGGGAGGGGAAAAAGAGAGAGGGGGCAGAGTGTGTCCAATGACATTCATCACAAAAATGAAACAAATTAAGGTCACCTGTTCAAGCTTTACAGCGGCTTGAATTTAAAATAAAACAAACACCCTGTACCTCTTTTCTCCCCTTTTGGTATTTCTCTCAAACGAGCCTAAGATACTAACTCACAGATGCTTACATTCTGGTTAAGGGTGGCTAGAATAGCATACTCCCAAGTAAACTTGAATAACAAGTGCTGTTGTAGGGACAAAGGAGGCAAGGCACCAAAGATAGCAGGAAACAGTTTTATTTGGCTGCAGCCAGGTTCAGAGGGCACAGCTTTTGCTGTAATCAATCAATCCCCTGAACCCCGAGTTCAGGGAGTTTCAGAGTTTTATATCCAGCATGTCAGGGGAGGGGCTCAGAAGTTCACAGTCTGCAGAAGTTCACATAAAAGCAGCTTTTTCTTTCACTGTTTTGGGCAAGTTAACCCTTCAAGGACAACACCTGAGAAGGGGAGAGCTTCTTCTCCCCTTTCTTTCCTCCCCTGCCAGCTGTTACCATGGAGCCCAATTGGTCACTTATTTTATCTTAGAAATGGAGACATCTCTGTGAAGCCCAGCTCAAGGTCAGAGACCTTGTTTACACATTTCTACAAACTACTACACTGGATACATGATTGTGAGAAACTAATAAGGGGGTGTTCAGCACCTGGAGTGCCGATTTCTTCCAGGCTAATGGCCAAGTAAAATAGGGCAACATGAAAATAGGAAGTTTATCTATACTGAACTCTTTTGTAAAGACTCTTTTGCTGACAGTCCTAAAATCAGCCATGGTGAAGATTTCTGGAGAGGCCCAGTTAAAATTGTTTTGTGAAGAAGGTGCCACTACAGTGTAAGCCAAAGGCAGAAGAGAGAAAACAGAACCATAAACCTTTATATGTTAACCCTGTAATTATAACTTCAGAATGAATCAACAATTGTCGATAAGAAATGTTAAGTGTGTCCATCAAACACAAATATCTATTGAGAATAATTTTTGAAATAGACCTCTTAGGGAGGAGAGTCAACTATGTCGGCTTTAAAAAAAAATGGGCCATCTTAAAGCAGGAAGGAGTGGGGACATTGTTATGCTGAGATCAGGGGAAAAGATAGGTTACAAAAACACTGAAAACCAGGGTGCCTACCAGGTATTCTTGGTTTAGTGACCTGCCTACAGAAACTTCTATTCCCCCAAAACCTGGAGCTACTGCCAGAGGGCTTTGAGAGTTTCTTTCAATTCCTATGAAGCCAGAACCAGTTTTCCTTGTTAACTAACCCCTAGGTCAATAATCCCAGATGGTAAGAACCTACACAAGATTCAAGAGGAAGAGACAGAGTAGAAAGTCCCTCTCCCACGATTGCACAAAAATATGGCCAAGAACTAAGACTGAGATTTTTTTTTTTTTGGAGGAAAAACAGGTGCACAAATCACTTTTCTGGAACTATGCCCCTCACCAGTGGAAATTACCAGACCCTCGTCCACCCCAACAAGTCAATAAAAGTCGGCAGCTCCGTTACCCAATTTTCTCCAAGCCAAATTTCAGTTTTTTTTTTTTTTTAACCCTCTGGGACAGAGTCAATGATCCAAGCCAGCGGTTGCTTGAGCAGAGGGCGGTGAAGGGTTGGAGCTAGGAGTTAGGTTCTCAGATCAGTTCTAATTGTCCGTCCATATAAAACCCCCAGTAGGTGGAAGACATGAGCTCATGTTTTCTTTAGTTTGGAAGGGCCAGATGGTTTAGTAAGTGTTGGCTAGAATCAGAGACCAGAAAGGAGGGGAAAAAAAACATTCCAGAGGAAAGAAGACCAGTGGGATCCTGTGTGGCTGGGGTTTCAGAGATTCCACCAGGTCCCAAGGACAGAGTCTGCCATCACCCAAGTGCCACTTGAAGCTTCCCATCCACCCTAACAGGGGAGCCATTGACGTATGTTGGGTCAATGGAACTTATGTCCTTGGGCCTTTGAAAGTGAGAAGAGCTTAAAGAAAGGATGAAGAAAAGAGAAAGAAGAGAGGTAGAATAGATCCGTGGGGATAACAGATCCATGACCTGTAGGACAGGAAATTCAAGTGGATGAATTGAATCTCAAGACTCACCTACTGCAATGATTCTTGTAAAAAGAGGTCTGGACTGCTGTGTGGTCGCATGCATGGAGTTTGTTCCTGAAGTTCCAAGCCCAGAAGGTCCTGTCCTATGTCCATCTCACACTCTTCATGTGGAGTCACCAGATGATATTGGAGGTAAGAACTATGGACTCAGTGGCGACAGAAACTAAATTAAGTTCATTGAGCATGAATATACAGGCAAGTCTTCAGCCAAAGTGGGCAACGGGCTCTCTAGCTGAAGGTAGACAGCACAGATCAAGATGGAGACCAGGCTGCCCTCCAAACAAAGGAAAATGCAACCTTTTATTGTCTAGTCGGGGTGGACGAGGGTCAGGTAATTTCCACTGGTGAGAGGCATAGTTGTAAAACACATTTCTTCTCGTATGAGCCTTAAACCACCAGGTGGTCACACTCAACCTGTACTCTTAGTAGGTACCATTGTTCTATGCAGACATCCTGGCCTGGTGGTTTGATCTGGGCCGTATGACAGAGCAGAAGGACTCTTCTGCTTGGGCTGCTATAGCATAGGTTTGGGGTTGAAGAAAACAAACCAGCCCCAGCAGGTAATCCACATGTGGATTAGGGTAGCAAAAGAGACAGACATAAATGGAGACAGAGATCCTGTTTCAGTCATCCAGCAGATATCTGTGGGCCCACGTGAAATTATTCAGCAAAAGCAACATTCGAGTCTCTGAAAAATAACCTGGGCAATCATTATCATCATTATCCACATGTCTGATGTGGTGTTATCCACAAAGCTAGTGGGACACTCACATGTACTGCCCAGCTGTGTGATGTCAACATTAGTGAATATCTTTTGCCCTACTGGGGATGAAATCCAGGTACTTGCATATGCTAAACAAGCACTGTACCACTGTGCTACACCCCTCAACCCATTTTTAAAAAATTATTTATAGACAGGGTCTTGCTAAGTTGCCTAGGTTGGCCTCAGATTTGTGATCCTCCTGCCTCAGCCTCCTGAATAGCTGGGATTACAGGTATGCCCCATCACACCCAGCTGAAATTATCCAACTAAAGGTTGGATAAAAATCAGTGAAGCCAGAAGGTTTTCTCCTGGTAATAATTTCATTTTGTGCAAACATTCTGCTTCTGCTTCAGTGGTTTTATCAGAGTCTCATGACAGGTCTGGGAAAAGAGCACAAGGGTAGAGAAGCCAATAATTTATTATATGCAAGGGTTTACTTCAGTGCCCCAGCCTCTGTCCCATCATATTTCTCCCTAACTATAGAACTTCACATGGCCATATCCATGCTTCTGTGTTTTGTGGCTCCTTTCTGATCTAGGTTAAGACTTCTCTCAAAGTCTTAACCTATTCTGATTTTCTTCCACCCTCCATAAGCTTTGCCTGTTCTAGAACTTCCTGTTTGTGGACTCATGCCTGTGTTCTCTGTTGTGGAAATCTTTTTTTAATTAGCATAAAGGTGCTGCATGTTTCAGTGGTATTTTTTTATTGCTGAGCAGTATTCCATTGTGTGGAGGACCGTAGATTGCTTTCCATTCTCTGGTTGGTGGAAAACTGAGATATTTCCATTTGTTGGATATGAATAAAATTTGGAGACTAAGCACTTTCCATCATTTATCAGGAATTTTAAGGACTGGAAGAAAAATCCACACAGGGTCACACTCCATGGCTGGACAGCCTAGGAAAGCAGCCTCTAGTATCAGTGACTCACGTCTCTCCCAAGTCTTTCGGTCTTCACAGTCACTTGCAGAGAGTCGGGGTTGTCGGGTTTTCTTACCCCATCATCTCAGGTTCCTCATCTCATTTCCAACATGGGGATCAGCTCCCAAGCCTCTGAGGGGTAGAGAAGCGGGACTGGTCTTGTTACTGAGTTCCAAAGGCAGATTTGTGAGCAGATGAGCAGCAAACACTGAACATGATGCTTAAAGCAGAGAAAGTTCAATTGAGAAGGTACCAAAAAAAAAAAAAAAAAAAAGGCCTTAAATCTCTGCCTGACCCCAGCAACATGACTATGGGTTACAGAAGGGAAAAGAGCAAAAGGGGTAAAACTGGTGGTTTCATATATGACTTTTGGTAAAAATCAAAAGTTTTTAGACTTCTTGGAGCTAGGGCATATCAGGTGGGTCATTAAGCCACCTACAGGTTTTCAAATCAAACTTATAAATCACATGGTGACACTGTTAATTCATGCTTCTGAAACAAAGATAGCAAGGTTGGCAGTTTGTACTTATAGGAACGGGAACAAGGAGCCTGGTCAGCTTGATCAGAAGGAAAAGAAAGAATGTGCTATTTTTTTTTTTTTAACTTTAGGGTGGAAGAATGGTTCAAGCTTCTTACAAGGGAAAATAATAATAATTGTTGTTATGGGGGCTTGGTTACAGTTTTTCTATTTCACCTTTAGCCTGCCTTAGGCTGTGAACAGGATGGAGAGAGGAAATGAGGTTGAATTTCTGACTCACTCTGTGAACAGCGATATACCCCTTCCCTTCTGAGCCTCATTTTCCCCCTGTGGAAGTCAACTCCATTTTGGAGTTCAGGATGGACCCAACGGCTTGTGGGTCAACTACACCTCATTAGTGATGGTTAAAGTGGGGGTGTCCCAAGTTTTCTGGTCCCTGGCCCTCTGATGATTTAGGGTGCAGGGGGAGACTGCAGAAGCAGCTCACTAACCTCCTGTCAGGGCTTCTCCTAGGCACTCCTCTTTTTCCTCTCCAGGGCTTCCCTTCCAAAGATCATGTGGTTCTCAGAGAATGTGAGGGAGAATCTGCATAGACCCATCTTGAGCTGCTTGTGGTCTTCCACAAAACAGTCACTTTACTGGAGACCATGTTTGGGTATGGGTTTGAGGGGGTCTGAGAGAAAAATGACAGTGACACATTTTTTTTTTCAACAAGAAATTTTTCTTAGTTGCTCAGAGATAGAAAAAAGGAAGCATCCATATTAAAGCGAGTTCCCGGGTGCTTTGGCCATGCATGATTCCCTGAGCAGGATGGATAGGCCAAGAGTAGACACCAGCTCGGGGTGTAGACAGAGCTTTTTAACTTAGCACCATGGATGGCCAAGGGCTCTGGGGATGCCCTGGGGTGCTGGCAGATTGTTGAGCCTGGAAATACA
This sequence comes from Urocitellus parryii, assembly GCF_045843805.1. Classification (NCBI taxonomy): domain Eukaryota; kingdom Metazoa; phylum Chordata; class Mammalia; order Rodentia; family Sciuridae; genus Urocitellus; species Urocitellus parryii. The sequence continues at coordinate 119,994,769 of NC_135537.1, read as the reverse complement.
TGGAGAGAGAGAGAGAGAGAGAGAGAGAGAGAGAGAGAGAGAGAGAGAGAGACACTTAGACCCCATTACTTTTATCTTGTTTTAAAAATCTCAAACTGCTGGGAAACTTTACCAAGTAGCATGACAGAGTTTCCTCCTTCAAGCAACTGTGTGAACCCCATAAAGTTTGATCCAGAAGTGATCTTCCACACTAACCACCCCAAATGTCTATTCTACAGAGAAGGAGCCCGTGGTCCAAGATCAAACCATGGCTCAGAATTTAGAAGTAGGAACAAAAGCCTAGGTAAATATTGGGTGCTTGTCTTCCTTTATAACTTCAGTACAAGACCAGGGGAGAATACTCTTTTTTACTAGAATGTGAAGTACTTTATTTGGTGGCTTCCTTGCTTCGGCTCACCTAGGAGAAAGAAGTGGCAGACCTTCCTGCCCGAAGCTCTGAATTGCTGGACTCAAATTCTGAGTCTCTAATTTCAGAAACCAAAACATCAGGCACAAGATTTAAAAAATTTTCCTGCTTCTGGACTGCCCCCTGATGGCTAATTCAATAATAACCACCTCTAATGTTTTATTTGTATTTTTGTCTTATTTCCTTCAATTAGTTTTTCCACATATATTTATTGGTGCATTATAGTTGTACTCAATGGTGGAATCTGTTGTTACACATTTATACATGCACACAATGCAACAATATAATTTGGCCAATATTGCTCCCCTTCCCTTCCCTCCTCCATCCCCCTGGTCCCTTTTGTCTATTTTACTGATCTCCCTTCAATTTTCATAAGACCCCCCCCCCCCGCTTTCCTTTTTCCTCTCTAGCTTACATCTATAAGAGAAAACATACGACCCTGGACCTTCTGAATTTGGTTTATTTCACTTAATATAATGTTCTTGGTCTCATCATTTTCCAGCAAATGACATAATTTCAATTTTCTTTGTGGCTGAATAAAACTTCATTGTGTATATACACATTTTCTTTATCCACTCTTCATCCACTGATGGACACCTAGGTTGGTTCCGTAGTTCGGACTGTTGTGAATTGTGCTGCTATAAACATGGGTATGCACGGATCACTACAGCATGCTGACTTTCATTTTTCAGGACAGGAAGAATGAAAGTCAGCATGCTGTAGTGCTCCAGCTGGATCATAAGGTAATTCCATTCCTCGGTTTTTGAGGAACCTCCATACTGATTTCCATAGTGGTTGTACTAATTTAGAATCCCACCAACGGTGTAAAATTGTTCTTTTTTCTCTACATCCTCTCCAGAATTTATTATTGTTTGTATTCTTTTTAATTTTTTTAGCTTTAGGCAGTCACAATATCTTTATTTTTTATTTTTTTATGTGGTGCTGAGGATAGAACCCAGTGCCTCACGCATGCCAGGTGAGCAAGCTACCACTTGATCTACATCCCCAGCCCTTATTGTTTGTATTCTTGATGACTGCCATTCTGACTGGTGTGAGATGAAATCTCAGAGTAGTTTTGATTTCCCTAATTGCTAATGATGTGAAAATTGTTTCATATATTTGTTGGCCATTTCTATTTCTTCTTTTGAGAAGCGTCTTTTTAATTCATTTGCTGTTATGAATTATGGTTTAGATGTGGTGTCCCCCAAAAGATCACATGTGAGACAAAGCAAGGTTTGGAGGAGAAATGATTGGGCTGTATCCTTAATCTAATCAGTGAATTAATCCCTGATGGGATTAACTGAGTGGTAATTGGAGGTGAGTGGTACTTGGAGGGAACTGGAGGAAGTGATTCATTGGGGGCGTGGCTATGGGGTATATATTTGTATCTGGCTAGTGGGGTCTCTCTGCTTCCTGATCACCACATGAACTGCTTCCTACTGCCACACTCTTCTGCAGTGATGTTCTGCCTCACCTTGAGCCCCGAGGAATGGAGCCAGCCTTCTATGGACTAAGACCTCTGAAACCATGAGGCCTCAAATACACGTTTCCTCTTTTAAAATTGTTCTGGTCAGATCTTTTAATTACAGCAATGAGAAAGCAGACTAAAACATTTAATTAGGTGGTTTGCTTTTTTGATATTAAAATTTTTGAGTTTTTAAAAAATATATTCTATATATTAAGCCTTTGTCGGAAGAGTAGCTAGCAAAGATTTTCTACCATTCTGTGCTGTTCTGTCTTCACATTCTTGTTTCCTTTGCTTATAGTTTTTTTTTTTTGAAAGAGAGGAGAGAGAGAATTTTTTTAATATTTATTTTTCAGTTTTCAGTGGACACAACATCTTTATTTTATGTGGTGCTGAGGATTGAACCCAGCTCCCCGAGCATGCCAGGTGAACGTGCTACCGCTTGAGCCACATCCCCAGCCCTGCTTATAGAAGCTTTTTATTTGATGCCATCCCATATATTAGCTCTTGGCATTATTTCTTGAGCTTTAGGGATGCTACTGAAAAAGTGTTACCTGTGCCTATGTGCTATAGTATTGACCCTACTTTTCCCTCTAGTAGTCGCATAGTTTCTGGATCCATGGATCCATTTAAATTGATTTTTGTGCAAGGTGAGAGATAAGGGTCTAATTTCATTCTTCTACACCAGTTTTCCTAGCATCATTTGTTAAAAACACCAAGGGACGGGGGAACAAATAGCAACAATAAAAATGGGGGAAAAAAGATTCTTAATGAAAAGGGAAGAAATTGTCTTCACTGAGGGTTGTCAAAATCATTGGCAAGAATGAATAGTCAGTGTCCTTCTTTTGGCTTCTTATTGGGCGACGAACTGAGAAAGCAAGGTCTGGAGGTTGTCAACCCTTTCCTCTTTTTGTGTTGCTCACCAAGCTGACAGTTGGAGTGGCCTAAGACTGAAGCTGGTTGAAATAGCTCTCAGCTTCCCTTCTTGTTGAGAGCCACAGCCGAAGGGGCCCCAGCAAACTTCTAGCTGCCAACTGATTGGCTCCTCTCCATTTTTCCAACAGGAATCCCCCCTGGGTACGATCTTCCCTGTGCCTGTCTCACTCACATGCTGCTAGGGATCCCCTAGGCCCCACGGTAGGCACTTGCCAAGATAGGGTGACAGTGTTTGCTATGCTCTTCTGGGCCATGCAGCAGCTGCTGCATGACCTCTTCAAGATCAGCTTTCTCCTCAGCTCTCCGTGGTCAGTAGAAATACAGAGCACTTCTCAAACACCAGTATTTGGTGTGGACTCTGGATCAGCCAAGTTCAGGCAGCTTTTCTGACGTATGGGTTTTACATACCAAATCTGTCTGTTGTGTTTCTGACTGTGTCCTCAACAACCAGCTTGGCTCCAGTGTATTCTTTCTTCTTTGTTCAATGCACATGAACTCCTGCCTCTCTAAGACACTCTGACTATCCAATGTGGAATTTTAGGGAAATCCTTCTTTCACCCATCTTGCTAAGAAGCAGTTCACCTGCTGCTCAAATCCCAAGCCACAAAACAGCAAGGAATGTAGCCTTCTTCTAATCCACCATCTTGAATCTCATCTCTAATGTGTGAATAGAAGATGTGCTATTTTCACAATATTTAGGTTCTTCATTATTCTCTGGGAACCTCCTCTTCCTCATTAATGAAGAATATGTGTGTGTGTGTGTATATATATGTGTGTGTGTGTGTATCACTAAATGTAACTGCAAATCAATAGATATAAACCATATGTCACTAAAATTTGCCATGGGAATTAACATTTTTGTCATTTTTTTTCAGAGTAGTGGTCTCTGTACGGGTACCAGCAAACCGTGGTGCATAATAGATGATGAATACATCATTGTTGAATGGCCCTATTTCTGAGGTGCTTCAATTAATAAACATTTATGAGTGGATTTCTGTGTGTAATAGGCCATGATGAGAACACTGCAGATCAAAAACATTGAAGACACTGTTCTAATGGAATTTCTATTTATTATTGCACAAGACAGACCACGTTAGAGATGAGGGGGCGGTTTAAGCGAAGACATAGGCAAGAGTCAGGGAAAGAAGGTAACGTGTCTGAGTCCATATTGAGCTACTGGGAGAGAACACCACAGACTGGGTAATTTGTCATAAACAGAAATGCATTTGACTCACCGCTCTGGAGGCTGGGAAATGCAAGACAAAATGTTCAGCATCTGGCAAGGGCCTTCTTGCTGTGTCATCCCATGGCAGAAGAGCACAGAAGGAGAGAAAATATGAGAGGATGAGAGTGCGTGCTAGGGTGAGATGGGACAAAGTCACTTTTATAACAAACCCATTCTTGCAATGATGACACTGACGCATTCATGACGCATTCATCCCCTCTCAACACTGTTGCACTGGGGATCACGTTTCCAATGTGTGGAATTTGGGGGACATACCATAGCAGTGTGTGAGCTGAGGTGGAAGAAGAAAAGAAGTTTCAGAAGTGGAGGAGGAAGGAAAGCCCCATTTCATCTCTTGATGCTTCATCCCACCCTCATACCCAGCCCCAAGGTGGGACTCAGTCGGCTGAGACTTTTACTGGAACATTTAACAGGAAGCAGTCCAAAGGCATGCCACCCAACCTGTGCCTTTAGAAAGAACATTGAGAGGAGGGCAATAGAAATGAGATTCAGTTAAGGACCAAATGAGCCCTTGTTGAATCTGAGCTGCTGAGAGAGAGAGAAGGATGCAAAGTGAACTGATCTCCATGAGTCAGGGAGAGAGGTCCTGGCTAGCGGGCTTATGAGGAGGAGATTGAGCTCAGGGTGGATGATAGAGTGCTTTAAGTGTGGCAGACAGAGGGTGACCTGGTTCAGCAGGACTCCGGGGATTCTAGGTCATGTCACAGTTTTATTAAGATGTAAGTCATATACTATACAATCCATCAATATAAAGTACAGGGTCAATAGTTTTTAATATATTCACAGAGAGGTGCAACACCATCACAAGCAAGTTTAGAACATTTGTATTATCTTGAATAGAAAAGCTGTAAACCTTTAGCTATCTCCCCAAAGCCCACTCCCACCACATCCCTAAGCACCGCAAATCTACTTTCTGACTTGTTAAGGTTTGGATGTGAGGTGACCCTCAAATCTCCCATGTAAGACAATGAGAGAGGGTTCAGAAATGATTGGGTTGTGAGAGCCATAATCAAATCAGTGAATCAATCACCTGATGAGATTGAGCCGGTGACTGAAGGTCGGGAGGGTGTGGCTGGGGCATTGGGGGCGTGGCTTTGGGGTATATATTTGTATCTGGCAAGTGGAGTCTCTCTGCTTCCTGATCATCATGTGAGCTGCTTCCCTCCATCACACTCTTCCTCCATGATGTTCAGCCTCACCTCAAGCCCCAAGGAATGGAGTCAGCCTCCTGTGGACCAAGACCTCTGAAACCGTGAGCCTTCAAATAAATTTTTCTTCCCTCAAAATGTTCTGGTCAGATCTTTTAGTCACAGCAGTGAAAAAAAAAGCAGACTAAAACGTGTCTCTATGGATTTGCCGCTGATGGACTTTTGGAGTCATGTACATGTGATCCACGGTGTTTGACAGCTTTCTTTCCTTGCATAACCTTTTCAAGGATCGTTCATATTGTCCTGTGTGTCAGCACTTCATTCCTTTCTATGTCTGATTGACGTCACGTGTGTGGATAGATGTCATTTGGTTCATTTTGTCAGCTGATGGACATTTGGGTGGTTTTTAACCTTTGGATATTATGAACAGGGACATTAAGAATGTTCAAGGACAAGGTTTTTGTGGGCACATTCTCATTTCTCTCAGGTGGGATCTAAGTGGAATTACCTGACAGGCCTGCGGTGCTGGGATCTCTCCCTGGCAAACTCCTGGCCATGTTGGTAAGTGGCAAATCTTCTGAGACCTCTGGGGAGCAACAGCGCCTGGGGTTTTCCAGCCTCATGTGGTGTTGTTCACAGGAACACATCCATGTCACTGAGACTTTTAACTCCTTCTTCCACCACCTGACTTGGCCACTGGGGCCTTTTTACCTCCTTCAGATTGGGGATCACTTCTTTAATGCTTCTAGGTACCAACGTAGTGACATGTGGGCACCTTAGCCTGGGGGTCCTTCAGGATGGATAATCTTATCTCCAGAAAAGTGTTTGCACCCTGTTTTTTTTTTCAACTTTGTTCTCCCAGCCCTTGACATGGGCCCTCAGACCCTGTTGTATAAATCTTTCCCAGTTCCCATTGGTCCCTGTGGAGTAGGTCCTGCAGCTCCTTGGAGTCATAGTCCAATTTCAGACTAGCACATGCCCAGTTGGGTCCTATTGTGACTTAATTACTGGCCTAATTACTGGCCCCCTGGCCGGGTTGCAAAGTGAAGGAAGCTCTGAGATGGGTGCTGTGATTTCTTGAGGGAGTGGCCTCTGCAAGAAAGAACGGGGAGCCAGTTCTGCAAGCTCCGAGGGTTCAGAGAAATCTGATGATTCAAGGTTTTAAGGTCCATCCAGTTCCATCCATGTGTCACAGTTGTATTGTTTCTCAATGGGCACACAAGCTTAGTGTGGCAGACCTGTCTGGAGGAGGAATCCTTCTTTGGGCTCTTTTACTCATGATTAAGTCCTGGTCCTGGTCCTCGGCCTTCTCTGTCTTCTAGTCACTTTACATGCTATCAAGGGGATCCCCTAGCTTTCTCACTTAGTTTTAAATTGTCAGTTAATTATTCTCGGTTTAGTTAGGGTCACCCTTATCCCACTTTCCTGACTTTTCCAATTGTGCATCTATCACCAGTGACTTCTTAACAACTGTACATGTGCCAGGGCGTGTACAGACTCCATCTACTTCCAGTGATGGGTCTTTCTACCTGCCAGGCAATCAGTGATCCAAAGCCAAAAATCCTATCTTAGTCTTTTCCTTCTCAAACTACTAGCACCAATGGTCACAGATTGGGTTTCCCAAAAACACTTTCTGAGACAGAGGTTAGTTGGTGTGCAGGTTTATTAAGGGGCATTCTGGGGTCATCACCCATAGAAGGGAAAGAATGGAAGTAGGAGATAAGGAAAAGGCAATGTGTTATATTCAGCTTTGTGTGTGACTGTGACAAAACACCCGAGATAAACAAAATAAAATGAAGAAAGGTTCATTTGGCTCATAGTTTCAGATTATGGTCAGCTGACTCCATTGCTTTTGGGCCTGTGGGGAAGGAAGCACAACGTGATGGAGAACACATAGGGAGCACATGGTGGAGCAAAGTTGTTTACTTCATGGTGGCAGGAAAGCAGAGAGAAAGAAGAAGAGACCAGGGTCCCAATGCCCTCTTCAAGGAAATACACCCAATGGCCTCACTTCTTCTACAAGGATCTTGCCCCAAAAGATTCTATCACCTGCCAAGAGCACCATCAGCTAGAGGCCAAACCTCCAACACGTGGGCCTTTGTGGGACATTTAAGATACAAATAACCACAGGGAGGAGCTGGCAGCATGACATTGAAGGCCCAAGCCCGATCCAAGGATTCCTCTGACGCTGGGAAGGCCCTTCAGAGTCGGCCTGAGTTGGAGGAAGAGGGTTGTATAAACCCCGTGTTAGCTTTCTGTTGCTAAAACAAACACCTGAGATGTCAACTTATAGAGTGAAAAGGTTTATTTTGGCTCACAGTTTTAGAGGATTGAGTTCATGTTCAGGGGACCCTACTACTTTGGGGCAGTGATAGCACATCATGGCAGAAGTACATGGTAGAGCAAAACCACTCACCTCACCGTCGGGAAGCAAAAGACAGAAAGAAAAAAAAAATCCGAATCCCACCATCCTTTTCAAGGACAAACCTGCAATGACCCGAAGACCTCCAACGAGGCCCCACTTCACAAGTTCCATTGTGTCCCAATAGTACCAAACTGGGAGCCAAGCCTTTAACATGTAGGTGTTTGGGAGACTTTCTAGATCCAAACTAGAGCAGTCTCCCACTGGATGGGTGTTGCTGAAGGAAATGAGAGTATAGTCAGGTGGGTTGACAGATAAAGGCCATAAGCCAAAAACATTCGCTGCAGCTCAGGCAGGAAATCATTTTCCCTTTCCCGTTCCTCCCTCCCTCCCTCTCTCCCTTCCTTCCTCCCTCCCTGTCTCCTTCCCTCCCCGTCTCCCTTCCTCCCTCCCTCCCTCCCCATCTGTCTCCCTCCCTCCCTGTCTCCCTTCCTCCCTCCTTGTATCTTTCCTTCCTTCTTTCCTTCTAGAAAATCCTTTTGCACAGGGGATATGGGTGCCCACTTCAGAGGAGGTGAAAGAAGTGGGAGTGGCAGCCATGAGAAACTGGATTCTCATCAACCTCATTAACATGGTGCTACTGGAAAGTGCTTCGGGGATTTTGATATCTGCCTGGGGCTACATTGTCTCCAGGAGTTAGCAGTGAGTAAGATTGAGTCTTCCTGAAAATTAACAGGGACCTCCTGATCAGCTGGAGTCCTCAACAAAGATGTGGACCAGAGGACCACAGAATCTGGAAGAATCATGGAGAGTCTCTATGTCAAAACAACAGGCAGGTGGGGCATGGCTGGAGACAGTAGGTCACTAGGGGTGTAGCCTTGGATTATATTTGATTCCTGGCACCTTCCTCCCCCTCTGCTTCCCAGGTTTCCTCTGCCATACCTTTCCATTATGATGTCCTGCCTCATGATGAGCTCAGAGTAATGGAGTTGGGCTGACCTTGGACTGAGATCTTTGAAACCCTGAGCCAAAATAAACTTCTCCTCCTCTGAATCGTTCTTGTCAAGTATTTGGATCACAGCATACGAAAAACGGACTAACTCGTGAAATCAAAAGAGAAGGAAACAGTTGTTCGAGAACACAGAGAAATCAGTGGGATGAACCAAACCAGAACCCTAAAGGCCAGCTCCTTTTGGATTCTCTTCTGGCCCATCGAAAGCTGAGTTGGACCTGGTCACACACTGAGCAGAAGTCACATGATATGACAGCCAGAAAACTTCCCCCTCATACCAGAACAGGATGACTGGTCTTTATCCAAAATACTTGGGGACAGAAGTATTTGGATTTCAGATCTTTTCAGGTTTGGGAATATCTGCCTATAGATAATGAGATGTCTTGGGGGATAGCACCCAAGTCCAAACACAAAAATCCATCTGTTTCACATACATCTTATATACACAGCCTGAGAGTAAGTTTATATAATAATTTTAGCGCACTTGCATTTGAATGCAACCTATCACATGAAGGCAGGTGTGGGATTTTTCCACTGTGGAATCTTACCAGTATTCAAAAATGTTCTGGATTTTGGCGCATTTGGGATTTTTGGAATTGGGAATGAGGATGCTACTTGTACTTAGTTGTGGAAATCTCAGGGAATTCTACGTATAATCCTAGGCTCCAGGAATTCCCAGTGAGTAAAAGCTCCTGGACATGGGTGCTGGGAGATGAGGTGTCAGGACTTCAGCTGAGGCTAGGGTCAAGGAAGAAAGGGGACTTAGTGGAGGTGCCTGGAGACTAGCAAGGTTGGTATAGGCAAAGCATGGGAGCAGTGGTAGCCAAGCTGAGCTGAGAGGCAGAAGCCAGGCAGTGACCATGAGCTTCCAACAGAGTCATCAAGGTTGCAAATGTGTCCGCAACTCGGGTGAGAGTCAGCAGAGAACTGAAAGCTGCCTGAGCCCAGGAGGGTCAGGAATGGGCTTGGAGCACATGGCTTCTGGGGAAAGGTGCGGATCATCGGGTGGAGTGCAGACTGAGTTCTGGAGTAAGGAGGAGGCCACAGAATCATTCTGGAGTTCTCTGAGAGTGGGGTTCAAGAGCCACACACCTCAGGGACCCCATACTTGTCAGAGATGTCACCAAGGTGTGCTTTATTAAACTGAGTTTTACACACCAAGAAGAGGCTTGAATCCTCCCAGTGTGGAGCACTAGCAGAAACTGCTGCCTCTGTCCATACAATCTGTCCCTGAAACCACGGAGGCAAAGGAGGAGCCCAGGAACTAGCAGACCCACAATCATGAGAAACTGCCAGGAGGAGGGAAGGCCATTTGTTCTGTGCAGGAACACCTCTGTGGGTACAGGAGAGTTGGGGGTGGGGGGTGGGGTTGTAGAGTGTCTTCAGCCTCCAGCACAGACAGGATCCAACAGCGATAGGAGAAGAAGGTAAAGTATTTTCAGTTCTGCTCTGAGATTTTCTCAGAAGTTCCTTGGCACAGCCATTATTTGTTCCTCACCTAACAGCAGGAATCTGTATCAAAGGTCCAGTCCACTGATAATGGGTGTCAAGAGTCACCAAAGCCCTGCTGGGTAAGAATGGGGGAGAGTAGCTGGGACTGGCATGTCTAGAAGTCATGCCTCCCCTTCTTTCTAAGGACCTCCAGGGCTAATGGTTTCCAGGCTTAATCCAGTGTTGCCTTCCAGGATACTGAAGGTGAAGCTCTGGCCTGAAGACATCCCTGGTACATAAGCTTCCCACTGTGAGTGATGACAAGCTCCCCACCAGGTGCAGACTCTCAGCCCAAAGGCTCACCTTCCTTGAACTCACCATTGCTCTGCACACAGCAGGGTAGAGCACCCCCCACCCTCAAGACTCCCCCAGAGCAAGTGACCATCAATACTGAAGTCCCAAGTCTCAATAAAATATCATCTACACTCAGTGAGTGAGATCTGATGTACAATTCATCCTGAGACAAAATTCCTCTCCACCTGTGAGCTCCTGAAACCAAACAAATGCATTTGGTTTTTATGTGCTTCTAAACTACCATGGTGGAACAAGCCTAGGCACAGTATCCCACTCTGAAAGGGAGAAACCAGAAGGAAGAGTGGGCTAATGGGTCCCAAGCAACTCTCAAACCTAGCAAGACACAGTCTGTTAGACTTCAAGGTGGGAGAATAATCATCTTTGGCCCAATGCTTCATCCTCCACATCCTCCAAACCGACTGGTGGTTCATCACCCCCAGGGAGAGAAAAATGAGCTCGAGGACACCAAGCAGCCCAACTCCCTCCAAGTACAATGTCTGGACAGCATATGGTATGGGTAGAACCAATCTTAGAATGGTTAGATCAGCACCATAAAACATATACGAGAGTGAGGCGATGGTTAATGTGAAACACTGCAGGGGTGGGGATCACTGCAGAGCACAATTATCCAATAAGAAGATATTTTTCTACATTTTCAAAGCTCTCAGTATTTTTCCCTGTCTGCATTTATACATGCTCCCCGCCCCCATTTCTATTCCAATCAGATTAAAATGAAGTTAAGGAAAAATCACTAGAAAAGTGTATGAACTTGAGTGCTTTTTAAGTATAAATCAGCATCATTACTCAACAACCTATGCAGTCGGATACTTTTTACTCTTTATTTCTTTTACACTGTAATCAAATTTTTAAAGAGTATAAAAATAAAATTAAACTATAACCTTCATTGAGACGGATGATGTCCTGTCTCTATCCTCTCCCCCCTCATCTCTGCCATCCACACACAACTTCCTTGGCAGATCCTTTGGAGGTACTTTCTCCACATTTCTCAATCAAATTCATTTTGGTGGCAAACCACTGCGCGCCTGTGACCTTCTCCTCCTATCTTCCCAGCATGATTTGGCATGGGTTAACTTTCTGAGACCAGGCGAATGTTGCTGTATAGTTTTGTTCTTGAGCTGGTGTCTTTCAGAGAAACTTTCCTTGGAGGTGTTGTGGTTCTTGGTGAGAACACAGAGCTGATTGGACGCTTTGAATCTGTGAAAATTTCAGTGTGTGAATTTCACCCTGCTGAAGTCTTATCTGGATCATTTCCTCAAGGCTCTTCCAACGCAACTGTGCAGTCAGTCCTCCGTGTTCTCCAGTTTTGCGTGTGAGAAGTTAACCAACTGCAGATAGAAAATATTCAGGGAAAAAGTTATTTTACAGATTATTTTCCTTGTCCTTATTCCCTAAACAATGAAGTGTCATATTATTTACATAACCTTTCCATTATATGAGAGTGTGCAAGTAATCTAGAGATGATTTAAAGTAGACGGGAGGAGTTCATGAGTTATAAGCAATTAGACAGGTACATCTCTGTGGGTACAGGAGAATTGTGGAGGTGCCTGGAGACTAGCAGATTTTAGTATCCTGGGGACAGGATCCTGGAACCAACCCACACAGATACCGACAGACAATTTTAATTAAGTTTTAGGTCACAGAGCCACTCTGGAAAGTTTATGAATTGTTGTCCCCCACTGCTGCTGGTATCAAGCTTGAGTTATAATCCATTTTAGGCAGGATTCTACAGGAGCATGCTCAAGTCACAGGGGATTTCTTTTCATGAGACAGGAAGTGAATAAATGAGAAGAAATGAATAATCCTAAGTAGAATTTCAGGTGCCAAAAAGATAGCAAGAAGATAAACAAGTTATAAGCATGAGTTAGAAGATGGATTTGAGTTCAAGTCTCAACACTGGTTATATATTTACTAAAAAACAAGTTTTCTATGTTATGGACTGAATTGTGTTTCCCTCAAATTCATATATTGAAACCCCTAATCCCCAGTACCTCGGAGTGATAGTGTGTTTGGAGGCAGAGATTTTATATGGGTGTGCCCTAACTGGGCTCTTTAAAGGCATAAATTAAATTAAATGGTGAAATTAAGACCTGATACTGGCCCTAATGTGATAAAAATTCAATAAATGAATCTAGACTCACATGACACAAATGCTCATATTTCACATGGCCAGCATCATCTTGCCACCCACAGAATCCCTGTTGGAAAACCAGAAATGTATCAGAATTGGTGACGGAAAATATGAATCAGAATAGTGAAGGTGTTTTTTATTACTTTATTCCCACCTGCAGTGAAAAAAAGAGCCAAGTAGGAGACTTCTGATTATTCAGTGAACATTTCACTCAAGAAAATATATTATCTATAAAAGGATAATTTAACATAAGAGCACAATTATTTGAGTCGCTGAAAATAGATTACAAACCAGACTTCAGATACAGAATGAGAAATACATCCCCTAAGGGATTCTGAAAGATGAAGCAAGACTCACCTGCATACAAAAATGGCTGGAGAAGACCTTGAGAATGTAAATAAGTTTCCTAACTCATTGTGATCAGTTGAATAATGATCCCCCCCCCAAAAAAAATTCAAAGTGTAATCCCCAGAATTTGAGAATGTTATTTTATATGGCAAAAGGGAATTTGCAGATGCGATTAAGTTAGGATCTTGAGATTTCCCTGCATCATCCCAGAAAACACGTAAGGGGTCACCACAGAAGCAAGCCATTAGAATGAAGTGAGGAAGGGTCCACAAACCAAGGAATGCAGCGCCCTCTAGAGTCTCTAGGTTCACTTTCCAGCACAAAACAGGGTTTCTAGTTAAGGGGTGGGTTTTTTTGTTTGTTTGTTTTTTAATTTATTTTTTAGTTGTAGTTGGACACAATACCTTTATTTTATTTTATTTATTTTCATGGGGTGCTAAGGATCAAACCCGGGGCCTAGCACTTGCTAGGCAAGTGCTCTACCGCTGAGCCACAACCCAGCCCTAGTTAAGGGGTTGTTAAACTTGGCTTTACACTTGGGAAAGCTTTTTTAAAAATAACACAGAGCTGCATTTGGAAGCCTACCCTTAGTAGGCTTAGGATTAGATTGACAAGCCACATTTTTTTAAAAAAATGTTTTCCAAGGTATTCTGGCTTGCAGGTGGTAAGCATAAATTTGACACTTCCACTTCTTTTCTTCAAAATTCCATGAAGGCAACAAGGAAAAAATGAGAAACAAATGCAGATCCATGAACTAAGCAATAAAGACTGAGTAAAGATGTGGGGAAGGTGGGAGAGAAGATGTGGGGGAGTCAGCTCAAAACAGCCTCCATTATTCCAAGAGAGGGTGACATCCCTGGTGGCACATGCAAACTCTGTTCTTCAAGGAGTCTTGACAAGTTGCACATATTGGGGTGGGAATGTCTTTGGACTCTGCCCTGAGAGGGGAAAAGGGGGGTAAGATGGGACAGGTACGAATCGTGCTATCATTTCCTAGATTAGGAAACAGATGTTGGAAACTGTGTGACTCAGGATAAAGGAGAAAGTGCTCAGCACCCCCCACGTCAATACACATCTGCGAGAGAGTGAAGAAGGCTGTCTTACATTCAGACTGAAGCCGTGACTGCTGCCAATGTGTTGGAAGGCACTTACATGTGATCCACTGTGTAGGCCTGCCCACTGACCCAGCAATCCCAGTCCTTGCACATATGCCAGAGGAGATCTGGACCAATTCTGTTTAGAGAAGCACGGCTTGTACTTACCCCAAAATAGAAACCAACAAAGTGTTCACCAGAAAAATGGAGAAACACTGGCACATGTAAAACAGCAAAAAAGAAAAAAAAAACCCAAGCGTTGGGAGGGCAGGGCCCTGGAAGGGACATGATCAGGAGAGCTAGGGGAATACAGGTGTGACCCACTCGGTGCAGGGGTTCCGGGCCTCTAAGCTGCGTGGGGGACCTCTTGGAAGCCCCAGGCTGTGGGAGGCAACTCGGGGCTTGTCCACCAGGTTTGAGGAGCTGTCCCTCCTCCGACGGGTGGCGTTATGATGGACAGATCACTCCCTCAACTCTGATATTCTCTCCTGTAAGTCGTGAGTCATCGGGTTCCAGAATGGAGGAAGGATAGGTGTGACAGGACGAGAGGGAGGCCAGAGCTGGAAGCCGGTAGGATGGTCACAGGATCAGTCGCTTCTCCGGGCAAAGGGATTTCTAGATGAGTACTTGAGGTGGTGCCAGCACTAGAGACATACCCTTGTGACTCCCAAGGAGCCTGAGCCGGGATTGTCTGGTTGGGTGCGGGGCAGGGCTAAGGCCGGAATAAGTAGCCACAGTGGTATGGCAGCCTCAAGGAGCTGACATACTGCAGGAAGGACAGATGCCATGTAGCAGTGCCTCATTTAATGCGAAGCCTCCATCCAGTTCAGGGACAAACAGCCTTGATAAAGGTCTTTGTCTAGCTGAGCATCTCCAGAGCTTCTGGAATATATAGTCTGAAACCATGGAACCTCTGGAAACATCGATTAAAGAAACAGAATGGGGAGTACAAGAACCAAAATAATTGAGGACCATGCTCTGCAGAGGAAAACAAGGAGAAGGGGGAACTAGACAGGTCTTGGAATACCAGCATTTATAGACCCTTTGGATAGACCAGAGAGGCAGCCTTCTTGACTTCAAGGCAAAGAGACATTAAAACTCAAAATATTTGACCCAGCTATCCCTCTCCTCCGTCTATACCCCCAAAGACTTAAAAACAGCATACTACAGGGACACAGCCACATCAGTGTTTATAGCAGCACAATTCACAATAGCTAAACTGTGGAGCCAACCTAGATGCCCTTCAGTGGATGAATGGATTAAAAAAAATGTGGGGCTGGGGATGTGGCTCAAGCGGCCTGGCGGGCGTGCAGCCCTGGTTCAATCCTCAGCACCATGTACAAACAAAGATGTTGTGTCTGCTGAAAACTAAAAATAATAATAATAATAATAATAATAATAAATAAATATTAAAATTCTCTCACTTTCTCTAAAAAAATATATTTAAAAATGTGGCATATATACACAATGGAATTTTACTCAGCATTAAAAGAGAATAAAATCAGGGCATTTGTAGGTAAATGAATGGTGTTGGAGAAGATAATGCTAAGTGAAATTAGCCAATCCCAAAAAAACAAATGCCAAATGTTTTCTCTGATATAAAGAGGCTGACACATAGTGGGGTTGGGAGGGGGAGCATGGGAGGATTAGATGAATTCTAGATAGGGAGGAGGGAAGGGAGGGAAAGGGAAGGGGCAGGGGATTAGCAAGGGTGGGTGGAATGTGATGGACATTGTTATCCAAAGTACATGTATGAAGACATGAATTGGTGTCAACATACTTTATATATAACAGGAGATATGAAAAATTGTGCTGTACACGTATAATAAGAATTGTAATGCATTCCACTGTCATTTATTAAAAAAAAATCAATTAAAAAAAAAACCCTCAAAATAGGGCCCAGAAGAATCTCCAGATCCTAGAGGTGTAGAGAGTGCACCTTTTTCCCTTAAAGAACTGCTGTGGTTTCCAGGCCATGCAATAGATTCATGAATCATTTTGTAGAGAAGATGCCCCAATTTACACATCTATCAACTACCACAAGGAATCTACACGATCTGCTGCGGTTCAGTGGTCGAGTACCCCTGAGTTCAATTCCAGGTACCCCCTACCACTGCTGGACCAGCTGTAGTTGGGAGGGTCATGGATTCCTAAATACTGGGTCAGATTTTCATGAAGCGTTTTGTGGAGCCTATACTATTACTATTATCACTTGTAATAGTATTATTATTACTTCAAGTACTTTGGGGAATCTATACTATTCCTGTTATTATTGGTAATAAGAATAGTTTTGGGGCTGGTGAGGTAGCTCAGTGGTGGAGCACCTGTCTAGCTTGTGCCAGGCCCTGGGTTCAATCCCCAGCATAATAATAATTATTACTATTTTATTCTTAGGAACACTTCCTCCCAGAAAAAGAAGATATTAGTTGTCTGAACAAGAGATTTAAAATTGTTCAAAAATATCTCCATAAAGATGCAAGAGTCCTTGGATATTGTTAAGATATGAGTGGAGCTGGGAGCGGTGGTGAACATCTGTAATCTCTGCAGCAGAGGAAGGAGGATCGCAAGTTCAAAGCCAGCATCAGCAATGGCAAGGCATTAAGCAACTCAGTGAGACCCTGTCTCTAAATAAGAAAATACAAAATAGGGCTGGAGATGTGGCTCAGTGGTCGAGTGCCCCTGAGTTCAATCCCCAGTACCATCCCCCATCAAAAAAAAAAAAAAAAAAAAAAAGATGTGAATGGAAGCTCAAAGCAAAAAAACCTCATGGTGGGAGGAGGGGAACAGCAAAAGGCTCTTCAAAGGAAGTTATTCCATACAGAATGGAGACAAATAAAGACCATCAAAGAAGTTAAAACTACATTGAGAGAACTAAAAAAATAGATTGGTTGTGAAGATTAAATAAAGTAATGTATGTAAAATATAATGCTGGGGGCATAGTACGTTATCAGTAAAAGGGAATTGACAAAATGGCAAAGATCTGAGTTTCCAGGCCATGCAGTAGATTCATAAATCCTTTTGTAGAGACGATTCCCCAATTTACACATCCACGAACTACCCCAAGGAATCTACATGATCTGGATACGAAGGGCAGGCAATTAAAGTAGTTAGACTGGACCCCATGTGACCTAACCAGAGAAAAACAAATGTGTTAGAGAAAGAGATATAAAAAGAGAAGAAAACCAACAGTATGAGAAAGTAACATGGAAAAGGGATCACCCCCACCATGGCTGTCTTGGGCTTATGTGACTCCATTGTAAGTATTAACAGCAAACTTAGTTACTACTCATGCTTGGAGAGAAGGTAGGTTGAATTATACATCCTACCCCTACATCCTAAGGCAGCTCCAGTCCTAAAATTGGACATATCTGTGAGTGCCTGATAGTCACACTGATTAGGAAACAAATAATTGTTCTCTCTGCAACCCATAAATTTCCTTAATCATCACAACAAGTTAGTGTTAAGAAAATTGTAGGAAAAAAAAAAAACATTCGGTGACCTATCCAAAGTCATATAGTTAAAGTATGTAGGAAGGACAGATTTGAAGCCCTGTCCTGACATCTGTCACTCTGGATACTTGCAACCACATTTTTTGGGGAGAGTGGATCTTCTCACAGTAGCCCTTGAGTATATGGCTGAAGATATTCTAGGTCCTTCAATTCTGATAAAAATAAAATAAGGAAAAGTCTGTCCCTTTATAGTTAAAATCATGTATCAGGTTGGAAAACAGCATATGGGTTCAAAAAAGCATCATGTTCCTCATGGAATTACAGAGTTCTCTCTGCCACTGAGGCCTCTCTTCATGTAGCCCCTACCCACTCAACCACACCATCAGCTGTAATGTGCGGGCATTCGGAAGAATGGCCTTCTGGGCTTAATGAAGTGCTGAGCCCAGATCTCCAGTCTGAAAAACATCTCCAGAGACAAAGTTCAGCCAAAATAATCACATGGATGGGGCAAAGACAAATGGAGTCACATTGCCATATAAGGATTGGCTGAATAGGACCCTTGCCCCTGCTGGCTGTACCCACAGCTATTTCTGCAACACAGAATTCTGTTTACGAGATTCCATTTCTCCAGTGTAAAAGGCATCCAGACTGCTCCAGTGTCGCAAGACCATGGAACATACATGACAATCTTCTAATCAGACAGCCTGTTAGCTTTCCGTTGCTGTAACAAATACCTGACATAATCAAGGTGAAAGGAGGAAAGTTTAGTTTTGGATTTTGGTTTCAGAGCCTTCAGCTCATGGTCACTTGGACCCGTTGCCTTGGGCCTGTGGTGGCTTGCTACATCACAGTGGAAGTATGTGGCAGAGGAGGCCTGTTTAACCTCATGGAAACCTGAAAGCAAAGAGAGACACAGGAAGAGAATAGGAAGGGTCCCAATAGCTCCTTCAACTTTGTCCCCAGTGATCTAACTTCCTTCCACAAGGCTGTACCTCCTGAAGTTGGGGACCAAGCCCGTAACACAGGAGCCTTTGGAAAATAGTCCAGATCCAAAATACAGCACAGACAGATTTATGTGGGTTTAAACTGAACCATGAACTCAGAAAAAAACAAAGCTCAATAGGTCACAGGAGCTTTAAAAGGCACACAGACTGAGAAGGAAAATGGAGCGACATTTTTGGATTTCCCCATTTTTTTTTTTTAAGAGCAGAACACAACCCCAGGAATATTTCTGGCATCCAATAAAAACATCATGAAAATATAAATGCCTAAAGTTCACAAAGTCCTCAAATCTGCATTTTTTTTAAACCTCTTCATAGCAGCCAAACTCAGCTTCCATCTCCCTATGGGTTTCTGAGTGGGCTTTTTGTCCGTTTATAAGGAGGTGTAACTTGGTGGCAACTCTCTGCCTGGGGCTGCCACCAAATCCACATCAACTTTCTATTTGTGATAAAAATCCAAAATGTTTGGGGTTGGGAGTGTTGCTCAGTGGTAGAGCACATGCTCTGTGTGTGTGTGTGTGTGTGTGTGTGTGTGTGTGTGTGTGTGTTGGAGGATGTTGGCTTCCCTCTGAGCAGCAAAAAATAAAAAATGTTCCACCAGTTTCCTTCTGAAAGTGGAAGTTGTCCCCTGTTGGGACTTTTCTGTCACAGTGTAAACAGGAGTTCCTTTTATTTCCTTTGGGCTACATTTCCACCCATAAGGAGGTTAGCAGGGAGAAGGGAGGGCAGGAGAAGCTGATCTCAAGACTTGACTTCCAGGAACCTGTGGGGGTTTGACTCACTCATAGGTGAGACTTCAAGTGGGTGCTTCCAGTAGGACACTAAGGGTGGGTGAAAAACAAAGAAAGGGGACAATCCGAAAATGGAATGGATATTGCATGCTGTGGGAGACTCCGGAAACACCACTCAGATCTTCCTCCAAGGAAGAATTTGCTGTCCAGCCACAGGAGGGCAGTAAGTGGACAGTTTCCAGCTGTTAGGTAAGGTCACTAGTATTCAGGAGTGAGCAAGATGGTGGTGGCACAAGGTGAGCCACTTCTGTGGAACACTGGATTCTTCTAAAAAGCTCCTACCAGCCAGCAGAGGCTGGACCAGTTGTGCCCCACAGCCTGACAGTTCCCCGTCTACTCATCCTCTTGCATGCTATGATCCCTAAATACACTAGCTGTTCCAGCAGATGTTTCCAGGGGATTCAGCCTGCAATAGCAATGCTGGGGATGTAGCTCAGAGATAAAGCACCTGCTTAGCAGGGGCAAGGCTCTGGGCTCCATCCCCAGCATGGGAGAAAAAAGAACCAGGCTGTTCTCCAGCTCTTCATGTTGGTGGTATAAACCCACACCACACAGCTTCTTCCCTCATGGTTCACTGGCTGAAATTTGTTAGGTAAGGATTGTGTGAATGTGAAAGAAGACATCTTCATGAGTTTTGGGTAGGTTGAATAGTTCAGCCTTTTAGAAAACAGGAGCACAGTGGAAAGTTTTTGTTGCTAACAAATACAGCAGTTGCCCAGGTCTGAGGTGATACAAAACAGAGACAGAGAGGCCAATATTTGTTTTTTTCTAGGTGATGGGGCAGCCCACTCATAATGTGCCGGATGACATCATCCCATCATCCGTCTTGAGTTTTCATGACTACACCCCTGTATTCCAGGCTCCTTGTGCATTCACACAGTCACGCATTGAGGTAAGCGCTCATCAGGATCAGCTTCCGTGCCTCACTGTCCTGGAAATCTAGGCTGAACTTGAACAGAGCTGTGAAGAATGACTCCAGTGCTTTATTATAGCACAATTTTGATGAAAACAACCTTGGGAGATTCATCTTTGCATTAATCCTCAGCTGTTCCTTTAGTACCTACTCTCTAGAACAATGCTTGGCTTAAAAAAAGTTGTCACATTACAATCTAAAAAGAAAGTACTGGTTGGCATCCTTTTCCAGTCTGGTGTGAGAATATCTATTTCCCCACACCCCTGCAATGTTGCTAATTATCATCCTTTTTCTGTATTTAATTGGACATGGACTGATCTTAATTTTGGAATTTTCCATCTTCTACAGAAATTTTTCTTCTTTGAAAATAAGATTCAGTGTTGTCATATACAAGTTGTGCAATAAGAAAACAGTTCTTAACAATTTCTAGGCTGAGGTGGAACTGTGGGAAGCATCAGGGGGTACAGGGTAGGCCTTAAGACATTCTCCAATGAGCAGAATATATGGGGCCACTAAAACCCCCAGCAATTGACTTAAACTTAGAGAGATGCATTAATTTTTTAATAATTAATTTTTAGTTGTAGTTGGACACAATACCTTTATTTTATTTATTTATTTTTATGTGGTTCTGAGGATCCAACTCAGGGCCTCACATGTGCTAGGCAAGCCCTCTACCATGAGCCACAACCCAGCCTGGAATGCAGTAGTTTTAAAAAATAAGTGCAAAAATCCCTGATGAACAAAATACTATACTAACATTTTAATTAAAACAGGATTTGAGCCAAATGCAGTGGCACACACCTGTAATCCCAGCAGTTCATGAGGCTGAGGCAGGAGGAGCCTAAGTTCAACGCTAGCCTCAGCAACTCAGTGAGGACTTGTCTCAAAATAAAAAAAAAAAATTAAAAATAAAATTAAAAGGGCTGGGGTGTGGCTCAGTGGTTAAGTACCTCTAGGTTCAACTCCTATACCTCCCTCAAAAACAAAACAAAACAAAACAAAAAAACACCAGAATTTGACCCTGCATAACTGCAGGCCTGTCTCACTTCCCTCTAGTCCTGGTAAGCAGAATTCTACCCTTGAAAGGGACACTTTGGCAAGTCACTTGATTTAACAATTATTCATTTGATGACATCATCATATTACAGTTTAATGGCATGTCCACATCATAGAACACAAAATAGTTTTTGGTTCCATATTTGAGAATAGAGGCCAAGACATTACAAGTGTGTCTACAACCTGAGCAGGAGTTTAAAATTAGAGCATCAGTGATCTTTCCCTGGGTGTTGGGCATCCCTTCCAGGAGATTCTGAACTCCTGACTTTGTGAGAGAGGCATTGGCTCTTCTTCGGTGATTTTGCTGTGTGGTGGATGCTGGAGGCCTTCAAAGGGGAGAGGGGGAGGAAGTCTGAGAGATATGATTCCAATACACTCCCCCTACTCCCTGCACCCACAAGAGTCCAATTCACTCTGGGCCATCAAACACAATGACGAGATGACTTAGGTCTTTGGTTACCTGGAGATAGAATCAGTAATCACACAGAGGGCTGGGCTGAATCTTTCGGCCCTAAGGACAGAGATAGAGTCCTCTGGACCCTGCTTTTCTAGACTCTCAGCTAATCCTAAATGCCTGCTATTCTCATACCTGGATACAAACAACAAAAAATTGCCACCATTCCTTTCTCCCTTTCCTCTCTGCCTGACAGAGGCAACCTGGGAACACACCCAGAAACTCTGAAATCAGGTGGCAGACACCCCTCCACCCTGCAAGCTTCACTGAGAACACTGGTTAGCACCTTTCCTCTTTTCCTTCCAAAAAAAAAAAAAAAAAAACCCTACCATTCCAGATCTTTCCTCCTCTAAAAGGCATAGGGTCCTGTGAGTGTTATATTTGCTGAATTAAGACTGATGCTTCGGTGTTCTTGAACAGACCAGAACAGTGCTTCATCTTTCTTATTTAATGGATTGTTGACTTTAGCAGTTGATTTGCTCACCTATTTAATAGGGAAAAGAAAGTACAGTCCAAATGTGGAGAAATTTAGGACAATGAGCCCTTTAAAATTATGTCAGGGAAAAATATAAACTCAAATACACAAACAAAATAAGAGTAAAAAAATCAACATAATATTGTGTATAATATAATCCCATCTTAAAAACAAATTTAAGGTGACTGGAAGGGGGATGCCAATGTTCTCCTTTCTTGATTTGGGTGCTGGTTATATGCTGGCACTTCGTGAAAAATTAAACATAACTTTTCTGTATGTATGGGAGCCATCCATTGGGGTCATCCATATTTGGTATAAGTAGAAGGTAAAAATCTGGAAGAAGAAACAGCAATGGAAATAGTAGCAGTAGATACTCTGGTGGGATTGTCCAGGATTTTAATTTTCTTCCAAATACATTCTGACTTTCCTTAAAGAAATGTTTACACACACACACACACACACACACACACACACGTATATGTGAAATATATATGTGGGTGTGTGATCTTTTGATCACTGAGCCACATCCCCAAACCATTTTTATATTTCTTATTTTGAGACAGGGTCATTGAGTTGCTTAGAGCCTCGTTAAACTGCTGAGGCTGGCTTTGAACTCACAATCCTCCTGCCTCGGCCTCCCCAGCCTCTGGGATTACGGGCGTGCACCGCCACACTCGGCATCTTCTTGGTCCCAGCTGTCTGCCAGCCTTGAGCGTCGCCTTCCTCTGTCCCAGCGTTTCTTTCCTCCTAAGGGGACAATAGAGGAGGTGGCCCGGGCCGCCGGAAGCCCCGCATCCGGGCCTCTGAATGTCGTCGGGTCTTGGCGGCCTCGCCGCAGGGTCCTTTGACCCACACGACAGTGGCCGTCGCCATTTTACAAGACGGGGACGCGGAGAGTGACCACTCAGGACTGCCCAGGCCCCCCCCCCGCCCCCAGGCCGCCTCCCTTCTGCCTCAGGCCGGGACGTCGCCCCCCCAAAGCCCCAGCTACTGCGCGTTCCCGGAGTCCCCTCGGCCCGGGGATCCCTTTGTGCCCAGAGCGTCCCCGAGTTCCTCCTCCCGCCCCCGGCGTCCCCTCGCTTGTCACTCGAGGAGACGCCGAGGAGGCGGAGCCGAATGTCGGCCGCCAGGTGACGGCTTTGCTGCGGCGCCGCAGTTCAGACCCCGTTGCCTCCGAGGCGTCCAGTTTCCAGCCCTCGGGAGGCGACGCTCCTGAGCTCCGCTCTTCCTGACCTGGCCCGGGAGTCCTGGAGGCAACGCGCGTTCCATCCCGAACCTTCACAACCCGGGAGCCGAGCCGGCAGAGCGAGGCCTTTAACGACGCTGAGTCCTCAGCTCACTGTGACCTCGTGGCGCAATGGTAGCGCGTCTGACTCCAGATCAGAAGGTTGCGTGTTCAAGTCACGTCGGGGTCAAGACTCACTTTTTTTCCTCGCGAACAGCTGCAGAATGGGACGATTGGGGTTAGTGTCATAAAGCACAAATTAGGCCTGGGCAAGATCAGTCGTCCCTTCTACGCCACGAAAAATCTCGCTTCTTTTTCTTTTTGTTTAGAATATAAATACCAGACTGAGAAAGACAGTGTTTCCTTCTGGTCACCGACAGGAGGCGCTGCCACAAGCCCCAAAGTGACTCTTGAGGGAGGGCTAGCTGACCCAGCCCTGCTCCCACGCGGGCCCCGCCCTCATTTTGCAAGGCCACCGCCCACTTATCTCCTCCCCCCCTAAGCCACTTGGGCCAGCCTTGGAGAAGGTCTAGGCCCCAGAAGTGGATTGTCCACCCTAGTGCTGCTGTGTTTACTCGTTTCCTCCCTGTTTGTTTTGAACTTTTTTTTTCTGCTCCACTCTCAGGAAGAGTCCTCAGTGAAGGTCTCTCAGTGAAGGCCCCTCTGGTGGTCATTTCTCTCCCACCTGGATTGTGACCCCCATTCTCAGAAGGCCACAGCGGTCATTTCTGGATATTCACTTCAACATTGTTAATAGGTTTGTCAGGAGCCATGGGTAAGTTGATGTAGAGAAGAAAAGCAAGTTGCCTACACATTTTAAATATAAAAACAAACCATATATCTTCCTATAGATTGAGTACCCTTAGGACCAGAAATGTTTCAGATTTCAGATTTTTTTCCTTAATATTTGCATTTACATAACAATAAATCTTGGATATGGGACCAAAGTCTGAACATGAAAAATCCATTTCTTCATATATATCTTATATACAGCCTGAAAGTAATTTTATACAGCATTCTTAATGCACCTGTGTTTTGATTTCCACCCCTTCTGTGAAATCAGGTGTGAAATTTTCCACTGTGGCAGGCATCATGTTGTGCTCAAAAAGTTTTGGGTTAGGGAGTATTTCAGATTTTTGGATTAGGAATGCTCAACCTATACATACAGATAGTACTTAATATGTATTCATATTAAAAATATGGATGAGAATTTTATACACACCAACTCTAGGATAATGAGCAAGAAGGGATGAAGGCAAATTCTTCCCTTAAAACTACATTTTGTGTACATATATACATCTGTGTGTATGAGTATGTATAACCAAAAATGTTTACATTTATTAAGTTTGGTTAAGAGTTTGTGATGTTTATTCTTATCAAACATAACTTGCAGCTCTAAATTCAGTCTACCTTTATGGCCCAACAAATTATAATTGGTCAACAAATTATAATATACATATAATATATAATATATGTATATAATATATAATATATAATATAATATATATATATATTGGTCAACAAATTATAATTTCCCAGATTAGTAGGACCCATAGTATGCTAGCACAGGTGGAGATAAATTTTCTCAGAAAAAAAATTTTTAATTACTTAAAATGCACCTTGAGGTGCATTAGGCCTTCCAATTTTCCCACTACAAATTCCCAAAGTTCATTCACAAAAAGTTTTAAAAGCAAACAAATTAAGAGGGAAGACCTTATAAATGAGAAATAGCAAAAACAGTAGACAACAGTATTAGAACTAAGGACTTCAAGTATGGAGATATCAGAAACAGAATACTAAAAGGATATATTTCATCTTGGAAACAAAAAGGCAGAACAAAGCTTGACTGCAGAACAATAGACAATAAAATGTCAAGGTGCATTTTTTTTTTAAAGAGAGAGAGAGAGAGAGAGAGAGAGAGAATTTTAATATTTAGTTTTTAGTTATCGGCGGACACAACATCTTTGTTTGTATGTGGTGCTGAGGATGGAACCCGGGCTGCACGGATGCCAGGCGAGCGCGCTACCGCTTGAGCCACATCCCCAGCCCCAACATTTTTTTAATATGTATTTTTTTAGTTATAGTTGGACACAATATCTTTATTTATTTATTTATTTTTATGTGGTGCTGAGGATTGAACACAGAGCCTCGTCCATGCTAGGCAAGCACTCTACTGCTAATCGACAATCCCAGCCCTCAAGGTGCATTTTAAGTAATTAAAAATTTTAGTAATAAAAGATTTAATATTTGGAATTAGAATCAGAACAGGTATATTAAATAGCAGATTAGATACTAATTAAATATAATATTGTGACGATTCAAAGTAGGTCTACAAATTTTTAATTCTCTTTGCCTTGAATGTGAGTTGTACTTAATGACTGGTATGCAAGAAGAATCAGAAATTATGGTGTGTGGGCTGGGTTGGAACTCAGTGGTAAAGAGCTTACTTTGCTCATGTGAGGCACTTGGATTTGATCCTCAGCACCATATAAAAATAAATAAACAAAATGAAGGTATTGTGTCCATCTGCAACTAAAAATATGTATATAAAATATAAATAATATTAAAAAATAAAAATATGTATATAAAATATGTATATAAAATACATATATAAAAGAAATTATGATGTGTGATTTGGAGACCAGGTCATAAAGGATACTGTAGCTTCCTGCTTGCTTTCTGCCTGGGTTGCTGGCTGACAAGCTATTATAACCCTTAAGTCCTACTGGAAGTTCTCTTTATGAGAAGCTAAAGCCCCCAGTCAATGACCACATGAATGACCCTATGAAGCTTTCAGATAATTGCATCCCTAGTCAACAACTTGACCATGCACCAGAGAGACCATGAACCAAAAGCAACCAGATAAACCACACCCACATTTCTGACCCTCAGAAACTGTGTGAACGGCTGGTGTGGTGGTACACATTGGTGTCCCAGCTGCTCTGGAGAGTTGAGCCCAGGATTTTGAAAGCAGCCTGGGCAATATATGAGACCCTGTTGAATGGAAGGAAGAGAGGGAGGAAGGGAGGAAGGGAGGAAGGGAGAGAAGAGAAGTCAAGGAAAGAAGGAAGGAAAGAAGGGAGGGAGGGACTGGGTGAGAATAACAAATATTTGATGATTTACAATGTTGTGTTTAGGGGAAGTCATTTGTTATGCAGCAATAGATAACTAATACAAAATATCAATTCCCTAATTGTTGTTCCTACTGTTCTATACATGCCCTTTTAATTAACCCTGTCCATTTTATGGTTCAATTTTTTTTCCTTATGAACTTACAAACTGTATAAGTTTTTAAATTCATTCTGTATTAGTTATCTACTGCTACAAAACAAGGAACTATCAAATGGATATGCTTCAGGAAGAAGCAAAATGATCCCAGACAGAAGGTCTGAGATGCAAGAAGAACTGGTGAACAATAACATGGTGACCATAAGGATACAGCTAACAAACCTTAACTACATACAAATAATAATAATATTACAAATTTATGTAGCTATAAAATAGAACTGAAATACTGGACAACAATGACTTGTAAATCAAAGTAAACATATTTTGGGAGTAGCACCTTGTAAGGTGGTTATATTATTTGAAAGGAAGAACAGACTATTTATTGATCTGAGACCCCATTAAGTATGTTAAAATGCAGGGTAATAGGAGGTGGAATACAAGGCGGGTGTAGCTCAGTGGTACAGTGCCCATGCAAAATGCCCTGGGTTCAATCCCCAGAACTGGAAAGAGACAGGGTGGGGAGGAGAGGAGGGATAGTATTAGTAATTGATTGATTTGCAGACAAAAACAATCAGTTAAAGATATCAAAATCTGAATAAGGGCTGTGGGTGAGCTCAGGGGTAGAGTGTGTGGATAACATGTGAGAGGCCCTGATTCACTTTCCATCACCAAAAAAGGAAAAAAAAAAATTGAACAAGAAAATGGACAGGGTTGATTAAAAGGACATGTATAGAACTTCATGAACAACAATTAGGGAACAACATTCTTGGAATATTTTATGAAAACTTGATCATATTGTAGATACAAGATAAATCTCAACATGAATTTCAAAATGTAAGTCAGGCCAGTTTCTCTGATCAAACTAGAAATCAATAGACTGCTGAACTTAGTCTCTTATATTAAGATTAAAAAAAAAAAACAACTTTTTTTTTTTCAGTGCTAAGGATTGAACCCAGGGCCTTGCACATGCTAGGCAAGCACTCTACCACTAGCTACACTTCAAGCCCCTTGGAGGGGGATAACACTCCTAAATTATTTCATAGATCAGAGACAAAATCAAATACTTAGATACTTGTATTAGTCCCATTTCCAATACTATAACAAATAAAGGAGGCTGGATACTTTTATTGGAAAGAAGTATATTTAGCTCATCGTTTTTTTGTTTGTTGGTTGGTTGGTTGGTTTTTTTGTTTTTTGTACCCGGGATTGAACTCAGGGGCACTTGACCACTGAGCCATATCCCCAGCCCTATTTTGTATTTTATTTGGAGACAGGCTCTCACTGAGTTGCTTAGTGCCCTGCCATTGCTGAGGCTGCTTTGAATTCAAGATCCTCCTGCCTCGGCCTCCTGAGCCACTGGGATTACAGGCATGTGCCACTGTGCCTGGATTAGCTCACAGTTTTGGAGGTGGAAAATCCGAATAGCATGGCATTGGCTCTGACAAGGACACCCCTGGTCCTATCATATCAGAGGAGGGATGTGCGTGAGAGGAAGAGATCACATGGTGACCTAGGAAGTCAGAGGGACAGGCAAGGACCAGTCTTGCTCTTTTATAATAACCTCTTCAGAACTAACCAAGATCACAGAAGAATTACATCAATTTCTTCCAAGGGCAGCATGCAGTGACCCAGTGACCTTCCACAAGGTCCTACTTCTTAAAAGTTTTACCACCTCTCAATATCACCGCACTGAGGACCTCCCTTCCAACACCTGGGCCCTTAAGGGACATGCTCAAGCCATATCCCAATCATAAGACAATAGAAAAACAGCAGGGGTATAGATATTGCAAAGAAGGAGATAGAGCTACCACTCCTTGCAGATGATACGATCACATCATTGGAAACCCTAAAAGAATCACCTGTAAATAAAAAAAAAATGAAAAAGAGAAATCAGTCTGAGGTACAAAATTAATGTACAGAATAGTTTTGTGTAAAATTAACCAATAGTTAGTTAGGAGGATGATAGCGAAAGAGTAGAAATGGGAACAAAATCTTTCATAGGGTCACAGTATGAATATATTGCCTAGTTTTAAAAATACACACAGTTGTTAACATTTGTGGATACTGTTCTCCTTGAAGATATGAAAAGATCTTCCAGCATACACTTGAGCATAGCTTTTTTCTTTTCTTTCTTTCTTTCTTTTTTTTTCTTCTTCTTCTTTTTTTTTTTTTTTTTTGTAGTTGAACAGGGACTCACCCCATTTCCCAGGCTGCTCTTGAACTCCAGAACTGGATCTTCCTGTCTCAGCCTCCCAAATAGCTGGGACACCACTAAGTCCAACTGGCATGGATTATTTTTAAGGGAAAAGTTTTGAACAGACACAAAGTGCATAAGGGATACAGAAAACCTGAATGAGATAGAGAGAGTACGTTTCTAGAACAAAATCTCTGTCATTAGTATCTAAGGGTGTGGTATGTCCACGGGGCTTGTGTAGGAACAGGCCACGGTCAGGAAGGATGAGGCAGAACAGAGAGGGGCTCCACTAACAGGCTCTGGGTGTGACTCCATGTGTGACTTTACATGTCAGGCGTGTGACTGACCTACCATCCCTGACCTTGACCTTCATTATATGACACCTCTCAGGGGTCCTCCCATTTGTGACATCCCAGATACAGTTCTCCAGGACATTTGACCCAGGGTGTGACCTGCCCACAAGACTCCTCTGTGAACCTGTCAGTGTCACTCTTGGAGTGCCAAGGAGGGCATGGGTGGAAATAAATGAAGACCACCCAAATGAGAAAAGCATAGAACTTGTTGTTGCAAGCAGTCAGCCTCCAGCACTTGGGTTTGGCAGAAACTTGACAGTGGAGAGAGGGTTGGGAAAGCTTTATGGTTGAGTGCCCCTTGTTCAATCCCTGGTACAAAAAAAAAAAAAAAGGCAGCTGTTCCTTGTTAACCAATTCCTGGACATTTCAGGTTTGATTGCTACAGGTTATTGTCATGGCTGTGCTTCCAGGATTGCCACCAGACTTCCTACAAGTCATATGACTTCCTATGAGGCTGGCTTCCTGGGCTGGATCCTGGACGAGGGGTTGGTTTCTTGGACTGCTTGCTCCAGACTGTGGATCAGTGTTCTGTTTTTATATCTGGTCTGTCCATTCCTATATTTAGTTGTTCAAAGGGAATTCCCTGCTGTCTCCCTATAGGGTCTCTGCAAACTGTGGCCATCACAGAATCATGAGTGACTCTCTCCACAGGACTCTCTTGTCTCCAGGTGCTGGTAACTCCTGCCAGCCCTCAGGTCTGCAGACCTCAGTATGGCAAAGCACCCTCCTCTGGCTAGCCCCCAGGTGCTTCACCAGCCTGGACTGACCCTGAAGGGTGTTCCCTTAAAGGACTATCCCATGAGGCCATGCACCACAGGATTCCTGCCTTGAAGCACCCAGTAGGACTATCATGAGGGACTCATGACCACATCCTCTCATCCCCACCTCCAAAGAGCTGGAATGAGGTTGGGCTTCAGAATTAAGAGTGTTCCTATTGGAATCTGCTCCTCCAATGGGCTATCGTCTGGGTGTATGTGGCTAAAGCTGCAAGAGTGAAGTAGAACAAGCCAAGGTGCTGAAGCTGCTCTGTTCCCTCCTACCTACATGCCATCTGGATTTGATGTTCAGCGTGGACATCTCTTGACTGGCAGCCTCAGCCCTGCCTCTCGGGAAGGGAGTGACAACAGCCCTGAAGGACTCTGCCTGGCCAGACCTGGGTGGACGGGTCTCCACAACCTCATCTACTTGAGCCACTCATGGGAGAGAAAATTCTAGAAGGTGAATGTCAGAACGAAATGGAGCTACCACATGTTCCTGGAAACACACAGAGCTGACAGTGGCTGAGAATAGGAACCACCAGTGACCGAGAGGAAATTGCAGATCTTTTTTAAATGTCCGAAGCACATTACAAAACTAGAGGGTAGCGTTTGTATAAAACAAATAGAATGATACAGACTCCCAAGCACACATAGGACTGAAGAGGAACATGTCCAGTGTTAGAGTGGTTATCTCTGGGTGGCAAGATGACATTTTTTGGGGGGCAGGGGCTGGTCTTTTTGTCTGTGCTTTTTCATTTTTCTGCAAGAGACAATAAAGAATAGTGTGCTAACAATAAAGAATAGTGTCCTGGTTCTAAATTCTAATTTACACATATTATTATTAATTGTGTGATCTTGGACAATATATTTAACTTCCGAATGCCCATTTTCCTCATATATTAACAGAAATAATAATAGTTCCTCCCTCACTGGGCAAATGAGAGAATTCAGGGAATGAATTATGTCAAGCCTTTGGAACAGTGTGAGGCATGTTGTAAACACAGACACTGGTGTTGTGATTATTATTATTCTTCTGAAGTCATTGATATTTCCAAGGCTAAGACACAGCTCATTTGATCAGTCAGTGAAGAAAGAGAGCATAAATTCAGAACATGGATGAAGAGCCAGACTCCAGGGCATATTACCTGTAGTCTCTCAGGAGATTGAAGGCAGGAGGATCATTGGAACCTAGGAGTTTAAAATAAACCTGGGCAACATTGTGAGACTCCCAACCCCAAAACAAAACTAAACGAAAAACAACCAAACAAACAAAAAATCTCCCTAAAACTTAGACTAAGTATTCTGCTGTCACCCAGATTTTTTGTCCCTGAGATTTTGTGTTTGTGTACTGTGGACAGATTTTTCAAATAGTCACCAAATTCATCCACTGAAGCCATTACTGGCAGCTTTGGTCTTGTCAGGACTTCCTGGGGCTGGGATTTTAATCACAATTACAAAAAGACTGAACAAAGGAAAAGAGTTTTACCAGTTTAAAAGCAGAAACTCAGATTACCAGCAGAGGGCGCAAGTGGTAAACCCAGGAAAAAGCAGGAGGAACATCTTTTTTCCTCTAATGGTACTAGTAAACTTTCTTGCTTGAGTTACACCTAAAAGATTTTTTAGAAAACTGTGTAGCCAAGTGAACATATAAAATGGTCACCATAATTAAAAAATAGTTTCAAGGGCTGGCACATTGCAAGTAGTAACATTTTATTTATTTATTTATTTATTTATTTATTTTCAAAATATTTATTTTTTAGTTTTTTGGCAGACACAACATCTTTGTTTGTATGTGGTGCTGAGGATTGAACCTGGGCCGCACGCATGCCAGGCAAGCGCGCTACCGCTTGAGCCACATCCCCAGCCCTGCAAGTAGTAACATTTTGAAATAAAATGGTTACATTACTCTTTTAAATATATCCAATGAAGTGTAAACACCACAATAATTTGATACTGCCATCCATTTAAAAAATGTAAGAACAAACTCTTCTTTAACAGTCAGAAAATTTGCTTCAAGTCACTTATTTACCACACTATCATGCTTCTTGCCACAAAAATACAAATACAAACTGGAAATCATAATGTGCTCCTTCCTGAGACCTTCAAAATCAGGGATAGAACTCAGGGGCACTCAACTACTGACATTCCCAGCCCTTTTTATTTTGAGACAAGGTCTTGCTAAGTTGCTTTAGGGCCTTCCTAAATTTCTGAGGCTGGCCTTGAACTTGTGATCCTCCTGCCTCAGCCTCCTGAGCTGCTGGGATTATAGATGTGTACCATCACACCTGATGTTAGCAATTTTTCTTTGGGTTGGAATTATTAGCACCGTGTTGATAAGGACAGCACAACTATACTGCAAGGTTTTCACATTGTCAAATCGCCCCTTTTCTTTGGTGCTTGAGAAGTCTTTACACCCTGGGTGATATTCTCTAGTGAGATGCCATGTGGTTGAGAAGGTGTCTTTTTTGGTGACAATGAGAAGAGAACGCAAAAGAAACCCAAAAGAAGGCTCAACTGAAGGCTCTTTCTGAGGCAGGGCAGTTTTAACAAGAATTTTGAGGATCCAGGTCCATCGGTTTCTTTTACTAATTATTTTAACGACCCCCGTCACCTGGAGAGCCTTCCCCTGTTGGGATACATCTACTCCAGTTTGAAAATGCCATCAAAACTTGCTACGGAGAGAATGGAGAGTGAAAAAGCTGGGCTAATTATCCACAGCAGAGCAAAGATGGAAAAGGAATGAATAGAAAATTTTTTTAAAAAACTGTTACCGAATAACATCAATATTTTATGGCTAGGAATCACAGGGCAATCATCAAGTAATATTTTAGTTTTGAATGTTATATATTATGTTAAACTGTTTATAAGTGTTATACCTGTCTACATGCTATTTGATTGCCTTATTTTGCACACTGGAAGCATTACACTTCTTTAAATTCCATTTTTCGCAAGCCTTGGAAGTAAAATTTGAATGTGAGGAAAAAATAATATCTGAAAACCACCTAATTGTTTTTTAATTAAAAAATAGGAATGATTTATCATTGAATGTAGCCTGAGTCCTCTGCCTTTTGAAGATCTTACCCAGTGCCTCTTCTTGGATGATTTGCAATGGGATAATATATATGTTTATTAAATATATATATATATATATATATATATATATATACATATATATATATATATTTACTATAATGAAATACCTGAGGAGGCTAGGAAGTTAAAAAGAAAAGAAGTCTACAGCTCACAGTTTGGGAAGCTGAAAAATCCAAACAACATCTCCCTGGCTATGGTGTGGTCTCTCTTGGTTCCATTATCTCCTGGCAGCCACCATAATGTTAGGAGTATGAATGTAAGGGGAGATCATATGGCCAGAGAGGAAGCCAGAGAACCATTCAGGGATCAGGCTCAGGTTTTATAACAACCTGCTTTCTCCTGGAGTAACTCAGGGTCCCACAAAAACTGCCTTAATCCCTGATGAGGTTAATGCCTTCAATGACCTCCTACTAGGTCACCTCACTTCTTACATCACCACACTGAGGACCCAACTTCCAATACATGAATCTTTTGGTTACAAACCACATCAAGACCATAGCAATGTGGGTTCTAACAGAAGGAACAGGCTGAATTTTTATTTTTATTTTTGAGATAGAGTCTCATTAAAACTAGGGATGAAGCTGCTTCTGGAGATTCAGAGATGATATTCTTCATTTATGACCTCTCCCATCTTGAAAATATAGAATTTATTCATTCTGAATGTTTTGTTCCTGGCAGCAGGTGCTCATGGTGCCTTTATGGGGCATGCAGAGAGCAACTGCACAGAGTTGGGTATTCCTGTCTCTTAACTATCTGATATTAAATTATGATTTTTTATTTCCTCTCTGTCTCTGGACTCAGGCAGAAGTAATTCCCAGTCACCTCTCTGCCACTTTGCCATTTAGCCTTGGGCAAGTTATTTAACCATTTGAATCTAAACTACCCCATCTACAGAAAGAGAGTAATAATTCCCTGTCAGACATTGTGAGCGTGGAGATAATAGCTGAGAGCTCTCGGCACAGCCATGGGATAAGGCAAAGTTAATGCTATTACAAAAGGGAAATGCTATTACGTAAAAATGGGTAATGGTATCGTAATATTATGGATGTCATTATTATTAATAATCCTGGAGACAGGATCAATAGAGCAATGGTGAGCTAGGCACTATGGAAATCTCAGAGAGAGTACTCCACGGGTATTGCTGGTTATTTTTATTAATGTGGATAGATGTAAATTTTTTTTTTAATGAAGAACAGCTTTACAGAGCCATTCCTGTGTCTGCAGAGGTCTGCATGTTCTCTGAAGAACCTATTCAAAATATCCCCAGTAGGTATACTTGAGATGGGGTCTTTTGCTCTTCCCCATAGGCATTATCTGGCCAATCCAACAGACATATAAACAAAAGATTTGGATTTGGATTTAAAAAAAAAAAAGGATATTCAAGTGACAAAATACATCCATGAAAAGATGACTCCTCATTAGCCCTCAGGGAAATGCAAATTAAAATTATAATATAATGCCCCCCCCAGCCTCTTTCACACACATACACACAACCTGGTAAGCTAAAATGAAAAATACCATGCATGTTGGTCAAGAAGTAGACAAATGGAAACTTCCTACAATTTCCTGGTAGGTCATAAATGGGTACTAACACTTTGGAAAAATTGATCAAAAAACGTTGGGACCCAGGGATGTACTTCTTCATACATAGTTAACAGACATGTGTACGTGCATTCACTAAAAGATGTGGACCAGAGTCCTCATGAGGCACTATTCATAATAGATACAAACTGGAAAGAGGCCAAATGTTGCTTTGCAGAACAGTGAATGAATTAGTTGTTCATTATCCATAAGGTGGATGACAATGCAGTAGTGAGAATTAACAAACTACAACTACACAGCAGTGTGGGTGAATCTCACCACTGGGATAATGCTGGATGTCAGCTGCCACACACACAAAACACGAGTAGTGCGTATTTCCACTTACATAAAATAGAGAATTTTCTCTCCTTTCTTAACAAATCAGCTATTCTTCTTATTCTCTTTCTCTTTTATTTTTTAAGTAATTGCCCTAGTAGTTTGCCATATACATTACCATTTTCAAATAATAATCACTTCACAGGTAGTTCAAGTACTTTATAACAACAAAATAATCCCAATTCCTCTATCCTATCCTTTGTGTCATTTCACTTACACATTAGCATACTTATGGCTACATGGTCAAATACATTGTTGCTATTTATTTATTTTTTGCATGCTGTGATCTAACCCCCAACCTTGTGCATGCTAGGCATTGCTACTATTTTCTTTAATAAATGAAAATATAAGCTTTTATATAAGATTTTTATAAACCCTTATCTGTTTTATCAATTAAGAAAAAGCTTTTATTTTACCTTCATATATATATATATATATATATATATATATATATATATATATATATATATATAATCTTCTCTATTGTTCTTTTTTTTTTTAATGTAGACCTGAATTTCTAACCTATATCCTTTTCCTTCTCTCTGAAGAACTTCTTTTAATATATCTTGTAAGGCAAGTTTACTTGCAACAAATTCCCTTAATTTTTTGTTTGTATGAGAAAGTTTTTATTTTTCCTTCACCTGTGAATAATATTTTTTTTCAGTGTGTAGAATCCTAGTTTGGTGGGTTTTATTCCCCCTCAACACTTAAATATTTCTCTTTAAAATCTATTTTCTTCTTGCTTGCATGGTTTCTGAGAAGTCAGATATCATTCTTAATTTTGCTCTCCATAGGTAAGATTAATTTCCATTTGCTTGGTATTTTCTGAGCTTCTTGGATCTGTAGTTTGGTGTCTCACATTAATTTGGAGGAAATTCTTAGTCATTATTGTATCAAATATTGCTTCTGTTCCTTTCTGTTTGGTGTTCCCATTGCAGGCATGTTACACCTTTTGTAGCGGTTCTACTAGTCTTAGATATTATTCTATTGTTTTCTTTCTGGCCCTATTTGCTTTTTTTTTTTTTTTTTTATCAGTTTCTAGTGTCACAGGCTCAGTCTCAGAGATTCCTCACCCCATTAAGACTACTGATGACTGGAGAGGAATTCCACATCTCTGTTCTAGTGTTGTTGATTTGTCTGTTTTTTAATCACTAGCATTTTCCCCTTCCCCGACTACCCTTTCTTAGAATTTCCACCTGTTGGCTTTCAGTGCCCGTCTGTTCTTAATGTTGTCTAACTTTGTTCCTCAAGGTCTTTAGTATATTAATCATGATCTTAAAAAGTTTCTAGTCGGTTCATTCCAAAATTCTTGCCACCATCAGACTCTGGTTCTAATGCTTATTTAACCTCTTCAAATTTAAGAAAAAAGGAATTAGTGTGCCTTGTGATGTTTTGTTTTGTTGTTGTTGAAAGTTGGACATGAAGTAGTGGAAAAAGGACACGTGATGAGCCAGGTGTGGTGGTGCACGCCTGATATCCCAGCA
Organism: Urocitellus parryii; assembly: GCF_045843805.1. Lineage (NCBI taxonomy): Eukaryota > Metazoa > Chordata > Mammalia > Rodentia > Sciuridae > Urocitellus > Urocitellus parryii. The sequence continues at coordinate 119,958,427 of NC_135537.1, read as the reverse complement.
ATTCAGAAGCCTGAGGCAGGAGGATCACAAGGCTCAGCAACTTAGCAAGACCCTGTCTCAAAATAAAAATCAAAAATCCATGGGGGTGTAGCTCAGTGGTACAGCATCCCTGGATTCAATCCCCAGTATTTCAAAACAAAACAAAACAACAACAACAAAGGAAATACAATGAATAGGCCTTTAGGAAGATAGTGGTAGGTACCGTGGAGAATAGAATTGTTCTAGAGTCTCATGATTAGGTCTTAGTCTTTTGGTAAAGCCATGCCCCTGGACTGTAAACTTCACAGGTGTGTCCACCTGTTAGGTGGGACAGGATAAGTAGAATGGAATAGCTTTAGGTATTTCTCTTTCTCCAGGTCAGTAGTCCCTGAAAACCTCAGCAGTTTAGGCTCTGGTTAAAGAGCTTCTCCTGAAGTCAGGCTTGGTGTAGGACAGAACTGCCTTGGAATTATCAAGATTGTTCATCTTCCCCTCCATCTGCCAGGAACACACAGGGATTTTTCTTTTGATTGATCTATTTATTTATGTGTTTTTTACATACAAGACCATAGTGGGATGCATTCCACTCATGATTACCCATTTACAGCACAAGTTTCGTAACTCTCTCTATAAAGTATGTTCACGCCAAATTATGCCATTATGCATGTACTCTTTTTTTTTGCATTACAATTCTTAATACATATATACCACCATTTTTCATATCTCTGTTTGTATATAAGGTATGTTGACACCAACTTCAAATCTTCATACATCTATTTTGTATCATGATGACCATCACATTCCCCTATCTTGGCTATTCCCCTTCTCCCTCCCTTTCCCTCCCACCCCTCTTCCCTATCTAGAATATTCACCATGAGAACCCAGTGAGGCTCTTGGAGGTAAAACTCATGAATGTATGGGGCGGGGGCATGCCTGAGTGCCTGTGGAGGTCTCTAAACTAAGCCTCTAGCTACTTGTGAGATACAGCTCAGGTTTCCCTCCCTGATGCTGGTTCCCATAAAATGTTCTGTTTGTGAGTTTTTCCTCTGGTAAGTTGTGATTCTCTGTGTCTGCCAGTCTGTCCCATCTTTCAGGGGGTCAGTGTTTGGTCCTGTGACCTCACTTGTCCGATATATTGAAAAAGATTTGTTGAATTTTTAGTTTGTTCAACTTTTCCCTTAAAGATTAAGTGGTGATTTCTAAGTTCCTGGCATGAACTAGAATTGAGAAGTCCATAATGATTTTTTAAAGTATTCCTCCCTCCCATCCCCTTCCCTCTGGCAGACCTTGCTTCATCCTCAGATTCAAGGGGTGGAACATGAACCAATCACCAACACACATTCTCCAACCCAGACCACAGGACCATTTGAAGACACCAAGACCTTCAGGGCAAAGGTATTGGCTTTCTCACTATCATCAAGCTGGTTGTCAGCTTGGGACATTCAGGTTGCTAGACTTACCTGCCCAGGAACTAGATTTGTGTTGATTTTGCCACTTTGCATTATTTATACTTCCCTTGGGAGGCAATCTGGTTTTTAGGAATGTATGTCACATGGTTATTAATCTCCAAAGAGAAGGAAGGAGATAAGATTGAAATTCAGATTCTCCTCTACTTAAACCCTAACACACAGAAGTACCACAGTATCACAATCTATATTGCAGAAAGCCATTTCAGTGCATGATAGATGCTTAAAGTGCAGTTTATTAAAAATATAATACGGGGTTGTAGCTCAGTGGTAGAACGCTGGCCTCCCCCACATGAGGCCCTGGTTTTGATCCTCAGCACCATATAAAAATAAATAAAATAAATAAATAAATATATATTTTTTAATTGTAGATATATATATCTACAATTAAAAAAATATAAAATAGCACCCAAAGTAGCTAAACAGCTTGTTCACCCTTATAAAACAAAAGTTTATGGTGACACTGTGAACAACATAGGTGTTACAGTTTGGGTAAGGATGTCCGGAAGGCCCATATGTTGGAAGCTTAGCCCCAGCTTCCTGCTATTAAGGAGAGGGCAGAATCTAAGAGGTGGGGCCTAGTGGGAGGTCTTCCAGTCATTGAGAGTGTGCCCTTGAAGTGGATGGTGGGACCCTAGCATCTTCCTTTTTATCTGTCATATCCTAGCCATGAAGGGAGGGAAATGTTCTGCCACATGCACCACCATGATGTGCTCCCTCATCACAGTCCCCAAAGCGTGGGGCCAATTGACCACGGGCTAGAACCTCCCAAACTGAGCCCAAACCCATCTTTTCTCTTTATAATATGCTCACCTCAGGTATTTGCGAGAGCGCCATCTCCAATAATCTAACATGATTAATGACTAACATAATAGGAAACTTGGACCCCACGGTATGTGAGTTTGAAAGGACTTTGTCAAGTTATTCTATCACTGTTTGTTTCCTAGTCAGAGAAGATGATTTCACTCAGCAGAGTGCAGATAAAAGGCTCAGCAGATTCAGGGAAGAAGTGAAGGAAAACCTCTGGGGTTTTCAAAATTTAGGGGAATATTTAAGTTCCAAGAATAAAGAGAATATCAGTCGAGTGTTCATGAAGAGGGGGAGGCAGGTTTGGTTTTTGTTTTTTGTTTTTTGGGGGTTTTTTTGTATCATTTAGGATCCCTTCCTCAGCAAGAAGTAGGTCCTGGGCCAAAGATAAGAACTCAGTGGGAAGGAAGGCCCAGGGTCTAGTCATCCAGGGCTGTGGCTGTACTCTCCTTTGTGAAATAAATCTGACTCTTGGGTGGTGATTACAAGCACATGCCACATTCCACAGGTAGAAGATTACAAACAACACTTTGGACCCTGAGATAAAACAAATTAAGCCAAACCAAAACCCAGGGTCACTGTGTGAGTTCTGGAGACCCAAAGCAGTGAAACTTGAATTGTTTCTAGAAATTGTTGACTCCCTGACCTAAGCTCCTTCTCCTTAACTTTTTAATCCGAAGATGTGTTAAAACCTATATGAATATGATTTTCATCCAAAAATTTTGCTGTTTTTTTTTCTGTCATATCATGGGCAGATTATTTTTAATTTTTTTAAATTGTAGGTGGATACAATACCTTGATTTTTATGTATATGTATGTGGTGCTGAGGATTGAACTCAGTGCCTCACATATTCTAGGCGAGTGCTACCCCTGAGCCAAAACCCTGGTCTGAACAGATAGATTTTTGAACCTTATTAATCTTGTTTGTCTCACTTTCCCTCCAAAAACGAATAATAGTTCCTTATGTGGCAATCCTTTCTCTGAAATTGATCTTGCAATCTGTTATGTAAATAACATTCTCCTCTTTTCTAAAATGCATCTATCTGGCTCTTCCCTCCATAGTTGATGGTTGAAATGTCCACCAAGAGAGCAGCTGGAGGTACTTACTTACCAGAGCCAAGAAAACTGCCCTTCAGGGTCTCTCTGCTTACACAGAGATGAATTTCATAAAGCAATTCAGCTCGATATTCGGTGATTCTGTTTTTTTGACTATGTATTTGCTGGCTCTGATTCTGGTTTACTTTCTAGATTAGATCTGGTTCTTGGCCAAGTCTGTTTTGGTTCTGACTTGCATACAGAGATTTATTTTCCCATAGTGGGGTTTTGACCATGTCAGGACCATTTAGTGGTTGCTATTGAGAGTGGACAAGAGGAATTCTGGTTCTTAAGGGTTTTTTGCTTGTTGGCTTCTCTTGGGGATCCTGATACCTCCTGGGATCCTCAGTTTTGTTTTTATTGTTTGGATACCAGTAGGAGCTCAGGTCACAAAATACAAAAAAGTGTTTTTCTCTCCCTAGAATGGAGAACAGCCCTTTGATACCTGCCGATCAACCAACTGGTTAGTTTTGAGGGTTTTAGTTTCCTTTACTACCTGTGGGTAAAGTTAGTAAAACTGAAAAAGTTGGTTCTCTTGGGCTGGGGATGTAGGGGTAAAGTACTTGTTTATCATATATGAGGTCCCGGGTTCAATCCTCAACACTCACTACCCAAAGGGGGAGAAAAAGTTGGTTCTTTTGATATGTGCATAAAAAAAAAAACTTTCACTTTTGCCAGCAATAGAAAATTGCCTTTTACAATGGTCTGTTCATAGCTTCTCTATAATGTTCTCTCTCTCTCTTTCATTGGCTGGTGGGCGTGGATGAGGCAGAGCTCTACCTCTTTAAGTTCCACTGCTTCTCACATCATCACACTAAGGACAGGCCCCCAACATATGAACCCTTGGGGGATACCCTCAAACTATATCCAGATCCTAGGAAGAAGCGATATATTTTGAAGATGGAGGAAGAGGCCACAAGCCAAGGAATACTGGTCCTTCTAGAGGCTAAAAAAGGAAGGGAAACAGATTCTCCCCTATGACCTCCAGAAATCCACAGAAAATGAATGAATACATTCAGATCTCTGCTCTGTCATCACATCTCTTCTTTCTGACTTTGACCTTTTGGGCCCCTCAAGAGAATAAGTGTATGTTGTTTCAAGGTCTAAGTTTGTGGTAGTTTATTATAGCAGTCTATAAACATTAATCAAAATAAAGGCACCCAAACAAACAAACAAACAAAGGCCTTCACAAAACCCCTAACAGACCAGCATATTAGTCTACTTTCCATTTCCATTTCCGTGACAAAATAACAGAGACTGGGAACTTTACAAAGAAAAGAGGTATACTTAGCTCACCGTTCTGGGGATTCAAGAGTATGATGTCTGCACCGTTCTGCTCTGGTGAGAACTTTCTGGGTATATCACAATAGAGCATCCTGTTGGAAGCACACGCAAGAGGGGGAGATTGTATAGTGAGACATGATGCCTGAGGGATTCAAGGGTCAGGCTTACTTTTTAAAACCACCTTCTTTTGCAGAAACTAACCAGGGTCCTGTGAGAACACCATTAATTTCTTCCCAGGGCAATGTCCCCTGACCTCCACTAGGCCCCACCTTTTAAAGATTTCATCATCTCAAAACTGCCACAGTGAGGACCCAAATCATTCAAGGAATAAATCATTCTTATGGTCTTTGAATAAATACAGAGTATAAAAACAGAAATCTTTATGACGGAATCTACGAAGTTATATATGACTTCACTAACCTGAGCTGAAAAAATAGAATGAGCACATATTCAACGAGGCTTGCCTGTGAGCACAGATTCTTCTATGTCTAATAAAAGATGAGCCATTAATCCAAAATGTTTGTCCTAAATCCAACATCACATGTCACTACGATCAAGGGAAGTCTCTTCCATGAATTGGTGATGCTTAAACCCTAGGAATCTAAGCTGAACTTAAATTGACATACTAAAAGAAAAGAAGACTGTGATCATATAAAAAAAAAACCTGATAAAATTCATTTCAAACATGAATTTAAAAATGTTTCTTAGTAAGAGTCACATATGAATGTAATAATGATGATTTATCAAATATCATCAGCAAAGTCAATCAATTACCCATCTAAGGGAGTAGGATATAGCTTGGGACAAGGGTATGATTAACTAGAAGACTTGGTTTTTATATTTTTATTTTATTTTAATGTATTTACTTGTTTTGTAGAGACAAGGTCTTGCTAGATGGCCCAGGCCGAACTCCGACTCCTGGGATCTAGTCATCCTTCTGCTTCAGCCTCCCAAGTACCTAGGACTAGAGGCAAATCCAGTTGACTTAGTATTTTAATGAAGTGCAGACTTTCTGAATAAATCTGCAGATACAATGTATTGTCAATCAACACCCCAGTATTTTCCAAGTCAAATAGTTTTCTTTTTTTTTTTAATAACCATTTATGAATGAATCCTTTCTTTCTTCATTGATTTCAAAGGTTCTTCAACATAATTTAGATTCTAATTAGAGGTGAGGCCTGTGGATAAGATCTGTTTATTGGATGTGTATTATTCCTTTGTTCTAAATGTTCTACTCTTGTGCTAATTGCACATTGTTTTAAAAACAATTTATTAGCCAATAGAGCTATTGCCCTCTTTATCACTTTCCTTTTTGAAGTTTTTTTTCCTACTCCTACTTGTTTATACTCTTTGAATCATTGAATATACCCTCTTAGAATCATTTTATTAAATTTTAAAAGGATATGATAAATTGAAGTGGACTAAAACCCAATATATTAATTGAAAAGACTGAATGTCTTCAAGAACATCATGTACTCCTAATTCAAGTCTTCTCGAAAATTTATAAATAAATACCATGTACGTTTCTTCTTAAAATTATCTGAAGATCTTATTTTGGGTGTCTGCCTGTGTTGTGGCCTGATTCCACTCAGCTTTGATTCTTTCAATCCTAATGAAATGAAAATCTGGGAACACCAAACACAGAGACGGGTCACACAGTTTCACATGCATTTTATTTCCTCTTAAATGTAGTCCCCAGATGACATTCATGAGCTACAAGTAGGCAGGGGATGAGGCTCAGTGGTTGAGAGCTTGCCCAGCATGTGTGAGGACCTGGGTTCTACCCCCTAGCACTGCAACAAAACCAAATCAAACCAAACCAACCAACACACAACAAAAATAGAAAGGAAGGGAGGGAGGGAGTGAAAGAAAAGCTATAAGCATGGTTCTCAGCTCTCTGCAAGTAAAAACATGAAAGTGTTCCAAAAAACCCATTTCTATATTAATTTTACCTGCTGCCAAGAATAGGATTTTCTAGCTAATTTTTTTTTTTTTAACTGTTTGTTCCAACAATTGGAAGACGTTCTCTGGTTGTATTGAAAGAATAACTTTCAGGATTTGAATTGATTTTGACACATTAATACTAACTAAAGCCCAGATTTAATTTGAATTTCCTTAATTCTTGTTAAAATCCTTTTTCTGTTTTAAGATTTCTTCTAAGATACCATCCTACATTTTATTATTTTATTTCTTTAGACTCCCTTTTGCTGCGACAGTTTTTCAAATGTCCTTGTTTTTGATACCTTGACCAATTGAGAAATGCTGGTCACTTAAATTTTTTTTTTTTAGATGGACACAATACCTTTATTTTATTTATTTATTTTTATGTGGTGCTGAGGATTGAACCCAGGGCCTCACATGTGCTAGGTGAGCACTCTACCACTGAGCCACAACCCCAGTCCTGAATACTGTTCATTTTGTAGGCTGTTTCTCAGTTGGGATTTGTCTGATATTTTTCTGTTGATTAGATTGGAATTATGAATTTTGGGGAAGAAGACCATACAAGCCAAGTATTATTTTCTATATATCCTACCAAGAATACTGTACTTGGTTGATTATTGTCCCCTTCCCTCAATTTATCTCTATCTAGAAACTCAGAATGTGACTTTATTGGAAGTGGGTCTTTTCAGATGTAATCAAGTTAAGATGAGGTCATATGGATTAGGGTGGGCTCTTGATTCAATGACTAATGTCCTGCTGTGACAAGAAAACAGATGCAGAGACAAATACAGAAAAGATAGCACATCATGCCAGAGGCAGCAATTGGAATTATGCTGCTGCAAAATAAGGAATTGCAAGAGTTGCAGGCAAGCACCAGAGAAACAGGGAACAAACTCTCTCTCTCTCTCTCCCTGAGCCTCCAAGAAGGAGCCCAGTCTGCCAACTCCTTGATCTCAGATTTCTGGTCTCCAGAAGTGTGGGAGAATAAAATTCTGTTGATTCAAGCACCGTCTGTGGTGATTTGTTGCAGCAGCCCTAGGAAACTAAGCCTGGGACATGGTATTGATATGATGCATAACTGTTGGTATTAACTTTGATCATCTGGCTGAAGTTATGTCTGTCAGTTTTCTCTGTTGTGAAGTTGCTATTTACTCCCTTTCCCTACCAAACTCTTTGGAAGGAAGTCACTGTGTACAGCCCACATTTAAGGAGTAAGGGCCAGGAATTTTTGTTGTAAAAGAGATTCCCTTTAAAAATGTTTTAATATAAGTGTTATTGCCAACAAATAAAAGGCTGATAATATTTGCTTTTATAATATTTGTTGAAGAACTTGTAAGTAGTTTTATTAAGCACCTTTGTTAATGTTGTTGGTGTTATTATTTATTTATTTTGCCAGTGCTAGGGATTGATCCAAGAGTCTTGGCCTGCTAAGCAAATGCCACTGAACTACACCCCCAATCTCTTTTATTAATTTTATTAGCTTTTTCCCCCTATTGGGTGTCTTTGGATTGCCTGTAAGTAAGGCTTTCACTTCTTCTTTTGCTATTTTTATACATTACATTTCTGTTTCATGACTTATTACATTGGTCAGGATTTCCCAGAGATGATTTGTGTTGGTCAGCTTTCATCACTGTGATGAAATACTCGGAAAAACCAGTTTACAAAAGGGAAAGACTTATTTTGGCTTATGATTTCATCCCATGAGTGGATGGCTTCATTGCTTTGGGCCTGGGATGAGGTAGAACATCACATCATGGTGGAAGGGCATGGCTGAGCAAAGTTATTCACCCTTTGCTGGCTAGGAAGGAGAAGGAGGGTGGGGAGAGAGGTCCAGGAACAAATTATTGTCTCCAAGGGCATGCCCCCCAGGATGCATTCCTTTCAATTAGGTCCCACCTCCTACAGTTTGTGTTACCTCCCAATAAGTCCATTCAGCTATGAATGCCTCAATGGATTAATCCATTGATGAGGTTAGATTCTAACAATTCAATCACTTCCCACAAGTTCCTCCACTGCATGAGGGATCAAGCCCTCAATACATGAGTCTTTGGGGGAGGAGATATTCCAGATCCAAAATCTGATGCTATTGAACAATAGCAGTGGTTGCTTTGTGCAGAGGGCAGCAGGCAACAGCAGAGGCTTGTGCAGCCACGGGCAAGATGAAGGCTCAGGATCTTCTCAGCAAGGAGGAAGAGGAGCTGTTGAAACAGCTGGATGACTTGAAGGCAGAATTGTCCCAGCTGCACATCCCCAAAGTGACAGGCAGCATTGAGTCCGAGCTCTCCAAGATGAGAGCAGTCCACAAACACATTGCTTATATTCTCTCCATCATTAACCAGACTCAGAAAGAAAACCTCAGCGAATTCTACAAGGGCAAGAAATTTAAACCCCAGGATCTAGACCAAAAAGTTGTGTGTCCTGTGCCTCAGAGTCATGAAGCAGGAGGACCTGAAACTGAGAAGCAGCTGTGGAGGTACCTGGTCAAGGTCTGAGCACCATAGCAGGAATAAAATATAAAACCAGAAGAGCAAACAAAAATACAATAGCAGTGACCAAAGATCTAGTCTATATCCTAACATTTTTATCTGTGAGGTCTCATAGCTTTGGGGAAACTTCTCTACTCCATGCAATTCTGGTGGGACTCTTAACTAGTTGTGAATAGCATCCAACCCTTTGGTACAGAGTTCAGTACATGTTTCAGTTGCTGCCAAACATTAGATCCTATTTTCCTGGCCAGAGCGATTGTTCCAGAAGTGGGTAAGAAACCTAAGCAGGGTTGATTTAAGTTTTCTCCAAGTTTTGTATTTGTTACTTTGGAGCTAGAAGAAAAGCAGGAAGGGTCTTACTTTCTGGCCCACAGGGTGGGTAAGATAGGAATGTGGGCACTAGAAGCCACCATCACCTGCAGAGAAGGGAAAGGTTCAGGAAGAAAGAAACTAAAGAGTGAATCACAGTTGGTGTGGAGAGCAAGGGAGAGGAAGAGAGGTGGCTAAAGGGAAAATACTACTGACCTTGTTTTTAAATCCCTGAATCCGAACTTTCTGGTTCCCTGAGCCAACATATTTCTCTTTTCCTAGTTTCACTGCTTAAGATGGATCACTTAGAACAGAAGGAATTTTGCCTGTTAACAGAAATCATCCTGGACTTGGTAGCTCAGGTTTGTTAGGCAGGGACTGAGTGCCAGGCTGGGGTCACGTGGTACTGGATCAGGCCCTCCACCCACACGATCCCAATCATTTCTCATAACTGGCAGGCATATATCATTTTGAGGAAACTGAGGTTCTGCGAGGCGAGTTGCCTATGTTTTCTAAGGCAGCAGCCTCTCCTACTCCTACCTCTGGCAGATGGATAAGCATCTAAGACCAACGAACTCAAACTGGAAAATGTCAACTTGCAGCTTTATCCTGATAGTTTCTAAGTTCCTTAAGAGAACTACTGGTGGTAGAAGAGGAGTATGTAGAATCCAAATGGGAAACGATATGCGCTGAGAGCAAGCTGCACAGCAACCACCCAAAGCGCCCAACCCGGACAACTGGCTGTCCGCCAGCTCGGTCTTCCACTCTACAAACTTCAGACTCTGAAACCCCCAGGAGAGACGCAGGGCCACAGCGCGTCCCAATGTCCGAGCCTCGGAGGATCAGCCCTCCCATCCCCGGAGCGCTTTCCGTTAGTTTGAGAGCTTTCCAAACTCGGATCTCCAAAAAGTGCCGGAGTTCACAGCCTTCCTAGGACTGGGGGCCTACGACCCCGGAGTTGGGGTGCAAGGAGCCTGTCCAAGGTCGCGGCTGGCTGGCCGCGCACTCAGTAAGGCGCTGGGAGGGCTGGGGGCGGTGGTCAGGGGCGGGGACTGGAGTTGGGGCGGGCCCAGTGCGGTCCTGCGGCTAGTGTCCGCGCTCCCCGGCAGCACAGCGCCGGGCACATGGAGGCTCCCCTGGAACCCGCGCCCGGGCGGGTAGGCCCGGAGAACACCTCGGATCGCCGCGGGCTGCGCCGCCTGCTGTTTTCCGACTTCCGAGAGGAGCTGCGGGAGCTCCTGATCCTGGCGGGCCCCGCGGTGAGTCAGGTGGCCCCAGTTGCAGGCTAGTCCAGGCAGGTTGGGGGCCCCGTGACCCGTGTTGACTCCTGAGACTTGGGAGAGGTGGGGACCGAGGGAACTTGCCGCAGGAGGGGGAACGGGTGGGCACTACCTTCCCAGGGTGCGGAGATCCCGGAGGGCGCCTGTGCACCTCCGCGTCTCAGAGTGTGTCCTGGTTGCCAACTGCTCTGCACCCTCCCACTGGGCACAGCTGGCTCCTGGGCAAGCAGGAGGCACCGCAAGGCCGGCGGCTCCCGCCTCCTGCGTTAGTACCTCCTGGGAAGCGGGAATCTGTGCCCCTAAAGAAACTGTCTCCCCACCCCCACCCCACCACCACCCCACCACCACCACTGGATGCCTTCAGTGAGCGCGGATTTTCAGAGAACTAAGCAAAAGTTACTAGAACTTCAAAATACCCAAAACTTGGCTTCTTTGCAACTAGCGGCTAAGTCCGGTAGTTCCGGTATCCAGATAATTATCCTGAGGCATGGAAGAGGAAGGCGAATTGTCCCTGTCGCATTTAGGCTTCTGAAAGTGTTTGGAATTCGGAATCAACCTCTGCAAAGGCATCCTGCACCAGCTTCCCTTCCCCACAAGTAATTGTGTTAAAAAAAAAAAGTTTTTAACGTGGTTCTGTTTGGAGTTGAAGTTCTTATCTGTGGGGTTTTTTTTGTTTTGTTTTGTTTTGGTTTTGGTTTGTTCGTTTGTTTTGTTTTGCTTTTTGCTTAGGCCTCTTTCTGCCTTGCCTTTTAAAGGTAATGTGTGTGCGCGTTTGCGTTTTAAATCGTAAGAACCACAAAACATGTGATCCTGTTCATGTTCTGCCAGTTCCAGTTGTGGGGTAGGATAGCCACTTCAACTAGACCAGAAGCTGTCAGTGAATGTTTAAAGAGAATACACTTTTGGTTAAGGCATAGACATTCTGCACCTGCTCTGGCTGAGATGGAAAGGTGTGGCCTCCAGCAATGGTACTTGCCGTGGTTTGTGGGATATAGTGACAGCATTGTGGAGTGCAGGCAGTAAGAATCATGAGGAGGATAAAGCTATGAAATGAAAATCCACCCAGTGTGTAGGAGGCTGTGATGCTCCTGGTAGATAGGAAAGAACTCCTACTTTGGAATCTCCAGACCTGGGCTTTACTTCCCTGTGTTGAGGAAATTGATGGTCCAGGTTACCTGCCCCTGGAAGGCCAATATTAGAGAGCTGAGAGTTGATAGAATGGATTCAGGCTTACTCAAGGGCTGGCATTCTTGAGAAAATAGAGAAGCTATCCCCTCAAAGATCCATCTAGGAGTTCTCAGGAGGCACAAAGGGCTTTTATGGGGAGGAGAAAGGAGAAGCAGGGCAGAAAAGCTAGGTGCTGAGCTGGGTCCTCTTCGTCTGTGTGCTCTTTTTTCTTTTCTGGAACATTGCAGTAGATTTCCAATCCTGGGGTCAGTGAGCTGCTGCCGTTCTTTTCCTTTTGAATTTACATGCTCCCTGTTAGTTGATACATAGATCCAAACAGAAGGAGCGCTACAAAGGTCATCAGATGTTCAGCGTTCTAGAATTCTAAAGAAATATTTAGAGGACATGGTGGTGCAGGCCTGTAATCTGAGAGCCTGAGGCAGGAGGATCGCAAGTTTGAGGCTAACCTGGGCAATTTAGCATGACTCTGTCTCAAAATAAAAAAAAATACAGGGATACAAGGATGTAGCCTAGTGGAAGAGAGCCTTTGGCTTCAATCCCCGGTACTGCAAGGGGGCAGTGGGTGGGGATTTAGCAGTTAACATTGGTTAACATTGTAATCTCTAGGTGGACTTTCTTTTCTCTGAAAGGATTATGGAGGGATGGAAGGGCAAAGGGAGGAGGAAATCAGGGCAACTTCAAAAGAGGATCCCTGTTACACCTGCTTCCATCTCTTCCAAAGTATGTTAGGAAATGGATTTGTGAATTTGAGCATTTCTAGTTTCCACTTATCCATCCATAAAGTGAGGATGAGCCCAGCTGGTTGGATTGGGCCACCCACCTGTGTAAAAAATAGGCGCAAGATGGAAAAAAAGAAAAGTGAACTTTTTGCAGTTTGATCAAATCAGGGGGGAAGCAGCTAGATTCCTTCTCCCTTCAGGTCCCACCAAAGCCCTAAAAATTTATAGAAACCAAAGCCAGGTAGTATACATATGTAGAATTAGTTGGCCTCAACAGGGGGCAGAATGGGAGGAAAGGAAGGAAATACACATATGCAGATTTAGTTAGCCTTTGCTAGACAGGTCAGGGCAGGGGGCAGTCTCCATCCTCAGCTTCTTTGGCCACCCTGGTTAGGCCATGGGGTGGCAGACCCATGGCTTCCATTCTCGTCATGAGGAAGTTGAACTCCATTCCAGAGGGCATCCCCCAAATTCAGTCTGTTTCAATGCCTTGGGTGTAGGAGACCTCCTTGGATCTCCAGGGATGAGCATTAGACTGATCTGAAGGGGGCTCCCCTTTCTGTCTGTGTGCATAGACACCTGTACATGTGCCTGATTGTGTTTATTATAATTACAATACATACTCATTGCAGGGGGGGGGGGAACCCAAGACCAACAGAAGAAAAATACTCTAAGATCACACTGTCAAGAGATAATTTGGGATTTTCCCTTCCACTCTTTTATTTACATGCCCATGAATACTTTGCAAAAATGAGATTGGAGACTTCTGGTACCAGTATATGGATCCCGTCTTGAAGCCTCTCCATCTCTATTCCCATCTGTTGTTAAGTTTCCTATTTTCTAAGGAGCAAGGGATAGGAGATCAAAACCTTTTCCCCCTGTGGTCAATGTCCAATACTGTCTTCTCCAAGACTCTACCATAAAATAGGTAGAATGGCCAGTGTGGCGCCTCTCTCTCTCTCTCTCTCTCTCTCTCTCTCTCTCTGTTTCCTCTTTCTTATTCACCATCTCCCTTCCAGACCTCTCATGTTTCCTGACACTTGGGAGCATTAGGATTCACCATGATACTCTCCTATTGATCTGAAGAGAGAATAATCCAGAAGGCCAAGGAGAGAGTGGGAGATGAACAGGTTCACCTCTCAAAAGACGCTCTTCATTTTATCCTGCTGAAAACTTTAGGAATGCAGGTATTTGCCCAGGGATGGAAAGTGGTAGTCTGCAAATACCTAGCCTCAGGCCGTTCAACTGTGCTCTCCTTTTGTGATTAGCATCTTCCAACCAAGATATTTGTTAGAGTCCTCAAAAAATAACCCCAAAGATGGATTTCCCTGTGGGCATGGACTGTGATGTAAGAGAAGTAGGATGCCTAGGTCCAAGCTTCTGGGAAAGAGCTCTGGAAACTTTTAGGGCTTCAGGGCATAAGATACAGGGATAGTTCGGGCAGAGGGGTGACATCAGATGAAACTGGAGTCAAGACAAAAAAAAAACAAAAACAAATGCAGGCTGACAATGTGAATTGTCATGGGGGTATAGGGAAATACTTGACAGGGAGTGATTAGTGACATATGTCAGATTCAGCGGGAAAGGTTGCAAGGGACAGGAGACAATCCAGGCCAAAGGAGAGGAAAACCAGGAAGGGGAAGATGGTTCCTCTTCCAGACAGGTCAAAGGATGAGTGAAAGGATGTGGGGAAGTATTGAGTGTTGGTGGGAGCTAAAAGACAGAACCCCAGAGGGGCCTAGGACCTTCCCTCTCTCCTTTCCAGTTCCCCTTCCAACCCATCCTCCTGAAGGCTTCTGGTTTTAGCATTCTGAATGTCTCTCAGAGAGATCTACTTCACATTCCCACTCTCTCAGTGGACCACTATATCTCCAAGCAGAGTTTCTAGCTCATGGTGCCCCAAATATTCCACATGGAGCTCTGAAAACCCTTTCAAATGCATATCTCAGCTCTGAGCCCCAGCTCAAACCCCTGAACTTGATCCTGTAAGTCCCTCTGAGCTCTGATCTCTATTGAACCCTCCTGCCTTAGCTTGTTTCATTGTCTTCCATCGCCCTTCTCCTAGGAAGCCTCAGCACCCCCTCCCACTACCTACACTCCGTCCCTCAGCCTAGAAAATTCATCATTCAAATGTTAACTCATTGCCTCCAGGGACCTTTCCTGACTACTTGCTGTGTCCCTACAGCTCACCATGCAAATCCCATTTAGCTGAGTTCCTGAATCTGCAACATCTTTTCCTTTTCTACCATGGGTTCCGTTGGGTAGGAATGAAGCCATGGGTGTTTGGTTAATGCACACCCAGGCACTTTGAGTTCCAGAGACGCTGTCCTGAAAAGACATTCTGCGTTCCATCAGGTGACTTTGGACTGAAGCTTCCTCATGTATAAGGAGGCTGTCTGAGGTGACTTGGCAGATTCTTTTCTGTGCTGACCTTTTGCTGCTAAGAGTGGACTTTCAGGCCCACTGGGAAGGGGTAAGAGAAGTCCTCCTGGAGGACTTGTACAGTTCACTGAGCAGTTCACTGAGTTTGAACCCAGGGCCTGGAACAAGCTAAGCACGAGGTCTGCAACTGAGCTACACACATTCAGCCCCTGCTCTTCACAATTTCTATTGTCCATTTGGTTCCATCTGAGCCACTGCCAGTTCAGTTCACTGTTTTTCAGGCAGCATTGAGATATCTTAGGGCAACAAAACTTTGTCCAGGATGGGTGAATTCCCTGGCATAGCAACATGCTTTTTTTTTTCCCCCCAAGGGTCTAGAACATTCTCAAAGTGTTATCCTTGAGCACCTGTGTATAGGCTATATATGGGGGTAGGTGGAGGATATGTTAAAATGCAGATTCGTCAGCCCCCCTTATCTCCTAAATCAGTTTGTCAAAATCAGCCAGAACACAAGCATTTTTAACACCTTGCTCCCTGGGTGACCTTTGTGTCCATAAACCACATTCTGTGACTAGGAGTCACCCAAAGGGCTTGAAACCAGAATCTGAGGAATAGTTAGTAAATCTAAGTTCCAGAACTCTGAACCTCCTGGGACTGAGGCTCAGGATGGGCTGGCTGGGTTTGGCTGCCTGGCCTGGGTAACGAGAACAGGGTTGTTACCATAACCCCAGCAAAATTGCAGCGGCCTTCACAAAGGAACAGTTTTAGCTGGCATTGACATTGAAGGTGTGTCTCACTGGATCAGCTGAACTGTGCTCAACTTTCTTTGACTTTTTTTATAAGAGACATCTGAACTATTCCTACCCTTGGACTGGGCGCTCACCCTAAGAAAATGCCTCATCCCCACCCAGCTGAAAAGATGTTCGGAACAGTATGGTTTATAATAGCAAAATCTCTGCTGCACTCCAGAGGCCTGTTGATAGGCAAGAATGAGCCTTTTTCACATGAAGACATGAAAAATAGCTTATGGGTCACCTGTAAGGAGGCAGGGAACGGTGCGGTGGAAACATGAAGTTCTATGGGAAAGGAGAAAACAGAAAACGTTCCGTGAACATGACAGTTTGCTATGGTTTCTGGGCACCCAACACCTCACGAACA
This sequence comes from Urocitellus parryii, assembly GCF_045843805.1. Classification (NCBI taxonomy): domain Eukaryota; kingdom Metazoa; phylum Chordata; class Mammalia; order Rodentia; family Sciuridae; genus Urocitellus; species Urocitellus parryii. The sequence goes on along the minus strand of NC_135537.1, from coordinate 119,942,333 downwards.
GCCATCTGAAAAGATTGGGAAATGATGCTGGGTGACCTAAGACCTTTGAAGTTATCTTGAATTCACAATTTAAAGAGCCACCAGCCACCACTGAATGAAACCACAGAGAACATCTGTAAGGGAAATGACAACACCTAAATCATGTCACTATGTCCTGGCACGAGGCTATGGAAATCCATTGGCTCAAGCTTTAGATTCTACAGAATCAGATTAATCACGTCTTTTCCTTTCTTTGTTTTGTGGTGCTGGGGATTGAATTTAGGACTTGTGCTAGGTAAGCCCCCTATTTCTGAGCCACATCCTTGGTCCCCACCTCTTTTATTTATATCACCACTCCTCCATTTCCATTTCTCTCCTGTCTTATTTTGTCTTTCTTGTGCAATACCAAAGTCTTCCTTCTGCCCAGTAGAAAGAGGCCCTGTTGGAAATTAAAATCACATTTGATTTCTGTGGTAGTGAGAGAGGGTCTGGGTTTGGGAGCTGATACAAGAAAGATATGTTCCTAAGACTTGGGTGTGCGCATGTGCACGCGTGCACGTACACACACACACACACACACACACAGTTAGAAGAAGGCCATTCATATTTTGAAGGTCTGGTCAATCACTGGAGTTGGACATGGTCTCTCTAGATGTGGTTTCTAGGGATGAAAGGAAAGAGAGTAGTCACCTTGTTACAGCTCTGGACCTGATCAGGTACTAATGCAGCAATTTTGGGATGGCTAAAGGGCTGGCACAGTTTGTGTGGAGACCAGAAATAAAAGCTGTGTCACTGGAAGCCCTTGAAAGGCTATAAGAGGTAGCACTGGAGCAGAACCAACAGTGTCACCATCCCTGGCGACCAGTTTTTGGAAGGGCTTCTGTGAGGCAGGCAAGCAAATCCTGAGATGCCTGTTCTCTTCTCCTAGGGAGGGGGTTCAAATGAACCTCCCTCTTGGAGAGACATAAGACATGAATAATCTGATACTGGACGGCTTGGGTCTAAGCATGAACTGGTTATAAATTCACCTCAAGATATAAGTGACCAAGCATTGTGCAATTCTTAGTAGTCACTGGAATTTTGAGGAAGAATAAGCTTAATAGTCCAGAAACTGAATTTGCTTTCATATCTGAGCCTTGTAGAATTGCAGAATTATAGGTAGCTGGGCACAGTGGCATGTGCCTATGATCCCAGAGACTCAGGAGGCTGAGGCAGGAGAATTGCAAGTTCAAGGCCAGCCTCAGCAACTTAGAGGGGCTCTAAGCAACTTGGTGAGACCCCTGTCTCAAAATAAAAATGAAAAATACAGGTAAAGTGCTTGTGGGTTCAATCCACAGTACAGAGAGAGAGAGAGAGAGAGAGAGAGAGAGAGAGAGAGAGAAAGGGAGAGAGAGGCATAGACATAGACATAGAGAGACAGAGACAGAGACACTCAGGTGCAACCAGTAGCATTTCACCTGGGGATCCCAGATTATACTGGCCTTTCAGTGAATGATCTCACTCCTACCTTCAGCCCTGCTGATTGTGGAATGTCATGCTGACTGGAGTGAGTTCTTGCCATTGAAAGCTATATTCTCTTCAGGAGAATTCTCATTTAGGAATCTGGAATAACAAGGAACAAAGAGGTTATCCAAGAAAGCAACCTCTGAAAACTTCTGAAGAAATTTAATGTGATCTATGCATGAGCAACTGACGTGAAAAATAACACCAAAAAGACGAGGATGTTCTTAAAAATGTGATTCTGGGGGAATGGAAAGAGGATGACCTGTTGGTACAGGGGTGCTGTTGGATAGGAGGTAAACTTCTCACGTTTTATAGCACAGTAGGGTAACTACAGTTGACAACAATTAATTGCATATTTCAAAATGACTAGTGTAGAGAATTTTGAATGTTCCCAACATAAAGGAATGATAAGGGTTGAAGGTAATGGGTGCACCACTTGCCCTGATCTAATCATTACATGGCAATGTAATACTATATTAAATATCACACTGTACCCCATAAGTATGTATCATTATTATGTGTCAATGAAAAACATTTTTTTTTCTGGTACTTGGAATTGAACCCAGGGGCCTGCATGAGAATCATCTCAAGGGTTTGTCAAAACACAGGGTGCTGGGCCCTATCTAGGGGTGTGGGTAAATATTGCACCCCTGAGCTACATCCCCAGCCCTTTTTTTATTTCTTGTTTTGTGAAAGGATCTTGCTGAGTTGGCCTCATACTTGGAATCCTCCTGCCTCCGCCTTCCGAGTCTCTAGTATTACAGGCATGTACTAGCGAGTTCGGCTTCAATTAAAATTTTTTAAAAATTAAAAAAAAAAATTTAATGGGTTTTTGACCCAGTGATTGCAGATCAACATTTGGCTATTTCAAAAAGGCCCTCAGAAATCGTCCATTGGACTATGGAAGCTGGCAGTGGTTCTCTAAAAGTTGGGTGCCTTTACCTCCCACTGGAGCTGGTTGGGGGAAGGCACCGAGCCACCTTGGACTGTGATGGCTGGCATTCATCTCTCCTCCTCTTCCCCTCTGTTCCCAGTTCTTGGCCCAGCTGATGATGTTCCTGATCAGTTTCATAAGCTCTGTGTTCTGCGGCCATCTGGGCAAGCTGGAACTGGATGCAGTCACACTTGCAATTGCAGTACGTACAAGACTTCCTAGCAGAGGTTTATGAAAACCCTCAGGGTTCCTTTTCTCCTGCTGCGATGACACAGGACCACTTTCGGAGCATCCTGTCAGTCCCGAAGCTGCAGATTTTAGAGTATTGCACATTGTGGATTTCTGGATGATGGGGGCTCAACCAACCGTTTTGAGCAAGGGACTGATCCAAAATGGCTAGTGCCCCATTCCGTTCCCAGAAGAAGGGTTCGTGACTCCCTGAAGTTAGAGAGCAAAATATCTTAAGACTTAAAATACAAAAACACTGCACAACGACCTCTGACCTCGCTCAATTTTTCATCCCTCTCTGATCTCGTGTGTCTGTCCTTTAATCTGGCCCAAGAGATTGGAGCAGGGGTTCCGGGGAGTTAACAAGGTGATTAGATTGGCTTGTTAATGCTGAAGGAGGCGCTTGGCTGGCTTGGATCAGCAAGATAGAAAATTTACCTTTCTTTCCTCTTTAACAACGTTGGGTCTTCTCCTTGGTTTATTTCCAGGTTATCAATGTCACTGGCATTTCAGTGGGACATGGCTTATCTTCTGCATGTGACACCCTCATCTCCCAGGTATGGAAGTGGTCACATTTTCTCAGTGTCCCCAACATCTTAAGTATAGATGGCAGAACCCCATCAGCAAGAAGGAGAGTCATGTGTGCCCACGGATGAGAAAATCCACAACAGTAGACACCTGTGGCATTCTCACGCAATTGACTCCAGTTCTCCTTGCCTGCTCTATTTGAAATGTGGCTGGGTTCCTTTCAGCATGGTGAACTAGTGTTCACTGTATGACTGCCTGATTTGTTTTGACCAAACAGTGAATATTTTGCAAAAGTCTCTTCTATCATGTACACGTTTGAGTTAGTGGTCCTGTAGTTTTTCAAACTTGGGCCTGTATCACCTCAAGGGTTTGTCAAGACACAGGTTGCTGGGCCCTATCTAGGGTGTAGGTTAATATTCACATTCTCTTTGGGAAAGAGGGAGGAGGTGGAGGGGAACATTCTGACTCATATATAGATATCTTAATTTGATTGTGCTATTATGTCCCAATAAACCCATCAGGTTGGAAACATTTGAAGTTGAAAATGCATTTAGCACACTAACCTACCAAATATCCTAGCTTAGCCACACAACACACTGTGTTCAGTTGTTTCCCCTCATGATTGTGGGGCTGACCGGGAGCTGTGGCTAGCGGCCACTGCCCAGCACCAAGAGTGAGGATCAAACCTCATATCAGAAACCTGGGGAAGGATCCAAAAGCAAAATTCAAAGCGTGGTCTCCACGGACTGACCCCAGATCCCCTTCGTACCATCTTAAAGTTGAAAAATTAGATGGATCCATTCCTAAATTGAGGAACCATGTGTATTTGTGTAAACATTCCCTCTGGCTAATCTGAAGCTGCCACGGAGATGGCACTGAACGTGAAACTGGAAGAGACTCGCACAGCTTGGCTTCTGTAAGTCAGTAGGAACTGGCTCCTCACACCACTGGCCCTGACCCCAGAGTTTCCACTCTAGTAGGTCTGGAATGGAGCCCGAGAATTTGCATTTTTAACAAGTTTCCAGGTTATGCAACTCTTGACTGCACGTTAGAATCACCCGGAGAGCTTCTAAACATTATTATTACTTGGTATCCTACCTTGGATCAGTTAAATCTAGAGGAACTTTAGTGGGATCCTGTCATCGGTTTAAAAATATCCGCCCCCCCCATGGTTCTCGTGGGCAGTGACATTCTAAAATCACCCATTTTTCTCACCATGGTCACCTTCTCCCTAAAGAATATGACAGAGTCTCTCCTGGCATGTTTGTCTATGAGGTATGATGGGGGAGGCTTTGGGGGGACAGAGACGATGTGCCATTTCTGTGCTAATGGGTTTGTTTTGGACGTGCACACCCCAGACATACGGGAGCCAGAACTTGAAGCATGTGGGGGTCATCCTACAGAGGGGCATGCTCATTCTGCTCCTCTGCTGCTTTCCCTGCTGGGCGCTTTTCCTCAACACTGAGCACATCTTGCTGCTCTTCAGGCAGGACCCGGATGTGTCCAGGTAAGATGAGATGTGTCGTGGTGGCCTGGGCATCCTCCCCTGCAGAAGGACCATCTATCCAGGCAGGCTCACCCTCTGGGAATTATAAAGGGCAGGGACGAGGCTGCATACCAAGATGAGCATCCAGCCCTCCTTGGCTGACCCCTCTCACCCTAGTTCCTTCCACACCTGGCTTCTAAGACCCGGACCCCCTTCTCTCCTGGCGACTTCCAGGGTAAAGAGTTTTGATGGGAATTCGCTTTACAAACATCCTCCGTGAGGCATGGTAGTCCATGATCTGTGACTTGTGACCGAGGGTGGTATTAAAATCACCTGGGCACTTTAACCCTCCACCCAGGCATCTGGTCCCCAGCTCCAGGACTCTTAATTGGTCCGGGGTGAGGTCGGGGCCTCAGTCGCTTTCAAAGCTTCCCGGGTGGGGCTGGGGTTGCACCTCAGCGGTAGAGCGCTTGCCTAGCATGTGCGAGGCCCTGAGTTTGATCTTCAGCACCACATTTAAAAAAAAATAAATAAGTAAAATAAAGGTATGTGTCCAACTACAACTAAAAATATAAATATTTAAAAAAAAAAAGGTTCCTAGGTGATGCCAATGAGCTGCCATGTTTGAGACCCACAGGTTTAAAGGATTATGACGGCTCAGATCATGGCGGCTGAGAAGGGGGAGCCAGGGGGACCAGATAGAATCCCCCAGGGCACCCCCTCGGGAGATTTATTTCCTCCAGCCACACCACACCTCCTACAGTTGCTGTCCAGTACAGGATTCCTTTCAAATCATAAATCCATCAAGTGGATGGATCTCCTGATTAGGTTACAACTCTCATCATCTGGTCATTTCACCTCTGAACACAGGAGCTTTGGGAGGGCCGGCTCACATCCAAACCATAACACACCTATCCTAGACTTAGGCTTGAAAAAAGCGAGAAAGGTCATTTGGGTTATAAGATGACAAGATCTGTGTATCAGTTTCCCCATTCGCGGCAGTGGTTTGCGTCCATTCATTTGGGAAGAACCAAGGATGCAAAAAGCAGCTTGGGTTATTCTGTTCTGCCTCTCCTGAAATTCAGGCCTCTCTTATTGTTTCTTATTTTTCATGATATAGGCTTACACAGACCTATGTGATGATCTTCATTCCAGCTCTTCCTGTAAGTTTTTCCAGGGCTCAAAAGCTCCATCCTTGAGGTCCAGGGGTGAACAGTAGCTGGGACATCTGTGAACTCCATGTATTGGCTCAGTCAGTCTTGTGAGTCTCGTGGGTGACGAAGGCTCCTTTGCAGAAGTGTGCTTTTAATCCCACCCATTAAGGATGCAGCCAATGTTAACTTCATCTCAAAGAAACACCAGGGTTGGGGGTGGGGGTGACTCCATTCCAGGAGGCCACCTTCTTGAATTCCAGTAGCTTCAGGGCCTTGTGGGATCATCCAGAGAGAAGAATTCAGACTTTCTTCCCCCACCCGCAGAGGTCTTACCCACCTCATAACCTCTGAGAGCATCACTTTGACCTTTAGACCTTTTGTGGAGACACGCTCAGGAGACAGAGTGTGATCCCACCGAACCCTTCAGTAGGTGTTAATGTTTGACACCCATTTGCCTGTGGTCAATGAACCATCAAAGCTGAGGTCGTTAAGTTGGAGAGTGTGGATGGATTCATTTGCTGGGGCTGTCACCACATAATATCACAGACTGGGGGGAATTAAACAACAAAAATGTATTTTCTCACCATTCTGGGAGCTGCAAGTCCAAGGTAACGGTGTCAGCAGGGTTGATTTCCTCTGTGGCCTCTCTCCTTGGCTTGTAGATGGCCCCCTCTTTTGCTGCCAAGTCACTTAGTCATCCTCTTGTGTACAGAGCCCCTAGTGCCTTCTTATAAGGTCACTGATCCTGTTGGATTAGGGCACCACTATTACACCCTCAATCATCTCTTTAAAGACCTCCAAATATAGTCACACGGGGAATAGGGCTTCAGTGTGAATTTGGGGGACACAGTTCAGCCTGTAATGGTATCCATTGGTCCTCATAACTAATTCTGTGCTCTATAGTTTATCTGCTTTCGTTTTATTTATTTTTATTTTTTTTTAATAATTTTTTAGTTGTTGATGGACCTTTATTTTGTTTATTTATATGTGGTGCTGAGAATCAAACCCAGTGCCTCACACATGCCAGGCAAGCACTCCACCACTGAGCTACAATCCCAGCCCAATTGATTATTTCTTTCTTTTCTTTTTCTTTCTTTTTTTTTTCTTTTTTTTTTTTTTTTTTGTGGTGCTGGGGATTGAACCCATGGCCTTGTGCCTGCAAGGCAAGCACTCTACCAACTGAGCTATATACCCAGCCCTTCATTTTATTTTTATGTCACTTTTTCTTGGGGGGAGGGGCAGGAATTGGGGGTGGGGGCGAGAGTTGCTGGGCATTGAACCAGGACCTAAAATGTTAGTCAAATGCTTTACCACTGAGGTGCACCTCCAGTTCTACCCTAAAATCTTTAAAAAATGTGATTTTTTTTTCAACGTTCCACTGAGTGGGACAACAGCCTTGTCTGCAAGGAAGGGGCCTTCCAAGTCACCTCCCAATATCCCCAGAATATCTTTGCTATGTACCAAGAAAACTGCATTTCCTTTTTTCAGATGGGGGTTTGCTTGGATCATATGAATCCATAAGAGAGATGTGTGGAAACTCCTTGGCCACACAAACGCCCTGCTCCTGCCCCTGTGCTTCGAGGGAGGCTTGGTGGGTCCCTGTGGGGGCAGAGGGCAGCTGGGTCTTGGTTAGGGCACAAGCCAGCCGTGGCTCCCCGCTCACTGATGTGTGGCCAGACCACAACGTTAACATCCACCTCTGGTTCTCTTGCAGGCAACCTTTCTTTATATCTTACAAGTTAAATACTTGCTCAACCAGGTAATGTGGACAGTTCTTTTCCTTTGGAAGGCTAATGGGATGGGGGCCCTGTGCATACTCAGAGACCCCAGAGTGGGGGACATTTTCAAGGTTGTGCATCCAGGACTTTGATGTGGAGAGGGGTGCTAAGTGATATCAAGGAAATCAAACATTATTTTTGGCTCTGAAAAAATTCACATCCCGTTCCCACTGGGAACTATTGTCATTGGCAAAATAGGGTTGGACCCTCCATGTTCTTTGGCTCTACATTTTAAACTGGCTCCTTGGAAGGAAGAGTGCAGGCCTGTCTACTCTCTGGAGAGAAATGAGGGTCAAATGACCTGTCTGGCTCCAGAGAGCCAGCTTCTCTGCTTGATTCTGTCTGAAAGCCCCCCAGGTTCCCCGGTGGGGACATAAAAGCTTCGATTTTAATGACATCTAATGTTAGTCAGGACTTTTCATATGTGGCTAACAGCAGTGGCCAAAGGTCCCAGAATGGTCGCCTGATTTGGTAGGTGTGGATTCATGATGCCAGTGTTTGATGTACGACCATGGACTTGCTTCTAGAACAATCCAGGTAAATGGGGGCTGGGATGTGGATCCCCATCACACAGGCAGGCAGGCAGGCAGGCAGGCTTTCCTAGCATGAGGAACGTGAAGGATGAGGGAAAGGAGAAGGAAAGGAGTAAGTTGCCTACCTTCTTCATGATCTCATTGAACATTACCGTATTTAAAAAAAATTAAAAATTTTTCCAATCTTTAAATGTTAGGATTTATATACTCAAACTATCTTTAGACCAAGGGGCTGGAACCCAGGGCCTTGTGCATGCCGGGCAAATGCTCTACCACTGAGTTCCGTCCCCAACCACCCAGAAGTCAGCATGCTTGGTGGCCTTCACCTCAGGCCCTAATTTGGTTAAGTGAGGATGGTGGGTAGGAAAACACCATTTTCCAGAAATATGTGGGATCTAGAAGTCGGAGCCCTGAGCCGAGGAGGGTCAGAGGTGTGGACAGAGTGATGGTGAGCAGGAGTGGTTTCTCAGGAGAAAGCCAGGGAAGGGTACCCCAGAGAGTGGGGCTGCAGTGTTGGGGGACACTGTGGGTGCTGGCCCAGGGGCTACTGGAGCAGAGCCTCATGTTCTCTGCTGAGGGCTTCAGTTTGTGGGAAACAAGCTCATTAGCAGGGCAGAGATGAGGTAGTTATGGAGGTGGTGGGATGATGAAGGTCCGTGAGGAAGAAAGCATTGCCTGGTGGGAGCATCAGGACATGTGATCATGGTGAGCTCCATAGAATGAGAGGGCAGGTGGGATGCAGGGACCACCGGAGAGGAGGGAGCGGCACTTTACCCCAAAGTTTCTCTCTCAGGGGCCCTCCCTAGTGAGAAGCCTAGTCAGTAGTTGAGTGTAGAACAAAAAGAAGCAACTGGCTGTGATGGAGAGACTTCGTAATCTGCAAGAGGGCATAGGGGAGGAAGAGAACAGAGGAGCCTAGGCACTCCTTCAATGTGACCTCCCTGGGTCCCCTGTGACTTTCTCTGAGGGAGCTACCTCTTTGAGTATTTGTGTGCACATAACTTCCACATCTGTCTCTGACCTCCAGGTGATATTTCCAGCTGTCTTTGGGAGACCCATGCATGTAGCATATAAGGCCTCTTCATCCTGCCCACAAGCCTGCTCCTCCCCTGCCTGGATACCATCTCAATCCATGGCCTCACCACTTTCTCTCCTTGTAATCTGTCTTTCATAGGCTCTGTCACACCTGTAACAACTTCTTTTTTTTTTTTTTTTGGTACCAAGGATTGAACTCAGGGGCACTGGACCACTGAGCCACATCCCCAGCTCTATTTTGTATTTTATTTAGAGACAGGGTCTCACTGAGTTGCTTAGCGCCTTGCTTTTGCTGAGGTTGGCTTTGAACTCGCGATCCTCCTGCCTCAGCCTCCCAAGCCGCTGGTATTACAGGTGTGCGCCACGATGCCCGGCAGTAACTTCTTTTTTCTTCCTCCTACATCTGTCTGCTCAGTCACCTGGTCCCATTGGTGCTACCTGCCCCTCCCTCTCCTCTGTGCCACCACCTAATTCATTTCTTGCCATTTGTTCTCTGTCATTTCTGTAGAATCTAAGTGTTCCTGCTGCCAGTCTTTCTCTGAGTCCATCCAACACCACAATGCTGATTTTATCTTCAGACTCAAATGTAAATCTGATCGTAAGCTCCCCAGCTAAAAACTAACCAGGGGCTTCTTGATAAATAAGTGGTTTATGTAAGTGGTTGTCAAAGAAGACTCTTGTCCTGGCCCCTTCTGCCTGAGCCATCAGAGACGCACCAGTTAGGTTTTTCCAATCATTATTGAGAGAAAAATCAGAGGAGTCATGGAGAGTCTCATCAGATGAAGAAGAAGAGTTAGAATATGAGTTTGACGAAGGCTGGGGTTCAGGTGAAATTTAAATGAAGCGGTGATTGGTAGGCTTAGAACAGAATAGGGCTCTGAGGGAAGGACCAGCATCAAGTCTAGACTGTCACATGGACCCAGGTCCTCCTCCTCCTGAAACTGTAAAGCTATGGTGGATGTAGGAGGCAGGTGGCTGTAATCCACTACATCCAGGGACTCATGTGAGGTTCTGCACGTTGGGTGGAAATTGAAGCTACTTTCTTTTTCCTTTTATGGTGCAGGGGATGGAACCCAGGGTCTTGTACATTCTAGGGAGTGCTCTACCCATGAGCTTCACCCTCAACCCCGAAAGATGCTTTTGTGTTAAAGTCAAAAGGAAGAGTGGGATGTTTTCTTTTTACTGAGATCATTCCAAACAGCAACATTTCTTACAGACTTTGATTTTGAGAAGAAAATTTCTCAGTGTGTAAGAAAGCAGCAGTCATTCAAAGAAAAAAAAAAAAAAAAGAAGAAGAAAGACATGTTTATGGGAGCAATGAGACTTTGGGAGCAATAGTGTTCCCTCTTGTCTTTGCAGCCTACGTATTCTGTTCTTCTATCCTTACGTGGCAGGACAGATTTTGACATCCATAAAATGTTATTTTATGTCCATGTGCTAAGTCTTCATTTGATTTGCTACTTTCCCCCTAGGAACTGAACCCAGGGCTTCAAACATGCTAGGCAAGTGCTCCCCCGCTGAGCTATACCCTAGCCCCTAAGTCTGCATTTGAAATACCCAAATAGGCTGGAAATTTTTCCTGCCCCTGTTTTTCAGAGTCAGCTATGATATAGTCTGTTCCACACACCTCCAGAAAGAAACACTAGTTTCACAAGATCTCCTTTGGTCGATTTTTCTGAATTTCCATTTTGGTTGAGAGAGTATTGCACTTTCACACACCGTCCAGTGTAGAAGTGCCTTTTTAAAAACCTGTCAGCTCCTGCATCCTGGAACCTTTGGAGATGAGCCATTTCTCTTCTCTCTGCTTTCTCCACATTTCTTGCCCAGTACATCTCTCTGTGGTTAGAGCTCTTCACTTCATGCTTTAGAAAGAGAAGCAAGAGGAGGGACCGGGAGAGTGGGGAGGTAGGAGTAGCAGGGACCTAATACTGCACCCCAGTTAACCCCTCCTGCTACACCAGAAGTAGACACCCAGCTGAGCAGGCTAGCTGGAGAGTGTCTGGTAAGTGTGGCCCATGTTGTCTCCTTGTTCCAGGGAATTGTTCTGCCCCAGATCCTGACGGGAGTTGCCGCTAACCTTGTCAATGCCCTTGCCAACTACCTGTTTCTCCATCAACTGCATCTTGGGGTGATGTGAGTCCAGGGAAGAAGGGTGGGCACTTGCTGTTCCTTGTGTAGCCTCCTTCTGCTACTCTGGAAAACCCTATTGGGGATGGAGGGATGTGCTGTCCTGGGAAGATAACCTTGGAACCTGCTGGAGAGAGTACAACAAGGGGCATAGCTTCCCTCCTCACTGAGGAAGGCTTGGAGAAGGTGAAGCACAGGTGCCTGCCCTTACAGGGACTGTCTTTTCCAGGGGTTCTGCATTGGCCAATATGATTGCTCAGTTCACCCTGGCTCTTCTCCTCTTTCTCTACATCCTTGGGAGGAAACTGCATCAAGCTACATGGGGAGGTACGACTGCCTTTTGTCTTCTAATGTGGATGAGCCTTTGCCTTGGGCTGAGTGCAGCCCGCTGGCCAGATAATGCTGGAAATGTGTGTGTGTGTGTGTGTGTGTGTGCCTGCAGGGTGGTCCCTGGAGTGCCTGCAGGACTGGGCCTCCTTCCTGCGCCTGGCGATCCCAAGCATGCTCATGCTGTGCATCGAGTGGTGGGCCTACGAGATTGGGAGCTTCCTGAGTGGTCTGTATAGGGATGATTTGTGAAAACCGGGTGGGTAGGGTTCAGGGGATTGGGGAGATCGGTCCAAAAGCAAGGTGTCAGCTTTCTTGATTCCCCAGGTATCCTTGGCATGGTGGAGCTGGGAGCTCAGTCCATCGTGTACGAGCTAGCCGTCATCGTGTACATGGTAAGTGAGTGCCACCATGTGGACATGCGAGGTGTTCCCCTGGCTTGGTAATTAATTCTGCAGGTGGCGTTCTTTGATGGACACAGCCTTCGTGATGTAAGTGATTTGTGAAATGATTGATGAATGTTATCCGAAAGCCCAGGAGGGTCCTTATGGTATGGCTGGATCTTCCCGGTGAGCTGAAGCGGGAGTTAGGCAGAAACTCCAAATGATCTATGTGTCAGCTTTTCATTGCTGTGACCAAAAACCTGACAAGAAGAACTTAGAGGAGGAAAAGTTTATTTTGGGTTCATGGTTTCAGGGGTTCAGCCCACGGACAGCCGATTCCATTGCGCTGGGCCCAAGAGCATCATGATAGAGGGCGTGATGAAGGAAAGCTGCCTCATGGGACCAGAAAGAGAAGAGGGAGCCAGGGGACAAGATATAATCCTTAATAAGGGCATGCTCCCAGTGACCCTCCTTCTCTAGCCATGGTCCAGCTGCTTACAGTTACTACCCAGTATAGTTGTCTTTTCAAGTTCTTAATCCATCAAATGGATTAATCCACTGATTGGGTTACAGCTCCCATAACCTCTAGCATTAACACATATCCAAATCATAACAATCTTCTAGCTTTCTGTTTCTATCACAATTCAAGTTGGACAGGTTTGATTGTATTTTCACACATTTAGAATCTTTTTAGTTGTCACAACAGGAGTGCCTTGAGGGGCCAGGTGAGAAGAAACAGAGCATACGGCCATAAAGGCTAAGTTACTTACCACGCCCAACTGCTTGGTTCTGAAGCCTCCTAAATCATAGTGGGTCCTCCTAAGAATGGGAAGCAGGATTTCCAATTGTTTGAGGAACTCCAGTCATTTGAGGATTTTCTGTGACTTTGATTTACGGAAAACATCCATTGCCTATTCTGAAGGACTGACTCTCTTCTATAGCAAGTTATCACTTTAGAAATATAAAATTAAAGACAGGGTTTGGGGGTGAAGCTCCATTGGTAGGGTGCTTGCCTAGCACTTGCTAGTTCCTGGGTTCCATCGCCGGCATAACACACACACACACACACACACACACACACACACACGATGGAAAGGGGCGTTTGTAATGTGGAAAGAGACTAAAACCAGCAAAGATGCTTTGAGTTTTTTGTGGCATTAGGGTTACATTCTCTCCTCCATTTGGCTATGTATATAATGGACACCTCAATGAACATCCTAGGATGAACGTCTCTGTGTACTTGCTCGATTGTTTCTTTAAATTTGTACCAAGTGACACTTAATGTACAATTTCAAGTCCTTTGCATGTGTTGCATATTCTTTCCAACAGGCTTGTAAGAATTTACATTTCTACTTCAACAACTGTTCACATTTTGCTCCGTTTGCTGGCTCTGCCTGTCTGTCTATTTATCTACCTACCTGCCTGTTTATTTATCTGCAAGGTCCATAATTAAATGCCACCAATTGTCCCAATAATCTCCTCTATAACTGTTTATTTCCTTTGACATTAGGGTGACATGTCTCTTTAGAGTTCTTTAATCTGGAACAAATCGATCAAATCCTTAGACTTTCTCTGTCTTCCTTGACTGTGTGTTCTACCTATCTTCTCATAAATAGATTCAGACTAACATCCATTTTGGGCAGGAATATTATAGAAGCGATGCCATGTGCATTTCAGGACCTTGTATCAGGAGGCACATGATATTGATGGTTCTATCATTGGTGATGTTAATTTGGGTTGCTTAGTCAAGGTGGTGCCTGCCAGATTTCTCCCTCTTGTGTCTCTATATCTTCCTTTATGGTGAAGAAATCATTTGTTGCAAGATCTCTGTCCCTTTCATGAGCTTTAGGTGGGGACTGTCTTCCATTTCTTTTACATCTCTCAATCCTTCCTCAATCTGTGTATTAGATTTTCTGTAACCCCATCCTTAGTTATCCTGACTATATAGCAACTTTTATAGAGTGATGAATCTTTTTTCTTTATTAATATTTGCCAAGTGGAAAATTTATAGATAATAGTCACGGTAAATTGCATTGAGCAGTTACTAACTGTGAGACGCTGTCTTAAGCAGTGAGCAGGTATGGACTCAGTAAAGACCCACAGTATCCCTGTCCGGTAGGTTCCATCACTGAAGCCTTTTTACAGATAAAATAATGAAGGTCCAGAAAGTCGAAGTAACTTGAGATCGCAAAGCAGAGGTCTAGAGAGGTGGGAGTAACTTACTCGGGGTCACAAGAGATTTGAACGCAGGCTGTCTGACTTCAGAATCCTGATTCGTAACTACAGTGCCAATTCGGTTTCCTTATGCTTCCTTTGGTACCAAGTTTCTGTCTTCTAAACTTAATCCCTTGATGCTCTTTCAGAACAGACACTCGTGTGGGCTCTGGATAGCTCATCCCCTTCCCCTTCCCCCATACCCAGAGGAGGTTTGTGATTGTGGGATCCTCCTCTGGCAGAGGTTCAGAAACTCATAGAAAAGTCCAGAGTGTGATGAGCATCATTATCTTGAGGATCCAGGTTCCACATTAGCCCTGGGCATCCCAGCAGGACCAAGGCCATTTGCAAATTAGGTTACAGAACTTATAGGACCAAGTTTTGCCTTGGAGATATGAGGCACCAAGTTGCTTCTCTGTTTCTTGTTCTCATTTTACAGTTTTGTTGTTGTAGGCTTCCTTTTCATTTTAGATCCCTGCGGGCTTCAGTGTGGCTGCCAACGTCCGGGTAGGAAATGCTTTGGGTGCTGGCAACATTGAGCAGGCAAAGAAGTCCTCTGTGGTTTCCCTGCTGGTCACAGGTGCTTAGACCCCTTGGCCCCGTGCATGAGCCTCACAGTGCCTGTAGCCTCTGTACATGAAACCCAGGTGCTCCTGTGTCCTTCGGGCCTCCTTGTTCACTGTGCTGTTTTTTCCCTCTCACCTCCAGAGCTCTTTGCTATAACATTTTGTGTCCTGCTGTTAAGCTGTAAGGACCTCGTGGGATACATTTTCACTACTGACCGGTGAGTGCCAGGATTTTCTTGAAAGGTAAAATCTGTGCGAAAGAGTTGCTGTCGTGGGGGGGGTGGGAGCCTGGGCTAGCTGCATCTCAGGATGGGTCTGAGTCTTTTGCAAGATCAGAAACTCTACTGATTAGATGTGGAAGCCTGTTTATATTCTAGAATGTCAGTTTAATGGATATTGGTAGTGGTATTACCCTTCTGATGGTCATGTCTTTTTTTTTTTAAAAAAAAATGTTTTTTGTTACTATTGAATACATTTTCAGGTGATTATAGCATTCCAAAATTCAAATCAGACATATTCCAGAGTCTGAAACCTTCGGAGCACCAGCATGATGCCACAGTGGAAAATTCTATACCTCACCTCACGTGACAGCTAGCAGGCAAAATCTAGGCACTCTAAAATATTGCATAAAATTATCTTCAGGCTGGGGGTGGTAGCACATGCCTATAATCTCAGTGACTCCGGAAGCTGTGGCAGGGGGATCACAAGTTCAAGGCCAGCCTCAGCAAATTTGTAAGGCCTAAGCAACTTAGTGAGACCCTGTCCCAAAATCAAAAAATAAAAAGGGCTGAGAATGAAGCTTAGTAGTTAAGGGTACAAAAAAAAATTACCTTTAGCCTATGTGTATGAGGTATCTATGAAACATCCATGAATTTTGTGTTTAAATTTAAGTCCCGTACCAAGATGCCTCATTATGTATATGCAAATATTTTAAAATCTGAAAAATAATCTGGAACACTTCTGGTGTAATATTTCTGATTAGGGCTACTCAACAATTATCTTGGCTCCAATGACACGAATCATCTTGTATCTGCCAAACTGACAGGTTTATAGAATATGCACAATATTTTTGCCAAATCAGATGGAAGTCAAAATTTCACTCATAAGCTACCTCAGAAATCACAGTATAGGCTGGGTGCAGTAGGAGGTTCATGAGTTCAAAGCCAGCCTCAGCAACGGCAAGGCACTAAGCAACTCAGTGAGACCCTGTCTCTAAATAAAATACAAAATAGGGCTGGGGATAAAAGGAATCACAGTATTAGATTGATTGCTGAAGAATTCTGGAGTGTGATAAATACCTTTCTGCTTTGCAGATTTTTCCTTTCTTCATTGATGAGACTAGCTGGTACATTCTAACTGTACAGAAATACCATGGGAATACTTCTTATTTGGGATCCCTTGTTAGCAATTCCAAATGGCAAATTGGTTTTTGCTCCATGGTTTCAAAAAGCCATTGGAGTGGGCAGAACAAACTTTCAGTTTACTCTTCAGATATTTATCTTCTATATCCAGATAGTTTTTTTTTTTCATCCTCTGCCATTGTATTACAGATTTTCCATTTTGGGATGAATAAGGAAGGCAATCATAAATAGTTCTCATTTTTCTCAAAGGGAATCAGAATTAACTTTACTGGAAATACAGGATACACTGATGGTTCCATTGGGAATGTGGGGGATTGCATTCTGTCCACTTCTGAAAACCACACAGAGCAGGAAAAAGGATGAAAAAAAAATACTTAAAAACTGTATCTTTGAGATTAGGAGACACAGGAAACGCAAATATCAAAATACCATCATATGCAACATAATGACATTTTGGTCAATGATGGACTGAATATATGACCCGTCAGATTATAAAAGAGCTGAAGATACCTGTTCTAGGGCCTCTCGATGCCACAGCTGTCACCACTCACATGTTTGTGGTAATGCTCTGCCACTTGTATAAAAGTATATGTATATATTACATAATAACTTGATCTATATTACATAATACTTGATAATTATAATAACTGACTTTATATTATTGGTTTATGTATTTATCACACTGCACTTTTAACCATTATTTTAGAGTGCACTCCTACTTGTAAAGGTTTCCCACGAAGCAGTATTATGTCAGCAGAGCCCCATGCACCACCTAGGCCCTGCTTCTCTTGATTGCATTCTTTTCTCATACTGTTGTCTTTATCATGGCCCTAGGAGCCATAGGAGTAATAGGCTATACTGCACACACACACACACACACACACACACACACTATTTAACCAAGGTGTGTAGTAGGGTTCACCATCAGGTTTGCGTAAATTTGTTCATTCTGAGATGTTCGCACAATGGCGACATCAGCTAACAATGGTGTTTCTCAGAATGTGTTGCTGTCACTACGGAGCCAAGAAGCAACTGAAATGAGCAAAATCATTGATATAAATGAAGCAGGGCCTGTTTAACCTCAGGAGAGAGAGAAGGAGAAAGTCCCTCTACACAGTAAGAGAGGAGTGAATTACTGCAAATCATCATCTTTTTTAAAAAAAAAAAAATCCATGAGAGAAATCAGTTTGCACGTTTTTATTTTTGCAAGAGAATTTTTAAGAACTGGAAGAAATAGACAATTCTCTAAGAAAATAATTGATCAAAATTTACTCAAGAAGAGCAGGGGTTGTGGCTCAGTAGTAGAGCACTTGCCTAGCATGTGTGAGGCACTGGGTTCGATTTTCAGCACCACAAATAAAATAAAATAAAGGTTCATCAACAACTAGAAAAATATAGACATTAAAAAATTACCCCAAAAAGGGATTGAAAAATCTAAACATGGTGATTTCCTTATGAGAAATAAGAGACAGTAACTTAAAATGCCAAAAAAGCATTAGTTCCAGAGGGTCCCAAAGGAGAATTTTATCCAGTCTTTAAAATGTAGATAAAATTCCAGTCATGTTTAAACTATTCCTCAGCACAGAAAAATGGAATTTCAGCATTCTGTTTATGAAGCAAACATAAAAGTGGCTCCAGAATCTGACAAAATTTGCACATTAAAAAAAAGAAAATTAAACCATTCTCACTTATTAATATGGATTTAAAAATTCAAAATAAAGAGCCAGGGGTGTGCTCCTTGGGTGTGCCCAGCATGCAAGCTTAGGCTGCACAGCACCCTGGATTCAATCCCCAGCACCCAAAAGGAAGAGAAATAAAAATCCAAAATAAAGTATTAGTAGGCAAGAATTGAACAACACAGTGAAAATAATATATTTTTGGTAGAATAGGAAAGGTGAAGATGAGAGGTGGAAACGGCAAGATGCAGATCATGTACAGAATGCTTTTTGTGAAGTGATAGTGTACAGAAATTAAGAATATCCATTTGTATTTGCTTATATTTTCATTAAAACTGGACAAATACACAAAGTAGAAATAATTGTTACCTGGAGGACAGGGTAGTAATGGGGTGGATTGGAAGACTGTGGCCATAAGGCTTCTCACTCTCCTTTTCCTGTTGTTTGATTTCTTTAATCATCTGCAAATTTTCCCTATTCAGACATTAAATTTTAGTAAATGAACTATGTTCCTGTCCTTTCTGAAGAAGCGATTATCCTGGGCTGGGGATGTGGCTCAAGCGGTAGCGTGCTCGCCTGGCATGTGTGCAGCCCTGGTTCGATCCTCAGTACCACATACCAACAAAGATGTTGTGTCCGCCGAGAACTAAAAAATAAATATTAAAAAATTCTCTCTCTCTCACTCTCTCTTTAAAAAAAAAAGAAGTGATTATTTTGTTCAGTGCTAGATTCCACATTTATTCATTCATTTAACAAATATTTATTGTCATGCAATAATATGGGCTTATTTGTGACCAGTCCACTGAAGGGTATGATGGATTTCTTCCCTCCCTAGGTCAGTGATAGAATTTTTCTTGCTTCCTGTCACATGTGGGCTTTTAAATCTGTCTCTCTAGGGGGCACGGTGGCACATGCCTGTCATTCCAGTGACTCAGGAGAATCACAAGTCCGGGACCAGTCTCAACAACTTAGCTGAGGCAATGTATCAAAAAAAAAAAAAATTAAATAAAAAGGGATGTAACTCAGTGGTAAAGAGCACTTGAGTTAGATCCCAAGTGACTCCTCCTTCCCTTGGAAGGTGGGGGGGAATCATCTATTCTAGCATTAGAAATTAAAGCCCCTTTGTAGGATCTAAGGATAATTCTGCAGAATGTATCTAAGGCTGTAAAACTTACTAAACTTGGTTCCATAGAAAGCACTTTTTTGTTCATTTTTTGGTGATGCTGGGGATCAAACTCATAGCCTCACACATGCTGGGTAGGTGCTGTACCACTGAACTATACCTTCAGCTCCGATAGAGAGCACCTTAACTCTGTAATGCTTTATCCACTGTGGGATTGAACCTAGAAGTGTTCTGCCTCTGAGACCCATCTTCAGCATCCACTTTTAAATTTTTAAATTTTATTTATTTACTTTTAAAATTTATTTTGGTGCTGGGGGACCAAAATTCAGGGGTGGGGGCTTTACTACTGAGTTACTACTGAGCCCTTTTTACTTTTTATTTTGAGACAAGATCTTGCTAAGTTGCGTAGAGCCTCACTATATAGCTGAAGCTGGCCTCGAACTTGTAATCCTCCTACCTGAGAGCCCACCAAGTCACTAGGATTACGGTTGTGCACCAACATACTCAGTTTTTTCTTTCTTTCTTTCTTTATATATATATTTACATTTTTAAAATACCTTTATTTTTATGTGGGTTGAGGATCGAACCCAGGGCCTCAAATGTGCTAGACAAGCACTCTACCGCTGGGCCACAGCCCCAACCACTTTCTTTTCTTATTCTTTTTATTTTTTTGCATTAGGGGTTTGCTAAGTTGCCCAGGCTGGCTTTGAACTTAGGATCCTTCTGCCTCAGCCTCCTGAGTAGCTGGGAACACAGGGGTGCACCATAGTGCCTGGTCTAAGGAATCATTTTAGAAGGATGACGGTAAAATGTAAGCTTTAGTTTTTGCAGGCAGTGGAGTACCAAGTCATTGAATTGGTTTATGTGATCAACTACATTCAATTACATTTGCCTGCTTTTATTTAGCAATTATATATATAAATAGAATTTTCCCCCTAAAAATTATAAGATAGAGTTTCCCTCTAAAAATTATAAGATAGAGCTGGGGATATAGCTTAGTGGTAAAACACTTGCCCAGCATGTGCAAGATCCTGAGTTGGATCTCCAGCATTGGGGAAAAAAAAGTCATGTCCTACAACATGCAGTTTGCTTCTTCTTTGGGCCAAGCACCTGTAGCATTGTCCCTGCATAGAAGCTATTGGCTGGAATGCATGGGCCATGTCTGCAAGACAAAGGTTGAACTGTGCTGCTGAACTGAGACAGGAGCAAAGTCCCACCACCTGGAAACTGCGTAGTTCTCCTTTCCCACATATTTGTGTTCCACTAATCACCATGTGCTTTATTTTCTGAACAGAGACATCGTTGCTCTGGTGGCTCAGGTGGTTCCAATTTATGCTGTGTCCCACCTCTTTGAAGGACTTGCTGTGAGTGTTGTGCCCTTAAGAACTTTCATGATCTACATTATGTGTTTCTTCTGATGATGGTAAATTTCAACTGAGAAGAGGAGTTAGGGTAGGAAGTACTATTGTCATGGTTCCTTCTGCAGGATATTGTCACACGTTCATGGATTTTTAAGTCTGAGTGGCATGAAATATCTGGTCCATGCTTGGGAGGTGGGGAGTCTTTCAAAAGCACCAGTAGTGTTCACACTGATGAGATGTTACCTGCCCACAGTGTACGAGTGGTGGCGTTCTGCGGGGAACTGGAAGTCAGAAGGTGGGAGCCATTGTTAACGCCATTGGGTATTACGTGATTGGTCTCCCCATTGGGATCTCACTGATGTTTGTGGCCAAGCTTGGAGTGATTGGTAAGCTTTATTTCAAAAATAATAATTGGGAATATACTGGTAATCAATAAATGATTATATCAAAACTTGAAGGTTGTCTTTGGGTGAAGTGTAACTGATTTAAATATGGTTTGTTTTAATCCATCAGATCTGGGCAGGCAGAGCAGTTACCGACCAGGAAATGACCCTCAGAGAACACTGAAATTTGACTCTGGAATTCTGGAGTTTTCCACTTCAGTTCTACCCTTGGTTAGAGAAAGCAGGGCTGGACACACAGTAGCCTCCAGCTCCAGCCCCAGCCCCAGCCCCAGCCTCAGCCAGGAGCCCAAGGCTGCCTGGTCATGCCCCTCTTGCCCATGCAGGTGATGGTCCCCATTGCCATACCCAGCACAACAAAATGTCCTTTCTACTCCTCTCCCTGATTTACCCGTCCAGTTTTCACTTCTTCAGAGGAGTGACAGCAAGGACCACCGAAGAAGCATTTGGAAATGTCCCTTTTGTAGATCTGTTCTGTTCTTTTAGTGATAGCCCTTTGCCTCGGCAAGACCCTGACAGTGAGACTGCAATAGGAAGGTCATCCTCCTGTGGCCATCCTGGAGAGATTGGGGTGAAGTGGGAAAGTGGCCGGTCAGCAACATGGCACCTGGACCCAGTAGGACATAGAATAGCACCCTTCTGTGCTCACCAAGGGGCATGGCAACTGGCCAGTGCTCTCCTTATCATCCTTACCTTCTTCTGTAGCCCCTGCCTCCCACCTGCCATAATCTTTGGTATATCTTATCCATATCTTGTAGGTATTCCCATAGGGTATGGGAGGGGAAATCAATGTGGACAGTGCAGAAGGAAGGTGGGGCAAGACATCTCTTTATCCCTTGTTTTAGTTAGCTTTTTTTTGTTACTGTGACCAAAAGACCTGACAAGAACAATTAAAGGAGGAAAAGCTTATTTGGGAGTTTTTTACAGTTTCAGAGGTCTCGGTGTATAGACGGCCAGCTCCATTGCTCTGAGCCACAGGTGAGGTAGAACATCATGATAGAATGGTGTGGTAGAGGGAAGCAGTTCAGGGCATGATATCAGGAAACAGAGACAAAACTCCACTTAACAAGGGCAAAATATAAACCTCAAAGGCACACACCCAGTGATCCACCTCCTCTAGCCACACCCTACTTGCCTATGGTTACCGCCCAGTTAATCCATTCAAGTGGATTAATGCATTGATAGGGCTAAGGCTTTTTTAACCCAATCAGTTCACCTCTGAAAGTTCTTGTTTTGTCTCACATATGAGCTTTTGGGGGATACCTCCTATCTAAACCATAATATCCTCTTACTGAATTTGGAGGAAAGAACTGAATCCACATGATCTGAAATTACCAGAGCTATTTTTTTTTTAAGTAGGGAAATATGTGACTGCCTAGCTTTGGTTTCTAAAATAATAATTGGGAATGCATTGGCAGTGAATACATGATGATATTAAAACCTGAACATTGTCTTTGGTGTGAAGTGATAACTGAATTAAGCATGGTTTGTTTTAATCTATTAGTATTTGGCGGGCTCAGAGGTGGTGAGAAGTCATCCGATACCCACAGAGAACTTCCAGACCAACATGCTTCATTGTGTTGCACATTTTTCTCAAGTTCAATAATGTTTTAATTAAAAATACAGAAGATGGTCAAAGAATGGAATTTTCAGAACTCATTGGTGCAGAAAATTATTTAGCTGAGTTTCTGGCATTATTCAGGCTTTGACTTCACTGATGAAAATGTTAATGGAAATTAAACAGAGGAACCTTTTTTTTACTGATATATTTTATTTAACAAAATCTATCTAAAATATTATCATTGGAACATTCAATAAGTATAAAATACTAAAGATAACATATTCTTTTTTATATTGTATCATTTTATAAAAATTATTTTAATTGAAAAAGCATACATGTCTGTATGAAAATGCTACAAATAAAACCATTATTTTGTACAATTAATATGCACTAATTATAATTTTAAAAATGAATCACAATTGTATACATATGTGGGGCACCATGTGGTATTTTCGTGTGCATACAATGTGGAATGATTAGATCAAGGTAATTAACATACCTGTCATCTTGCTTATTTTTCATGATGAGACATCTGAAATTCACTCATATGCAGTATGGTATGATTGACTATAGTCATCCTGCTGTGCAGTAGATCTCAAAACTCATTCTTCTTGTCTATCTACAACATTGTGTCCTTTTGTGTTTCTTGGGATCAAATCCAGGGCTTCATGCATACTAGGCAAACACTTTACCACAGAGCCACACACTTTGGCCCAAGAAACCTTGTACCCTTTGACCAACAATTCCCCATACTCTCCCACCCCATCCCCCCGGGTCACCCCAGCCTCTGGTAACCATCATTCTACTCTCTACTTCTTTCAGTTCAACTTTTCTGGAAGAAGAATTTACTTTAAAATATAGATCCCTCTATATCCTAAGGGATGTACTTGTCCCACTTCATTCATTTAGTAAAAGCATACCTACTGTGTGCAAAGTAGAGGGATTTGAGAATTTCTGAAGGAAATGTTGGGGGCTCTAGGACACTGTGAAAGGACTGTAGTCAATTCTTCCCACCTACCATTTAGATGGAAGTATAGCATGAATTGGTTCGGAATGTCATATTGCTCCCAGTAGGGTGCGCAGTGTAACTGTACAAAATGCCCAGATGAATCTCAAAATGCTACAGATTCTCCTGAGCAACGTATCACATTGTAACAGCCTCAGAATTCCCTTGGAATTCCTAATTCCTGCCCAGGATATTCTAATAATTATCCTGTTTGGCTGGGTGCAGTGGTGCACACCTGTAATCTCAGGGGTGAGGGAGGCTGAGGTAGGAGGATTGTGAGTTCAAAGCCAGCCTCAGCAACTTAGCAAGATCCTATCTCATTAAAAAAAAAAAAAAGGCTGGGGATGTGGCTCAGTGGTTAAGTGGGTTCAATCCCTGGTACCAAAAAAAAAAACCAAAACAAAACCAAAATCCTGTGTGGGGTTCCTAGTTGAGTCAAACAGAAATAGTTTAATATGTATTGTGAAATTACGAGAAATCAAGTTCATAATTTTCAAATTATGACTGGAGCTAGCTAGTTATTTTCTTTTGAAGATAAGGTGAACTTGTAATTTCTGTGTCCTAGGAACTCTGGATTTGGAAGAGGAAGGAGGGGCTTGCTTTTACTAATCCATTATAGGACTAGCAGGTGGTCACTAAGTTCACTATTGTGAATGAAGATAAATGTGATGGGAAGGTGATTGGTGAAGAGGAGTAGAGGAGCTGTAAACCTTGCATGGAGTCTCCCCTCCAGAACCTGGGAACCCAGACTAGCCCCCTTAATCATTACATGGATATGAACAGCCGTGGAAATAAACCAAGAACAAGCAAAAGAGAAAAGCAAAGGTTTTGTGTTCTGAGCCTGTCACCCAGGGAAGTCAGCCACTGGTAGTGGGAGAGCTTTATAGTGGGTAAGAAGGATGGTTCAGGTGGCCCTGATTGGAGGCTCAGGCCTGGGGGAGCTAGAGGTGGCTGACTAGACGTGGGGCCACTACATGATTGGCTAGGGGTATATATTTGTCTGAAGGTGGAAGTGGGGACCCAAATTAGGGAAGCTGTCAGTTATGAGCCAAGCCTGGCCATTTGGCATTGATTGTTGTAGAAGTTATGGTTTGGCTTTCTGATTTGTCACTAGAAATGCCAAAGTCGCTTCCAGCAAGTCTGGTTTCTAGCAGGCTGCCTTCCTGGGTTGCTTATTGTGGTTAAAAGTTTGGTTTCCTGGGCTGGTTGCTGCATGTGGGTCAGAGTTCTGTTTTTACGTTCAGTCTGGCAATCGTCTGTCTGTACATTCATCCTCCCATGGACCACCTTAGAGCTTTTGATTCTATCATTAGTTCATTACTGATAAAGCCTCTCATTATTTGCATCTCCTCAATGCCTTATATAGGGTTTTAAATTTATTTATTCATTCATTTATTTATTTGATAGCAGAGATTGAACCCAGGAGTGTACTACCTCTGAGATACGACCCAAAAATGTTTATTTTTACAAAAATGTTTATTTTGAGATAGCGTATTGCTAAGTTGCTCAGTCTGGTCTCAAACTGGCCATCCTCCTGCCTCAGCCTCCTGAGCAGCTAGAATTACAGATGTATGCTACTGTGCCTGGCCTTGTGTGGGTTCATTAGGTAGAATCTGTATAATAATTTGAGATCTAACAGGCTTTCTCTATCATTCATTTGCACTCAACTTCTCCTCTTTGTTTCTAATCATCTCTGGGTGCATAACCCTTCCCTGCAAGCTTCCAGAAAAATCTGTAGAGGTCAAGTAGGAAACTCTGGGGTAGAGAATATCATTGCTTTTTAATGAGTAGTAAATTTTGCTATGAAAATCATTTTATTTTTTAACTGTTAAAATGTTTTAATATCAATGTAAAATGGGATCCAGGTGTTACAAGCATCCTTTTGAACACAAACATTGATTTCTAAAATGGTTTCTCAGCTGGGGGTGTAACTCAGTGGTAGAACATATGTTTAGCATGCACAGGGCTCTGGACTCAATCCCCAGCATGTCCCCCCACCACACCATAAAAAGCTTTCTTTCCCTTTCAGAAGCCTAAATACTGAGGTATAGTCAGGG
Source organism: Urocitellus parryii (assembly GCF_045843805.1). Taxonomy (NCBI): domain Eukaryota; kingdom Metazoa; phylum Chordata; class Mammalia; order Rodentia; family Sciuridae; genus Urocitellus; species Urocitellus parryii. The sequence goes on along the minus strand of NC_135537.1, from coordinate 119,917,012 downwards.
ATCCCCCATGGAAAGTAGCATCCCTTAAGGTTAAGTGGTAAAAACTTTGAGAGGGGAGGGGATGAGATAATCAGAGCCCCACAGGAACAAATGAATTCCAGGGACTAACTCATGGCTTGTTAGCTATTAAGAGCACAGTATGTCCCTTTCCCTCCCCACTCACTCTCAAACCGTCTTATAGGTCTCCAAAAACCAGATGCATCACTAAAGTCAGGATACCTTTGCCATGACTCTCTAAGAACAAATAACAAAGAGGACAAAACTGTTGAGGCGTCATTGAAATAGCAAATTCCAAGGACCCTGAACTTGTTACTTGCATGATTTATGTTTTTCTCCATCTGCATGTGTTTTCTCCACAGTTCTAGCAATTCATCCTTATCACAAGGCGGAGGTGATTATATAAGGAAAGATGTAACATTTGCTCCAGACTGAAGGGCCCCTCCCTCAAGGTTGAAGGACCCCCCCCCACACACACACACAAAAAAAAATACCTTAGAAAATATGCCCAAAGCCAATTAAAATTCCTAGACTGTAGCCTACCCTTGCCATTTTTGCACAGGAATAAAAACTTAGCTCCCTTTGTTTGAAGAGTTAGCTTGACAGTCTCTGGTTTAGTGCTGGGTCTCCCTTCTGCTGGAGCAAGAAATCCCAATAGTCTTGTTCCTGTTGCCGTTGATCCTTCCTTGGATTCATCTGGTGGAGCACAAGAACCACCAGGACTAATACTATGAACAAATAATTCTTAGGTTTTTCTTACATTTTTTTCCTTTTTAATACATCTCCAGGTGACCAACATGCAAACTAACTAATATCCAAAATCAAAGGCCTCTAGAAGCAGCCAAATTAAAAATGAAGTATTTTAATTCACTAATTGACCATGATGATTTCTGCTTTTTTTTTTTTTTTTTAATGTTCATCTCTTTTGAGGAACATAGGGCAGAAGGAGTTTTGTCCTGGGAAATTTAATTTTCTTGTCACTGGCACTATTATTGATATCCAGTCATTACAATAAAAATGGCCAGCGATAACCTCTGAACCTTTGCTGTGACAATCACAGAATGTGGTCTCAGGGGGTGCTGGCCATCTGGAAACCCAAGAAGAGAGCAGGTAGAGCCCCACGGTCCACTATGGACCCCATCTCAGCCATGGATGCAGATTCCCAGCTTGGTCTGCAGAAGTAACAGGAGATATATATATCCTCTCTGGTGTGGCCATTTTCCACTGAGCTAACCACCTCTGTTAAATGTTTCCACATCCAGGTCTGTGGGCAGGGATCATCATCTGTACTGTCGCTCAAGCTGTGTGCTTTATAGTCTTTATTGCTCGGCTCAACTGGAAACAAGCCTGTCAACAGGTAACTATGCTCATGGATGTCCCAGCAAAAGTCCCTTCCCTAGGGGCTGGAGATGTGGCTCAAGTGGTAGCGTGCTCGCCTAGCATGCGTGAGGCACTGGGTTCGATTCTCAGCAAAAAAAAAAAAAACAAAAAAAAACACAAAATAACGATATTGTGTCCATCTAAAAAACTAAAAAATTTTAAAAAAAGTTTCTTCCCTAGAAAACAAGCAGGATCTGATGGGGTGCTCACTCTTTTGCTTTGGGAGGTTCTTTTCTCTTTGATGCTATTTTTAGGTTTTAACTGGATTTTCAGATGCGAAGGACTCCATGACCCTGGCTTTATCTGTTTTCTCCTTGTGGAGTCAAAGAATAGAAACATACAAGCCTCCTTTTATTTATTTATTTATTTATTTATTTTTATATCTCCTTTAGCATCTCACCTTTGGTCAATTTCAGGATAGAATTGGAAACTTGAGAGAAAGCATCAAAGTTCATCCTAACCCTGTTTACTGTTTTCTCAAAATATTTTGCTAAGATCCTGTGGGCCTCCTTCTCTCCACCTTTCCAGGGTCAATGTGAGGTCTGGAAATAGGAGGTTAAAAAAAGGAGATGAAGTAAGAAGGCAGGTTCTAAGTGATCTTAGTCCTTCATCTTACCCTGCACCGTGTCCCTCTCACTGATTCCATTTCAGTTCTTATGAAAGCGGATTCTATAGCCGTGACCTAGAGAAGATTCAACTTTATATGTCCATTGAGAAACAGGGCTTGGCTTTTCCTAAACTGGGTATCAAACCTACACTATGTGAACTCTGAATTTCATTTTTCTAGGCTCAAGTACATGCCAATTTGAAGGTCAATGTGGCCCCAGATGAGAATTCTGCTGTCCCTCAAGATCCAGTTTACCCAGGTATGATATAATGCTGTCAGCTCTTAGGCCTGTCTAGGTAGGACTGGAGGGGTCATTTGCTCAATTTACTGCTTTGTATTGATATAGGGTACTGATGTTTCAGAAATAAATGATAGAGTCAGTTAATGCCCACTTTGGGGTAAATTAAAGTTTGTTGGCTTCAATTCCATACATTAACATACGGCTATAGTGATTAAAGGGCCCTTAGTTGCTAATTTGTGGTATTTCTGCAACCATTCTATAGGCATTTTTTCTCTTTTAAAATATGTTTTTAATTGACATAATAATTGTACATATTTGTGGGTCACAGCGTGACATCTCAATACATGTGTACAAATGTGTAATGATCAGTTTGGGGTAATTGGCTTATCCATCACTTCAAACATTTATCATTTCTTTGTGTTTGAGCTACAGATATTTCTAATACTTAGAGATCCTCTGCATGGGTCATATCTTGGAAACTGACATTTGTGTTTATTTTAGTGAGGTTTCTAGTGTCTATTAGAGACACCTGCTTTAAGTAAGTTATTGTTTAGACAATTGCTTCTGATGAACATTCTACAAATGTATTTTTTTTCCTGTCATTTTTGTAATTCTTTTTTCTCTCTCTCTCTCTTTCTTGGTTTATTATATTCTGTTAACCATTTCTTTAATTCTTTTTTAAAATTTGTTTTAATTAGTTACACATGACAGTACAATGATCTTGACATACATTTGAATCAGATGGGGTATAATTTCTCATTTTTCTGAATGTATTTGCAGAATTACATTGGTCATGCAGTCACGTATATACCCACAGCAATAATAATGTCTATTTTATTCTGCAGTCCATCTTTGTAATTCTTCTACATTCCCAGTTTCTTAGGCAGGTAGTCATTTTAGTCCTTTGTTACTGTAAAGGAGGTAACAATGGTTTCCCTCTGCACACCTAGGTTCTACAGCTAGTCCAAGAATGGAATTGACACAGGGCAGATTAACAGGAGAAAAAATATATTTAATTACATTCACAGGCTTGGGAATCCCACAAAATGAGACTCAAAGAAGGGTCAGATGGGTATAGTTAATATCGCTTCCTGAACAATAGAAAGGAGTAGGGGTGTGAGGCTTCTGGGGGGTTGGCTACACAAGAGAAGGTGAGAGGAATAAATGCATGATCAATAAAGATGGTCTTCTTATGTAGAAAGTTTCTCAGATGATAAAAGTTGTTCAGGAGCAGCCCTCTTCCTGATATAGACACTTTTACTAATGTAAGTTTTCTTTTTTTTTTCTAGTTTCTTTTCTTTTTTATTCTAATTTGTTATGTATGACAGCAGAATTCATTACGGTTCATATCATACATATAGAGCACAATTTTTCATATCTCTGGTTGTATGCAAAGTATATTCACACCATTCGTGTCCTCATGCAGCTACTTAGGGTAATGGTGTCCATCTCATTCCACCATCTTTCCTACCCCCATGCCTCCTCCCTTCCCTCCCTCCTCTTTGCCCTATCAAGAGTTCGTCTAATATAAGAGGAAAGGAGGGGTAAGACAAGATAATTCAAATGGAAGAAGTGATTTACAGTAGAAGGGGTAGAGAGAGAAAAGGGGAGGGGAGGGGAGGGGAGGGGAGGGGGGATAGTAGAGAATAATATAGACAGCAGAATACATCAGACACTAGAAAGGCAATATGTCAATCAATGGAAGGGTAACTGATGTGATGCAGCAATCTGTATACGGGATAAAATTGGGAGTTCATAACTCATTTGAATCAAACTGTGAAATATGATGTATGAGGAACTATGTAATGTTTTGAACGACCAACAATAAAAAAAAATAGATAAATAAAAAAAAAAAAAAGAGTTCATCTAATCCTCCCTTCTTTTATTAAAGGATAGCTTTTCAGAGGTACTCCCCTTCTGCAGTTTAAAATAGCTTGAAACATGGGGTGGCATATTCTGGTCTTCTACAGTCACATTTTGGGGGTGGTATGTCCTGAGCTCCAACACTCCTTTATAATTTAACCCTTTGGACTTTCTGATGGCTAAATGTCTGCCAGGGATCCGTTCTGGTTTTTGGTTTCTTTTTCCTCAGTTCTCATGCATATTGTCTAGTCTGTGTGTCTGCTTATCTTTGATTATGTCACAGACTTTATATTTGGACATTGTTTTAGAAGTCATTTGAGGTCTAAAACTGTTACCGGGGCTCAGGTCTGGATGCTCACCACTCAAAAGCCAATACTCAGGAGATAAGAGTTGACTGGAAGGAAATCAGTTTTATTCAAGGGCTGGCATCCTGGAAGATGGAGAGAGTGATGGTCTTCCAAGCTTCACCTTGGGGAACTTGAGTGCAAAGGAGAAGCAGGGCAAGAAGGTTCTGTGCTGAGTGGGGTCTTTCTCACCCAGGCCTGTGTCTTCTTTTGCCTTGTCTCTGGCAGGAACATCACAATGTACCTCAACATACTGAGGTTAGTTCCTATAGTTCTTTATCCAAACGTATTACTTTTCTTCAAGTTAAACCTCATGACAGAGTACATATTTGTGTTAGTTGATGGACAGAACTAAAGACTGAGGAGTGGTGGTGTTATACAATCTGATGTTATTTGAAGGTCACCAGATCTTCAGGGTTCCGGAAATCTAAATAAACATTATTGAGCAGGTAACATCTTACTTGTTTAGGTACAGCCTCTCTTCAGAATTCAGAATGCTAGGTACCTTGGCATAGGGAGGTAAAGTGACCCTGCAAAGGGCAAATAGAGGGCAAGGGCAACTTGAAAAGGAGCAGCCACTGTTAGAGTTTTCTAGCTCCAGATAGGATTTTGTTTTGCTTTTGTCTGAGGCTGGATTTCATAAGCAATCTAGGGCACTTTGACAGATTGAGGTTTCTGGACTACTCAGCTGAGAGGCAGCCAATGTGAGGCTGGCTGACTTCTGTTTTGTCCTTAATTGCAGCGCTTTGGTGAGGAGTTCAAGTCCAAGTACAGAGAGGCTTACCGCAGCCCACTGTTGCTCGGTATTGCTCAGCCTCTGAGCCACATGTTCCAGATGGAAAACTCACAGTGCAAAAGCAGCCCCAAAGACCAAGCGTGTGCCTCTGGGTTTACAGCCTTCTCATGATCTTGCCCCGGGATCTCTTCATTACACTGTTAGCTCTCTGATGCCTTCAAGATGATCTTCTTGTTTTATCCAGACTCTATAATTATCTTGAGAGTTGGTCTGAGTTTTCTACCATCAATGAAATCTTCCTCAAATTATAAAGTTGGGATCGTAATTGTACTTAACTTACACTATTATTGTCAGGGTCAAGTGAATGCTGAGAACTACCCGACACAGAGTAAGCATTTTGTAGATGTGAGCTGGTATTATTGTGTTCAAAATTATTTTCTTTCAGAACTCTGAGGGGATGTAACGTTCCAATACAGGGTGAGCATCCCTAATCTGAAATCTGAAACGCTTCTGGTTCCAATCATCTCAGAAAAGGAATATTCAACCTTCATCTATTTATGTTTATTTAAGAAGTTGGATGCCAGCCAGGCATGGAGGCACTGGCCTATAATCCCAGCTATTCAGAGGGCTGAGACAGGAGGATAACAAGTTCAAGGCCTACCTAGACAAGTTAGAAAGACCCTGTTTCAAAATAAAAAATAAAAGGGCTGGGAGGTGCAGCTCAGGACTTTCTTCACATGTGCAAAGCCTTGGGTTCAACTTCCTAGCACATTTTATGCAACCCTCAGTACTGCAAAAATAAAGAAATGAGTAAAAGATAAGTTGCATACCAGCCTTATGCTTGTGCCATTAGATTTTACTTTTCTCTTGGGACGTTTTTAGAATATTCTTATTCTGCAGCATCATGAGACTAAGTCAAAGTGTGAGTCCTTACCCTGGTACTTCGTGGGTCCTTAGATATGAAGATTCCCATCTTTAGTTCTGTGAACAGCCTCAATTTTTTCTCTTAGTTTATTTCTCCCTTCATTTGCTTTGCTCTCTTTTGAAATGCTTATTAGATGGGTATTGGAACCTTGAAAATTCCCCCAAACAAACAAAAAGACACCAACTTGAAGAACTGTTCATAGTCATTTAAAGGGGCAGCAGCTTCCATACCCTCCATCTTGTCCACACACACATAGGAACTTGCCTCTAAACATTCTTGCCCAGCAGCTAAAATATGATTTCTTTGATTTATTCTGGGTAGTAACTGCTTCCTGAATTAACTTTCTCCCAGCTATTACCACAGGTACACATCACCTTTTATACAAACAAAAAAGAAAAAAAAATCCCTTTGAAGCTAAGTTCCTTTTTCTCCCACAGTGGGTCCTGAAAACCATGGAGAAATTTTAATGAGAGATGCTGGAAAAAAAGATGAGACTCAGTTGGACCAGCAGATGCCCCAAGAACAACCTTCACCTGTCCATCCAAAGAACAATGATAAATTGTCTGTGCCACAGTTGGTTCTACGGCGAGGACTCCTGCTCGTGGGCGTCATTTTAATCTTGCTATTGGGGATTTTAGTGAGAGTATATGTCAGAATTCAGTGATGTGCCAAGAGAGAGATGGTCAGTCAGGTCAAGGGATACAGATGTTCCTCAACTTACAATGGGGCTACCTCCTGACAAACCCATTGTAAATTGAAACTGTCACAAGCTGGGGCTGGGGTTGCAGCTCAGTAATAGAACTCATGCTTAGCTTGAGGGTCTAGGTTCAATCCCCAACCCGATGTGTGTATAAGTTGAAAGTGCATTGAATCCACCTATCCTACCATTCAGTGTGAGTAACACAGCACACAGTGGCATGTGATGGTGGGGCTGTGGGAGCTGCAACTTGCTGCTACAGCCCGGCATCTCAGAGAGGATCATACTGCGTTATCTCGAACCTGGGAAAAGCTCCAAAGTACAGTTTCTACTGAATGTGTATCACTTTTGAAGCATCATAAATGGAACCAGTGTTAAGTCAGGGACTACCTGTACTTTTGAGCTTACATACAAATAATTCATAGGCTTAGCAGCAGCAGTTCATTTTCAGATCCTGTAATTTAGTTGTGACTGTGGATTTTAAGAATGGAGAATTCAAAGATATATTTTTCTAATGAAGCAGAGAGACTAAGAAGGTATACGGTTGATTTTGGTTCAAGGTGATGTCTGAAAGATGATGCTTGAGAAAAATTCACTGTCTTAACTAAGGACCACATGGTATACCATATTCACCTGACGCTTCCATGTTTCTTCTGCCCACTGTTTTCTAAGACACAACTCCATATAAAAAGTGCTTTAGGATTCTTACTGTGTGAATTATTTAATATATTTTACAGTACATCTTTCTTTGTGTCTTAGATTATTATTCAATGGCAGATGGCAAATTGTTAATCTTCAGTTGGGGGCCCAGATCTTGGGCACTGTGGGTGCATAATTGAGGCAAGTCTTTAGAGCTGTTAATTATAATTCCTAGGGCTAGGGTTGTGGCTCAGTGGTACAGCACTTGCCTCACATGTGTGAGGCCCTGGGTTCGAGTCTCAACACCCCACATATAAACAAATGAATAAAATAAGGTCCATCAACAACTAAATTTAAAAAAAAATTATAATTCCTAGTGGTGGTGGTGTCAAGAGGACAAAGTTTTAATAAAGGCCTTAGATTAAGTAGTAACCCTACTTCTTACAGCCTTCACAGTGTTAAGTACACATTGCTAATTCAGCAAACCTCTACATACTAAGTAAGGGCAGTGCTCGAATGGATACATGACTAGGCTTGGCCTGTGCCCTGAAAGAACAGATAATGAACAAAATCAGAAAAGTTCGCTACTGTTAATAAAAACCACCCAGCTGCTGATTTTTTTTCCCCCACTTTGCATTGCTGGGGATGAACCCAGGGTCTTGCACTTGCATGTGCTCTACCACATGGCTACACCCCCAGCCCTCCAACTTGCCTGCTTTGGTTGGAATTATCAAAAGGGATCTCTGCCTTCAGGACTTCATTCTTCCTGGGTCCCTAAATTGATCCTCAGTCTCCAGCCACCAAGGTGAAGAAGATGTGCAGTGTATGTGGCCTTCCAGGTGGAGCCTGGGGGCCTGAGGCATCCACAGGGCCCACCCTCCCCCAGCTCTTTATTAGGAAGCCCTCAACTCTCTCCTTGGGCCCCCCAACCTGATACCCCTGGAGCTCTAGAGGTGTCTCCCACCTCTGCCCTTTTCCTTGGCCCCAGAACAGGTTCCTCTAGCTGCAAGGTGCCATGGCTACACTGACTAGAAGCCACACTGGCCGCAGGTTCAGTACCTTGTCCCCGCAGAGCCGAGACACTGGGTGGAGGTGGATGAGGATGGGGGAATTCCTGAACATCCCTTCAGCTGCGGCCTGGAGAAAGGTGTCCCCCGAAAGTGTTCTGTGGGTGTGGAGGATGAGGGAATTACAAAGTCCACTCTCCCTCCACACACCTTTTGCATTCTGTCTTGACGCCTTATAGAAACTCATCATCCTTGAGCTGCCCTCCTGGGCAAGCACCCCCTCCCCCCAGGGTTCTGGGTGTTGACGGTTGGACTGGGCGCCCTGGGCGTGGTGGGGGGGGGGGGTTGGTTGCTGATCTCCGCTGCAGTGGGCCATCGGCCGGCTGGGCTGGGCTGGGCGGGGCGGGGCAGGGCAGGGCAGGGCCCTGCCGGGCGGTGTAGGTGTAGGGCCGGGCAACCTCGGCTTCGCGCGCTCGCATTCGGTGAGAGGGCTTGGAGCCCCATCCAGAGCCGGCATGGAGGTCCCCGCGGCCGCCACCGAGTCCCCCGCGGACCCAGCCCTCCCACCGCCCGGCGTCCTCTGGCGGCGCGGCTGCCTGCGGGGCTTGCGGGGCGCGTTGCCCTCGGACCTGCGGCGGGAGGCGGCAGAGCTGGCGGCGCTCGCTGGCCCCGTGGTGAGTGCGGCGGCCCCCCGCTGCGCCCGCCCGACGGCCCGCCGCAGCCGCAGTCGCTAGGCTTGGGCGCCCCTGGGGGCTGCTTTCGCGCGGTCCAGCGCGTTCCCACCTGGCTGCGCGAAGCCCGGGGACGGAGGGTGGGTGTAAAACTCCACTTTCATTTCTGTTCCCCGGGCAGTTCCTTGCACAGTTGATGATCTTTCTCATTAGCATCGTCAGTTCCATATTCTGCGGACATCTGGGCAAAGTCGAGCTGGATGCTGTTACACTTGCTGTCTCGGTGGGTGTTTACGACTTTTTATTTGAGCTGATAACAGCCAAGTCTCAGCATTTTTATTTATTTATTCCGTTTTATTTATTTATTTATTTATTTATTGGTGGTGCGGGGGTTGCGCACACTGGGCTGATGCTCTTCCACGGAGCTACTACTCCCCCCCCCCCAGCCCCAGCACCAAGCTTCAGAATTTAAATTGTGTCATGTCCTCCGTAGTGACTTTTTTTTTTAGAGGATCTGGGTCTTGCTTACAGATACTGTTACCTGATCTTTAGATTTGAAGTATATCGTGTCAGCTATGTAGACAAAGCTTTCTGAGCAGATCTCTAATTATAGAGGCACCAGGTCTTGTGAGGAATGTTAACAAGTAGATAAATTGGGCATATCTACTAAAATGAAAAGAACTGCATTCTTTTTTTTTTTTTAATTTATGAAATCAAACCAAAGCTATTTTCACAGTTCATTGGATCACACCAGCTCACCCCTGGGAAATGTGTTCCCTCCTCCCTGGCTTGAAATTACACCTCTTTAGATGTCTTCCTGGGTCTGTTAGTGAGAGTGGAAAACTGCTTCTCTTGTATTTAATCCAGGTTTTCAAAGAAGGTGAAGACCCATCCTTCCTTTTTTTCCCCCCTTCTGTCCTCCCTAGGAGATGGGAATGCACAGTGAGATTGTGGAGGGTCATAGAAGTTTCTCATTCGGTCTCATCGGAGGAACCCTGGCTATGTGGAATCACATTTCATTTACGGGATTTTTTTTTTACTGTATTTGGTGAACTGATCTGTTGTGCAAACATTTCTGCTTTCTTTGAAAGTTTAGATTGGCCCTTCAGAAAGTCAAGAAGGAAGATGGGTTTTTATATATGTCCCTTTGTCCTCTTCAGGAAAGATGAGCTTGGCCCCTGCATGGCACAGGGCAGCAGAGCCCTGGCCCACTCTGTGCTCCTGGTCACCCATGGGTTATGAATGTGGATTAATGGGGTGATGATCGGAGGCCAGGATTGAGGTCTGCTCTTTTCCTGTCTCTGCTTCCCAACCTGTACCCCCTCCAGAGCTCATTTCTGGGCAGTACATCCTACACTTTTCCCTGTTCATGATATCTCATGGCCATCAGTGATCTCAGCCCCTGAATGTTCTCTCTTCTCTCTGTTGGAAGTGTGACTTGACCTCCCTGCATCTATTTCCCTGTCTCCGGGACCTCCGGAGTCCTCTTTGGGTGCCCCTTTCTGCACATTTTCATCCCTCAGTGTGGACCACAGTAGGAACTTTCAACTTTACTTTTTCAGTCTCTTTTTAGCCCTTGGACTGTGTAGCCACCAAGTCTCCATGCCCATCCTCATGGAATTGTCCTTGCCAGGGTCCCTTCATCTTCTCTCATTCCTCTGGTTTCACCTGGCCCCCTGCCCTGCACACTTTGCCAAACAGGCAGCACTTGACCTCTCAACCTCCCATTTCACAACCCCCCCCCACTCCTTTTTGTCACCCCTCCCCTTCAAGACTCACCTTTCATTGTGTTCTGGAACCTTCCTTTCTCCTCCAACCTCTTAAGCTTTATATATTACCACCCCATTAGGATAAACCTATCAAGATCCTCTTTTTCAATAAATACATCCCTGTCCATCCATCTTCTTCTGACCCAGCCTGCTCTCTGACCTTTATTACCTATGTTCTTTGCCAGAAAGCTGACACTCTGTCTTCATTTCCTTCTTTCCCATTACAGTCCAGCCTCTGTTCTCCCACTTCTCCATTTAACTTGCTCTGACAGTTGTCAGTGACTCCTTCCCACCCCTTTGTCAGGACAGGGGACTCACCTTGTACTCTTCTCCCCTAGCCCCCCAGGAACCTGCCATCTGTATTTCATCCTGGTCCGCCTTCGCACATCTGTGACCTCTCTGATAGTTGCACTCTACTTCCTCTCCTCTCCCCTCTTCCTTCCTTTTTCAATGCCCCCTGTTTATTGGTGTCTCCCAAATTGGTACCTCCACCCTTGACTTGGGCTTCCAGCACAGCACTGCTTGCAGGATGGATTAACTGGAAGACACAGGGATTTCTGGAACACAAGAGAGTTTGAAGCTACTCCCTGGAGTTGCTAAGTACTGCCTTTCTTATTTTATTTTTTTATTGGTTGTTCAAAACATTACAATGCTCTTGACATATCATATTTCATACATTTGATTCAAGTGGGTTATGAACTCCCATTTTTACCCCGTATACAGATTGCAGATTCACATTGGTTACACATCCACGTTTATACATACGAGGGATAGGAAAGGCAGCAAAATACAACAGACACTAGTATGGAAGTATGCCTTTCTTATTTTTTAAAAAATTGTTTGTGGTCGTGGGGATGGAACTCAGGACCTCACACATGCTATGCAAATTCTCCCCCACTGAACTGCACCCCCTACACCCCCAGCACCCCTCTTTTATTTTTTATACCCTCAATTTGCATTACCTAGCAGGCCCTCCTAACTTTATTTCCATCACTCCTTAGAATTCCTGTCTTCCTTCTGTTTTACACTCCCCTCTTCTGGACCCTGCTCCATCCTTCCTACTCCCCTCCATCTGCCAGACTTTTGCTGACCTCCCAAGACTAGAGACCCTCTCTCATGTTCCCATACTCTGTGGCTGCTGGGTCTTGGTCCTGGATGCACTGTGCTGACTGTCTCTGACTCTGGTCTCTTTCTTGCTGATCCATCTGAGAACTTACATTCATTTTTGCTCAGCTTGGTTCCTCATACAGATTTGGTTTAACCAAATATTTCAGAGAAACACATAGCTCAGGTGTCCTGCCCTGAGAATTACTCTCATCTGGGCATCTCCTGCTTTGTCTTTTTTTCTTCTCACCTTCAATCCCATCCCTTTATGATTTCCATCTGTAACATGGTGAGGATTTAAAGCATTATTGTATATTTATATAGAGTTCTATGACTCCTGTTCTTTCATTTGTCTTATTAAAATTATTTAAAAATGTACATGGGGGAAAAACACTAAACTGAAATGTTGTAGGTAGTTGGTGAAAGTTTTCTTCTCTCTTTCTGTGTAACTCCAAATCCCACCCAATGATAAAGGAGATAGAAAAGATTTCCTAGTTTTTGATGTAAAAATAAAAAGAATAGACTAAATACAGATCTACAATTTTAGAGAAAGGTCTGAAGATGGCGGACAACCCGTGGGAAGGTTGGTGTGTTCCACAGGCAGGAATTTTTGCAGATAAGGTAGTAGATTGGGACCTCTGCTGTCAGCTCTTGACAACTGGGTGGGGATTCTTTGCTTTTAATCAGTTATTAAATTGTAACTAACTTCTGGGAAGACGGTATACAATGACTTTATTTATGAAAACCAGATACATTTTTTAAAAACTGGCTGGGGTTGGGAGTGTGGCTCAGTTGTAGAGGGCTTGCCTAGCATGTATAAGGCCCTGGGTTAAATTATCAGCACCACAAAAGGAAAAAAAATTGACCTTATGAACAATAAGGTCAAAAATAAGGTCCAACTTTTTGTAGTATAAAAGTATTTACATCAGTAAAGTCTTTTAAGTGAAAGAACATTTGTTTATGTTCCAACGTGTTCCACAAAGACTTTGAGCTGATTGACATAAATACATTCACTATGGAAAGATAAATAAATAGCTGGTAGCAGTGGAGTGAAGGAACATGGATGGAGGGAGACTGGAGCTGGGGGCAAGGGCAGCCCCAGACCAGCTGCAGGTCTACTCTCAGCTCCTTGCTTATGTGATTCTCAGTGAAGCAATATTGTATTTGCTATGATCACTTTTGGATAACCTGAGTTACAAAGTTTCTGATACTTGCTTACTCAGATGGTATGACCTGGACCATTTATTCAAGGGAAGGAGGGTTTCTCTGGAGACTGAGGCATAGAGGCATTTATTTCTCTTATAGATTCTAATACAGTGGACACTACATTTGTGTCCTAGACAACTTGCCATGAGAGACACTGTAGCAATTTTTGTCCCATCTTTTGTTATAAAGTTGTACATGATAGGGAAGAGGCATAATAATAGTTTAAAATAGTAAAAGCTGGTAACAAATGAAGCAAAGGGGTTCTGACTGTAGCTCTATGGCCAGCTGACTTGACCAGGGTTGAGCCATGAGCCCGTGAAAGAAGAATATTATCCCAAGCCAACAAAGTTTGCCTGCTTACCAAAAACTAAAACTAAACCGAAGGAAAAAACTCCACAACCTTTTCAGAAATTAGCACACTTCACCTTTTCCTTTTACGGAAGGCTGAAGTGGCTTTAGAGGAATTCAGCATTGTGGCATCGATGCCTCACATCCATGTCTTCATTGTGTCATAAGCCCTCTGGATCTCATTTGGGTCCTGGCTCTTGCCTTGTCAGGTAAGCACTGGGTATTCCATGTGTATGGCCTGTTACTGGCCTCCTGGGGTTAGTGTTTTCAGTCTGTTTTCTTTTGCTATAACAAAATTCAGAAGGCTGGGAATTTTAGAAAGAAAAGAGGTTTATTTAGATCACAATGTTGGAAATTCAAGAACATTCACTGACTTCTGCTTGGCTCCAGTGAGGCCCTTCTGGCTACAACCCAATAAAGTCTATGACTTCATGGTCAGAGCACTGTGAGAGGGAGAGTTCACGTGGTATGACAGGAAGCCAAAACTGGGCATAGTGACACACGCCTGTAATCCCAGTGACTTGGGAGACTGAGGCAGGTGGAATGCAAGTTCACAGCCAGCCTCAGCAACTTGGTGAGGCTCTAAGCAACTTAGTGAGGCCCAGTTTCAAAATAAAAAGATTAAAAAAAGGGTTGGGGATGTGGTTCAGTGATTCGGCACCTCTGGGCTCAATCTCTGGTACCAAAAAAAAAAAAAAAAAGAACAGGGCCAAGCTTTCACTGCATGACGCCCCCCCCCACACACACACACATTTCTTTGTTTCCTTCTTTTTAAAAAATTTATTTATTCTAATTTGTTATACATAACAGCAGAGTGCATTTCAATTCTTACTACACACATAGAGCACAATTTTTCGTCTCTGGTTGTACACAAAGTAGAGTCACGCCATTTGTGTCTTCATACGTGTACTTGGGGTAATGATGTCCATCTCATTCCACCATCTTTCCTACTCCCATCCCCTTCTTTTCCCCTCCCTCCTCTTTGCCCTATCTAAAGTACCACACACCTAAGCTCCTCCCCTCATCTGTGGGTTACTCTCTGTGCACTGGGTTGTTGGGGGGACTGGGTAAGGTCCTGTTTCTCACGGGAGGACTAAAGCCTGGGGTCTGAGTCAGACTTCCCAGCTCCAGTTCACACCATCTGAGTAAGCAAGTATCAGAAACTTTGTAACTCAGCTTATCCAAAAATTAGGAAAAGTGATCATAACATCATATATGCCAAGGGTTTAGGACTGCTTGGCACATGGTCCATGTTCAGAAATGTTTGCTGTTGTTATTTTTATAATTTTAGATACATTTTTTTGTGTGCATGTGGTGCTGGGAATGGAACCTAGGGTCTTGCACATATAAGGCCAGCACTCTGCCACTGAGCCACACCCTTAGGCCTAGTTTTTTATATTGAAATGTACATCTTACTGGCAGATCATGGGCATGGCCTTTAGACACTAACCACAACTTTTATTTTATTTTTACTTTGTAAGTTTTTATTTGTGCATTATGATTATATGTAAGAGTGGAATTCACTGTGCCATATTTGCTCACGATCATAATATAATTTGCTCCTAGGACCTTCCCTTTCCCTCTCTTTTTTCCCTTCCCCATCCACTTACTCTATTCTACTGATCTCCCTTCTATGATTTTTATTTTAATTACTGCACTAACAACTTTTAAATATGGAAATGGTAATGTGCTGCATAAAAAACTTATTTTCTAGGTTTTATTTATTTATTTTTTTAAAACCTTATTTAGTTATTTGTTTATATGCAGTGCTGAGAATCATACCCAGTGCCTCACACATGCTAGGCAAGTGCTCTACCACTGAGCCCCAGCCCCAGCCTATTTTCTAGGTTTTAGATTTTCCAAATCAATGCAGGGTGATCGTAGTCCTTTGGTTAGAAGGTCCATTTTTGTTTAGTTGACAAGGACCCATGTGGACATCCATTTGACCTGAAATGCAGAACCTTAAGTATACGACTATGAGTTGCTGTCTAAAATTGAGCCCACTGTGGTTCCTTGGTGTCAAGGGAGCTGTTTGGTGGTGACACTGCTGCAGCTGTCCTGTTGTGTCTTGCAGGTTGTGAATGTTACAGGGATTTCGGTTGGAACTGGCTTGGCCTCTGCTTGTGACACATTGATGTCTCAGGTGAGGACCCCCTTGCCCAGAGAATTTTTGGGGCCATTACCTTTCCTAATAGAGACTGCCTGGGGAGAACTATCCATCTATGGTTTGTGGCCCTTTATGTGTCAAATGCAATGCTGCTAATGATGGTAAATATGGCACGCTTGGCTTCAATATGTCAAAGGACAAAATTACAACAAATCTAGTTTATGATCAGAGTGGCCTTTATTTGCTGTTTGTGAATGGGGACCACAACCTTCTGCAAAACAGAGTAAGCGCTCTCACCAGGCCATACCAAAATAGTGGATTTTATAAGGCGGGTAATAGTCTCAGTACCTGGGAGCAGGGACCAATTGTCCCATGAGGTATAGAAGGCCACAGAGGCCAGCTAGCTTACTGACTGGCTGTGCTGGGAAGCTTTGCCTTCACTGCTGGACTGAGGGGGCCACTGGAAGTATGGCCTTGGCCGGTGGCATTCGGTGGTACTCTTTCTGTTTTCTCCAAGTCCTTTGGAGGCAAGAACCTAAAACGTGTTGGGATCATACTGCAAAGAGGAATCCTCATCTTGCTGCTGTGTTGCTTCCCTTGCTGGGCCATCTTCATCAATACCGAGAACCTCCTCCTGCTCCTGAAACAAGACCCTGAAGTCGCCAGGTCAGCAGTCTCTCCATTTCAGAATCCTAGGTCAAGAGTAAGTGGCTGTCTAGGCTGGGGGTGTGACTCAGGTAGAAAGCCCACTCATCATGTGCCAGGCAGAACAAGAAAAAGTGTCCATTGGCCATTGTACCTGTGTTGGTTTTTCAGTCCATTAGATGGGCTTGAACCCGTTGATATTGGAAGCTGTGACTGTGGACCCTAGAGTCCCAGGTGCAGGGACTGCCTGACCCAGAGATAAGAAGCAGCATAAGGGTGCCACGCCCTTGGCTCCATTTCCCTTTATGTTGTCCCTCTATTTTGGTGTCCTGCAAATGCACAGAATGTTTCCCCTGACAAAAGTAGAATACCACATGGTTGTCTTCATTTTCTTTTTTTTGGAGTTGTTTTTTTTTTTTTTTTTAACATACAATTTAACATAAATTCCGGCATGGCCTCTGGTGTTGTCCTGGAGTGTGGGATCCCTTCTAGAGGACTCTCGCTCACTGTGAGGTTGTCCTGATGCTTTCAGAAGGCTTCTGAATTGTGCTCAAGTTTGAGTTCATTTTGATCTGTCCACTCCCCCCCTTATGGCTGAGAAGGAGCTGGAAAGTCCCCTGAGAAAGTAGACATCTAACAGGCCTCAAGCACTATTACTGATGTAGGTAGCAGAAAACTAATCCAAGTTGTGATTAAATTTCTCCCATATAAATTATTTTTAGTTTTGAATTTTAGAAAATACTCTGTGGATTCAATGTGGCGATAGGATGACCAGAAATCATTATTGATTAATATTAATTATTAATGTTATTAATATTAACAGAAGACTCTTTGGTTGTTTATTCCAGGATAGCCCAGATTTATGTGATGATTTTCATTCCTGCTCTTCCTGTAAGTTTCCATGCTGTTGTGTTTGATTTGAAGCAACTCATGGGTGTCACCCTGCACTTGCCTCTTCCTCCTCCACCTCTTGTTTATTTATCAAAGAACTATTAACACAGAAGGTCAACATTTATTTCTTGGGCCTGTCTTCCCTACCTTGCTGATTCTCAGAACTTGTGCCACTCTAATGTCCAACCGTTTAGGTTTAAATCAAGAAGGAAAAAAAAAATCCTTCTTGATTCTTTATTCCATGTTTGCTTTTGATCACATGTTATTCAGAATGTTTCCTGAGCTCCCGGGGAGCCACGCAGAATGTCAAGGTTGTAGCTTCTTCTTCAGCCAGTTACAATTTACCTTCCTGCTCTTGAGGAAGTAATCTTTCATCTACTCTGGAAAATTCTAAATAGCATTGGGTGTCCTAGCATTTAATTAGAGTAATTCTAATTTTCCGAGTTTGAGATCACATAATCAGGAGGAAATATCTTATTAGAAACCAAATCTGGAACTGGGGATATGGCTCAGTTGTAGAGCCAAGCATACATGAGGCCCTGGGTTTAATCCCTAGCACTGCAAAAACAATAAATGAAGTAAATAATGTGGGTACTGAAGAGTGATTATATTTGTTTTTCTGTTTAATCTTGTAGGCAGCATTCCTGTTCCAACTGCAGACAAGATATTTACAGAGTCAGGTATTGATTCTTCTCGTATTTTCAATCTATAGTCCTGGAAATGTATATTAAATATCTTCAATAAAAGCAATTCATATTTTCCCTATAATTAATTTCCATATCTCCTGGAGTTTTCTATCAGAGAGATGTGGGTCCTTGTATCATCCAGCCCAAGAGAGAGATACCTATGTCAATCTGTCTAGTTCCTCTCTTTTTTTCTTTCTGTAGCTCCCACACCCACCCACTCTTCTAGGGGCTGGTGCTGGCTTTGCATCTGAGGTGGGATCTGGCGATAAGCTTCTGAGTTAGAGGATGAGGACCTGGATTTATTATGGACACCTTCCTGAGACTGCATGGAGCCCACCATGCTTCGTTGGTGGAGACAGAGGAGGGGAGGAAAAGAGAAGGCCAAGGGTGGGAGGTGGGTGGGTAGGGACAGAGGCTGAGTTCCCCCTCATTGTCTCCTCCAAGTCTATCCATAGGCAAGCAACCTGCTTGCCATTAATCATAAAGTCAAGGTCTGGCAGGAGTGGGAGGTGGCTCAGTGGTAGAGCTGTTGCCTACCATGTACATGATTGTACTTTCAATGCCTAGCACCACACAAACAAAAAAAAACAATAAATAAATAAACAAACATAGAGGTAAAATTGACTGAAGCCAGAATCCTTGCTGCTTTGATAGCAGTCTACTCTGCTTAAATACAGAGGTAGTAGGGATTTAAGGAAGTTTTACCTAAAGAAAATGCTTATCTGAGTACTAGCATGGAGTAAACAAAGAAACGAGCAACTGGCACCATAAAACAAAGGGCTGAACATTTTATGCACACCTGCTATGAAGCAGGCATTGCTGGGTGCTTTGCACCTGAGAACTTAATCCTCGCCTGGGGAGGGAGCAGTCCAGCAGCTTGGCCCCAGCATCTCCTGAATGCTTTCTTTTTTACATGTCTTGCCGGGGCCTGTTTGCTCTTCGTGTGAATATTCCCTCTTTTCTCTCTCTGCTTCTGTTATGAAAACTGACCTACCAGGGCTTTTAGAAGCATTTAAAAACTTCCATTGGCTTGGCCAGAAGATGCACTAATAGAGGAGACACTTCTGCTTGTTTCCGCCTCTGGCCATTCCAGTCTTGTGTGACTTTACCATCATTTAAAACTGGCACTTTGTTTAACTCTGATTGTTCACTTCACAGCCTCACTAACTAGCTTTTGAAAAACGAATGATTTTCTGTTTGGGGATTTCAGGGCATCATCATGCCCCAAGTTATTACTGGGATTGCAGCGAATATTGTCAACGTGGGCATGAATGCTCTCCTGATGTATGCCCTGGACCTTGGAGTGGTGTAAGTTGCAACCTATTCATTCAGCAAAGACTGAGTGTCTACTGTGTGCTGGCTCCCCTCCGAGGGGCTGGAGAGACAGGGAGTGAAGCAGTCATTAGAGGGAATATGGTCAGGTGAGCAAGCACACCTAGTGGTCATTGTTCATACCTGTATGACAGGTAAGAGCTTGCTGTGTGGGATCCCCAAGGAGGAGCAGTCAGCTCTGGAAGTTGGAAGGAGGAGTGGTAGAGATTATTTAGGTGGAGAGAGAGGGAGGGGTCTTGGAGGAGTGGTTGTATAAGCTGATACTTGTGTGTGGAAGTCGTGTTAGCTTGGAGGGAGTTGCTACTTTAAAGGCTGAGGCTGAGGGAGACAGGTGCCTACAGGGATTCTCCCAGTATCTCTGAGTGTTAAGAGATTGAGCCGAATTCCATTTTACTAAGCTTGAGGAAATAAGGATTCCACAAAGAAAAGGTGGTGAGTTTGAGCTCCCCTTGGTAAGCATCCTACACTCGAGGACTCGCACCTCTAGCCCAGAACCAGCCTTGGCATTGTGTCTATTGAGTGGCCATGCCACCATGTGCAGACCAAGCCACAATATTTTTGAGGTACTTCGGGGTAGTGTGTTCCTTTATAAAGAAAAATAATTTTAGTGGATCATGACCAGCACTTTTTAAAAAGGGAAATATTAAGAATTAAACAGAATAAAGTGAAATACACTAGAAAGTATGAAGTGCATCAACTATTATGGAGGTGTTTTTTATGAGACTCTTTTCAGTTCTCTATGGGTGGGTGAGTGTAAAGATGCTGATAATTTGGGCACTGAATAGCAATGGGAACTATTTTATTACCATTAAAAGCCATCAGTTAAAGAATAGCAGAGGATCTGAACATCAGAACACATTAGTGGAGACCCATATGTAACATCTCCCTTATGCTCAAAAGCTGAAAGAGGCATTGACTGTGGGGGAGTCAGAGTGCAGCAGGCAAGAGCGAGGACAGTGGATTGACCACCCAGACAGCTTCTCCTGTGAGGCGAACCTCAGAGACTGTCTCCTAGGAGTTCCGAAAGAGACATAGTCAATGCAGTTTGAGGATTGGGAAAGGGAAGAAGAAATTTAGGAATAGGTTCACAAATGATTAAAGGTGACACTTAGAATGAAATTCAAAAATAGACAAGGTGACAAAGTTCCCGTGCTAGCACAGGGCATTTTTATTTATCACCGTCGGTGATAAAATGTCACCTATTGAAGATGCCCCAAGGTTGGGTTCTAAGGAGAAGCAAGTTTATTATCTTGGGAAATAAAATTCTATGACCTGGATCAGTGTTTCGAACACAGTTGCTGGTTGATATATCCTTTCTGACTACTTATATCTTAGAAATTATACGACAGATTTTTTTTTTTTTTTTTAATCAAGGCTGTTAACACAAGGAGTGGCGGTAAGTCTTTATCTCCTTTTATTTTCCAATTGATGGCTAGTAACATTGGGTCATTCCACAAAACTCAAATCTTGCTGCAAAGAAAAACGAGTCTATCATAAATGAATTTAGTGTTTAAAACATCCAAAGAAGATAGCCCAAGAACTCCAGGCTTATCTAGTAACTGTCACCAGAGAGCAAAACTGGTCAGGGGCCACCTGGTGGTGTATACTTGGAAGGATCCACTCAGTGGTAATGATGGCTTTTTCTCCTTCAGAGGATCTGCTTGGGCCAACACCACCTCCCAGTTCTTCCTGTCTGCTCTTCTTTTCCTCTATGTGTGGTGGAAAAAAATCTACATCGACACCTGGGGAGGTATGGTGACATTGCTTTCTTACCTTATGTCACTTGATATTCAGGTAGATGTAATTGTGGTTTCCAATTTTTTTTTCCCACAAGGAGTTCCGGTTTTTATCTTTTGGGAAATCTAAAATATTACATAAATGTTTTAAGTTATTGAAAATATAAAAGTTTCAGGGTGATGTGTGATTTTTTTAGGTGGCTTTGTTCATAGAAGACTATTTATAGCTATTGAGTTTTGAGAACTAATATTTAAACCGGGCGTGGTGGTGCACGCCTATTATCCAGTGGCTTGGGAGGCCGAGGCAGGAGGATGGAGAGTTTAAAGGTAGCCTTAGTGAAAGCAAGGTGCTAAGTAACTCAGTGAGACCCTGTCTCTAAATAAAATACAAAATAGGGCTGGGGATGTGGCTCAGTGGTCGAGTGTTCCTGAGTTCAATCCCTGGTACGCCTTCCCCCAAAAAAGATCAATATAGAATAAATTAAAATTACTAATACAAAATCCTAATTTTTTTCTTACAAATTATCCTGTTGTATGAAAGTGAAATTTGATTTATGTTTTATCAACTCAAGTGAGTAAACTAATCTCTGTGAAATAATCAGAACCATTTGTGACTTAGCTAAATTCCCTTGGGCATTTAGCAAGGCATTGGTAAGCATAATGTTAGATTTGTTTTTATTTCTGTTTTTCTATTTTCCCATCTTTATTAAGGTGCAATTAACAAAGTATACACATTTAAGGTGTACAACATAATGTTTTGATATACATGTGTTTTGTGAGATGATTGCTGGTGTATCTTCATCACCTCATACAGCTACCCTTCTGTGTGTGGCAAGAATATGCAAGATCTATTCTCTGGGAAAACTTCAACTGCACAGTAGATCATTATTAACTGTACTCACCATGTTGTACCTGTAGTCTCCAGAACGTATTCATTTTATAACTGAATGTTTGAACCCTTTGAACACATGAATCCCTTTCCCCTACCACCTAACCCTTGGTAACTCCCCTCCTGCTGAATCTGTTAGTTCAACTTTTCAGGTTCCACACATAAATGAGATCATGCAATATTTATTTTTCTGTGTCTGGCTTATTTCACTTAAAATAGTGTCCCCTGGATTCATCTGTATAGTCACAGACACTAAATTTTTAAATAATATTCCTGTGTGTGCGCACTACATTTTCTTTATCTGTTCATCTCTTGAATTGTTGTTTCTATGTCTTGGTTATTGTGAAAAATACTGCAGTGGACATGGGAGGTCAGATAGCTCTTTGAGATCCTGATTTCATTTCCTTTTATTTTTCTTGCCTCATTGCTTTGGTTGTTATTTTTAGGACTATATTGAATAGAAGTGGCAAGGGTGAGCACATGTCTTGTGCTTGACTTTAGAGGAAAAGCTTTCAACTTTTCACATTTGAATATGATTTTAGCTGTGGGATTGTCATGTGTAGGCTTTTAATGTGTTAAGACATATTCCTTCTACACTTAATCTATTGAGTTTTTATAATGAAAGGATATTGACTTTTATCAAATCTTTTCTGGATCTATTGGGGTAATAATGTGGTGTCACTTGTATTTATCATATCCAGGGATAAACCCCACTTCATTATGAGTGAGCACCTGTTAATGTGCTGTTGAATTTGGTTTGCTAGTATTTTATTAAGAATTTTTGTATCTATATTCACCAGGGATATTCACCTGTATTTTTTTATAGTAATGTGTTTATTTGAATTTGGTATCAGGATTATTCCAACCTCATAAAATGAAGTATGGAACTATTCCCTCCTCTTTTTTTTAATTGGTTGTTCAAAACATTACAAAGCTCTTGACATATCATATTTCATACATTAGATTCAAGTGGGTTCTGAACTCCCATTTTTACCCCAAATACAGATTGCAGAATCACATCGGTTACACATCCACATTTTTACATAATGCCATATTAGTAACTGTTGTATTCTGCTATCTTTCCTATCCTCTACTATCCCCCCTCCCCTCCCCTCCCATCTTCTCTCTCTACCCCATCTACTGTAATTCATTTCCCTCCTTGTTTATTATCCCATTCCCCTCACAACCTCTTATATGTAATTTTGTATAACAATGAGGGTCTCCCTCCATTTCCATGGAATTTCCCTTTTTTTAAGAAGAATTCCTCCTAAATGTTTGATAGAATTCATCAATAAAGCCATCAGATCCTGGGCTTTGCTTTGATGGTACATTTTGAATTACTGATTCAGTCTTCTTACAGGTTATTGGTCTGTTCAGATATTCTGATTTTTCATGATTCCATCTTAGTGGGTTTTATGGTTTTAGGAATTTGTCCATTTCTTCTCAGTTATTCAACTTCGAATAATTGTTCTTAGAGGTCTCTTTATATTTCAGTGGTATGTGTCTCCTCTTTCATTTCTGATTTTATTTATTTGAGTCTTGTGTTTTCTTAGTCTAGCCAAAGCTTGTCAGTTCTGTTTCTTTTCAAAAAACAAAGTCTTAGTTTCATTGATCTTTTCTATTGTGTTTGTGTGTGTGTGTGTGTGTGTGTGTGTGTTGTGTTTCATTCATTTCTGTTCTCATCTTTGTTATTCCTTTTACTAACTTTGGGTATAGTTTGTTCTTTTTCTAGTTTCTTGAGGTGTAAAGCTTAGGGTGTTTATTTGAGGTCTTTGTGTAGGACTTCACTTCAATAAACTTTCCTCTTAGAATTGCTTTTGCAGCATCATGTTTTTGTATATTGTATTTTCATTTGCATATGTTTCAAGATAATTTTGATTCCCTTTTGGGTTTCTTTGGTTATTCAGGAGTGTGTCATTTAATTTCTACAAATTTTTTATTTTTCTAGTTTCCCCTATTATTGATTTCTAGTTTGCTTCCATTGTGGTCAGAAATGACATTGATATGATTTCAAGCTTCTTGAATTTGTTTTGTAGTTTAATATGTGGTCTATCCTAGATAATGTTCCATGTGTGCTTAAGCAAAATTTATATTCTTTGGTTGTGGGATGGAATGTTCTTTATGTATTAGGTCTGTTTGGTCTAAAGTGTAGTTCAAGTCCAGTGGCTTCATTATTGATTTTCTGGGTGAATGATCTACCCATTGTTGGGAGTAGGGTACTGAAGTGTCCTACTATTTATTCTTGTATTGCCATTGATTTCTCCCTTTTGATATGTTAATATTTGCTTTATATATTTAGGTACCCCAATGTTGGGTTCATATATACTTATAATTGTTATATCCTCTTGATGAATTGATAACCTTTATGTAGTGACTTGGTCTCTTTATATAGTTTATTACTTAAATCTATTTTGTATTATTACCTCATCTCTTTTTGTTTTCACACAGGTAGCACAACTTTTTCTTCCTGTCAGTTTCAATCTATCGGTGTTTCTAAAGGTGAAATGAGTTTCTTGTTATCAACATATAGTTGGATCATAGAGCATAGTCACTCTGTGTCTTTTTGTTGGAGATTTTAATCCATTTACATTTAAAGTAAATCTTGGTAGGTTAAGAACTTATGATTGCCATTATGTTAATTATTTTTTGGCTTTTTGTAGACCATTGTTCCTTTTTTGCTCTCTGGCTGTCTTCTTTTGATGAATTTGATGATTCCTTTCTCTCATTTTTTTTTGTTTTGTTTATCTACTATAGGTTTTTGCTTGGTTGTTACCATGAGATTAACACGAAACATTTTAGTTATAACAGCCTGTTTTGAACTGATAACAACTTCAATCACACCTCTCTTCCGTTTTACCACTCCCACTCATGTTTCCATGTTACTATTGTATCTTTTCATATTATAATATTCATTAACAAATTACTGTAGCTATTTGTCTTTTAATCCTTATTCTAGAGTTTCAAGTGATCTGTGCATCACCTTTACAATACTAGACCATTCTGAATCTGACCACAGTCTTACCTGTTCTAGGGAGTTCTAGGGAGTTCCCTTTCTTATCACTTCTCCAGCTCCCTGTTGGGCTCTAAGGACACCTTCCTTCATGCCATTCCATTGGGTGCCCTGCACCCTTATGCAGTTCTTATTTTCCCCCTTTATCCTTGTTGCTAAATTGGAATGTGTGGTCTTTAAACATCCTTCCTGTCCATCTGGACACCAATTAATTATTTTTTAAATTTGTTACATTACTTTTAATTGAAAAATCATAATTATATTACATTTATGGAGTACACCTTGAGACTGTGATGTATGTATGCAATATGAAGTGATTAAATCAAGCTGATTAACATATCTATCACCTTACATTTTTGTGGTAAGACATTTAAAATTTACTTTTAGTTATCTTGAAATGTAGTACATTATTATTAACTACTTCTTAGTTATTTTGAAAGATACAATGCATTGTTATTGACTTGTCACCCTGCTCTGAAGGAGATCCCAAAGCTTATTCCTCCTGAAATCTGAAACTTTGTGGTCTCCAAACCAATAACTTCCTCCTCTCTCCCATCCTTGGTAGCCATCATTTTGCTATCTACTTCCCTGAATTTACCTTTTTTGAGATTCCATATATAAGTGAGATCATGTGGTATTTGTTTTTCTGTCTGGCTTATTTTACTTAGCTTAATGTCTTTTATTCATGTTTTCCCAAATGACTGATTTTTATTCCTTTTAAGGCAGAATAGTATTCTATTATGTACACACACACACACACACACACACACCATTTGTTTTATTCATTGGTCCATTGATGGATGTGTAGGTTGAAGACATGATTCCATATCTTGGCTATTGTCAATAATATTACAATGAACATGGGGTACAGATATTCTTTTGACATATTGATTTAAATTTCACTGGATATATTCCCAGTGGTAAAATTGCTGGATCATATGTTAGTTTTATTTTTAGTTTTTTTAGGAACCTCCCTCTTGTTTTCCATAATGACTGCATTAACATTTCTGCCAACAGCATACAAATATTTGTCCCCTTTTCTCTGCACTCTTGCCAATACTTGATGTCTTTCATTTTTTTTAATAAAAGGTATTCTAACTCTTCTATCTCATGGTTTTAATTTACATTTTCCTAATAATGAGTGATGCTGAGCATTTTCTCAGGAACCTGTTGGCCATTTGTATGTCTTCTTATGAAAAATGTTCAGATGGGACACAAATTTAAATGGCGTCTGATTTTATTCTATGTCTTGCGTCTTTGGTCCCAAGGATGCATCATTAAAGTCATAAATTACTGAACATTTAAAAGCCATGTAGGGCTGGGGGTGTAGCTCAGCAGTAGACTCTTTGCCTTGCATGTGCAAGGTCCTGGATTCTATGCCAGTGCATGCACATTCACATGTGCATGTACGCTCACAGACATGCACACACACACACACACACACACACACACACACACACTATAGAGAAGTATAAATAATAATATAACAAACATCCATAATTTGCACTACCAGTTTTAACAGATGTTAAAATTCTATTTTTCATCTGCCATTTTTTGAAAGAAATTAAACATTACAAATAGAGTTTGTGTTAGAACTAAATTCTGCCTAAAATATCAGGAAAAAAAACCCTGAACAATTTCTTAAAGAAGATTAGTGTTAATTTTTCTCGTACCTCCAAGAAATCCAGAGGTATTTGTCTAGGGATGTTATGTGTCTCCATGATTTCAGGGTCCTCTGCTGAGCACACAGAGGTTCCTAGTTGGAGTGGGAGTAGGGAGCCAGCTTTATTCCCTGGCCACACCCTGCACCTAGCACAGGGCTGCTTCCTTTACCAATCACAAAGGTGCACATTCTGGCCACATTGCACACCAGGGGTTGTATGCACCTGTGAGGGGCACTGTATAGATTAGTGGAAATCTTGATTTGAGGTTCATTTTTTATTTTGTTTTATAGTTATTTTGAAACATAGTATATTATCATTATATTTTGTTTCACCCCCACCCCCACTTTCCATTTCCAAGGTCATGGACCAAGATGGCTCCAGCATTACTATCAGATTTCATTTGGTGGGAAGGAAGAAGAAGTAGGACACCCACACACTCTAAGTACATTCCCTGAACTTTGCCTAAGCCAATTTTGATTTTTATCCCTTTGGCCAATGCTTAGCCTTAAGGCCATCCCAAACTGCAAGAAATGTATAAGTGGTCTCTAAAACTTGATATCTTTGTTTCTGTAAAAGATGAGGAAATGGATTTTGGTAGAAAAATAGTGGTCTTGTGTCACATTTGAAAACTAAGGAGCACTGAGGAAATGCTAATGGTTTTGACTCCTTAATTCGTATACATTCACCTCAGATACTAATTTATCTTGCCAGATTTCAAGCATGTATGAGAAGGATGTTCTTTTTATTATGTTACCAATGGAAGTAATGCTTCTCAATTAAGGATCATACAGCTTTGCTTTGTGGTTTCAGGTATCCTCAACAAGAAGGGTGAGTACAGTATAATAAGATATTTGAGGGAGAAAGAGACAACAGATTCACACAACTTTTATTATAATATATTGTCATAATTATTAGTTATTGTTATTAATCTCACTGTACCTAATTTATAAATTAAATTTTATCCTAGGTATGTATAGGAGAAAGCATAGTATATTGATTGGTACTATCTGCAGTTTCAGGTACCTCCTTGGGACCTTGGAATGTATTCCCTGTGCATAAGGGTGGTCTACTATACTCTGAAATAGTGGGAGGCTAATTTCTCTTTGTGGTGCTGTGGATTGAACTCAGGGTTTCATGCATGCTAGGCAAGCACTCTACCAATAAACAACACCCCTAGCCCTTTTTATTTTATTTTGAGATGGGATTACTTTGATTGTTCTTGAATTTGTGGTCCTACTACTTCATTCTCCTAAGTAGCTAGAATTATAGTTAAGTGCTATTGCACCCAGCTGAGGGGTACTAATCAGAGTGTTCTTGCAGCAAGAATAGTTTCGTACACTCTCATTTAAAACAAAGTTAATCTGTTATAAAATAAAAACAAGCTTGGGTCCTTAAACCTCGGGTTTTTCAGTGCTAGAGATGGAGCCCAGGGTCTCATGCATGCCAGGTGAGCACTCCACCACTGAGCTGTCTTCTTTTCACTTTTAAAAGCAGATTTGGGAGAAAGGGGTAGGGAGGGAGCATGGGGGCAGGAAAGATGGTGGAATGAGATGGACATCATTACCCTAGGTCCATGTATGACTGTACATGTGGTGTGACACTATCGTGTACAACCAGAGAAATGAAAAGTTATGCTGCAGTTGGGCACAATGAATCAAAATGCAATTTGCTGTCATATATACATAATTAAAATTAATTAATTAATTAATTAAAAAAACAGATGTGGATAAGTGAAAGCTTAGGAAACTTCTCAGCTTCACTATGCTCAGCCTCCACATTTGAACATGAGGAGCCTTCATCCATATTCTGTTGTTGTTTTAGATTATTTATGTTTCACAATCAAAATTAGAAAAATTATCTGTTTATTTTTTAACAGCTACACTGAAGCAAAATTTACATACATAAACTTCACTCACGTAAAGTGAATTTTTTGCAAATTTGCAGGGTTATATAGCCATTGTCACAATCCAGTTTCAGGACATCTATCACCCAAAACACCTTCTTCTTAATGGTATGCAGCCAAACCATTTCCCCACCTCAGCCCAGGACAACCACTAACCTACTCTGAATCTCTACAAATCAGCTTTTTGGGGGTACCAGTTTAATTATTTTATGTTGTAAGTAAACCATCCAGCTGTGAGACAGATTAATGGCTTCTTCAGAGATGGCCAATTACCAATAATTAAGTAAGAAGGGATGAATTAAATTACTGTTCAAAGGTGATTTTCATCTTCTTGATCAATTTATGTCTTTTTTACCTTCTCCCAGTTCTTGATTTCAGTGGCACAGGAAAAAAAGTCATATGGAAATAGTTCTTGAAAAACAAATACATATTTTAAGGATCCTCTGCAAATCCAGTTAATTATGCCAGGTTAATAGATCCTTTGGTTTTAGTGAGCTTTTGGAGTGGTTGGTGTATTTGACTTGTTTACTAACCATTTAACATTCTTTAAATAATTAGCATTCTTGTAAAATTCACACAGCACTCACACAGCTAAAAATAAAAACTCGAGAATTAACAATTTAGATTTCCCTAAATATTTAAACATTGACTTCAAATGTATCACTTTTAAACATTCAATTAAAATCTTAAAAGTCTACTATATCAGTCTTAAAAATGCGTTAAGCTACCTTAAAAACAGTTTTTAAAATGCAGTACATAATTAAAAATAGTTTTAAAATACAACACATACAAAATGTATAATGATTATAAAATGAATCAAATATTTTCACACTACAAATAAATACAATAGTGTGAATATAACAAACTATAAGTTTGTTTCCTCACTGTCTTTTCTCTTTCTTCTCCCCTTCCTCTCAGCCTGGGGATGGGACCCAGGACCTTGCTAGGCAAGTACTTTAAGTCCTCATGAGTAGATTCAGGTTGAAGTTTTAGGGCAAGTACACCACATAGGGAATGATGAGTTCTTCTTGCATCACCCTGGAGGCATATAATTTCAAATAATACTGGGTTTGATCATTTGGCTGAGGCAGTAACAGCCAGAGTTCTCCACTGGAAATATGCATTTTGTCCTTTGAAACTAGAATACAATCTGTAGGGTGGTGGAGATCATTTGACTAATTGGTTCTCCAATAACTTTTCATCCAAAGGTCTTAGTATCCACTGATGGTTCTTAATTCAATCAATGATTACATTGGGGGTTGTGATTGTTCTTAAACTTCTCATATGCATATTATATCAGGATGCATTCAATAATAGATAATAAAAGGAAAAAAAAAAGTTCAACTGAGCTTAACCATTAAAGGTTTACTTAACTGGCTCATATAACTGGAAATCCAAAGGTAGGTGTCTCAGTATTGGTGTCCAAGGAAGTTCATGCCCCAAAAGAAAATCAGGAGTTTCCAAGAAAAGGAGGCGTGGTGGTTGGCCAGACAACCAAAATGCTCACTATAACATATTAAAATATGCATTTTTCATCTCTGTCCTCTTCCTAGATGTCAAACCTTTTTTTTCCTTCTCCCCAGCCTTATATTCCATGTTAATAGTTAACTAATGCTTATGTCCTGTTCTTATCTAATTTCTGATTCATTTATTATTTTTAATTTGGACATATTATATTTTTATTTCTCATATTTATTTTTACTTGGTTTGTTTTCATATCTACCTGTCCCTTATTTTAAAAATATTTTGCCTCTGAACATGTGAAGAATGCTTATTTTAAAATTTATTTCTGGTTGTATTTCTACTTCATTAGGGATGAAATCTCTCCTTTGTTGGTTTTGTGTCAGTTTTTCCTTTCATGAGATTTCTTATTTGTTTACAAAAGTTGAACTTTTTTTTTTTTAAAGAGAGAGTGAGAGAGGGAGAGAGAGAGAGAATTTTAACATTTATTATTTATCAGCAGACACAACATCTTTGTTTGTATGTGGTGCTGAGAATCGAACCCAGGCCACACGCATGCCAGGCGAGCGCGCTACCGCTTGAGCCACATCCCCAGCCCGGAACATACTTCTTATACTCCTAACTTACTGACTCTCAGACTCATATATTTTGTATCTTAATATCTCTAAAACGGACTTCATTTTTCAATGGATGTGTTAAAATGTTATAATTCAATTGGCAGATTCTTTCCGACACATAATGACTCCTTATATGTGTTGAGATACAGTCCTTGATCTTACTGCCCGGTGTCTGGTTGAGGCCTGCTATCTCAAACTGTGATTTTTGTCCGGCTTCCTCATGATGTTCTTTGTGAACTTATCTTCCAAGGGGCTGTCTTCCTGGTGAGTCGTACGCAGTGTCCTGACCATTGGTGGAAGGGCTATGCCTGCCCCGGTCTAATGGGCTATGCCTGAGCAGTCTCTTGGCTCAGGGTGTCCTCACTATGACAGTACTTCAGGTTCTTCTATATGTGGTGACCCTTTCTGTTCATGGCTCAGGACAGTCAGTCAGCTTGCTTGTGCCCATGACACCAGCGCTGGCAGGCTGCCTTGTCTTTATTTGCAGATAGGGAACTGTGTTTTCCTGGCTCCTGACAATCTTTGATCACTAGGGCCAATGCCTTGACCCCCCTACCCTTCTCACCATCCATAGCCACCAGCCATCTATGCGACTCCTTTTCTATCAGTTTGTTGTATTGTTCTTCCATCAATCTGGGGCATGGGGTAGGGTTCCAGGCTCATGTCCCGCCCCCGCCCAGAAGACTATATTGTTTTTGGATGTGGTGATTGGCAAGTTGGATCTTGGTGCCTTTCTTTGATCTTATGTTTCAGAAATTCCTTGGTGTGTTTAATGCTGCCTTATCCTCTCCCCCTTCTCTCCCTCTCCTGCTCTGAACCTCAGTTGCAAAGTGCTAAGTTTCTCATGTTCAAATTTATGGGACACCAATGTCATATTCCTCTGTCCCTCCCACATTAAGACATTTCTCCCTTCATGTGTCAGTTCCGGTTTTCTTCTCCTAAGGCACTCCCTCTGAGTTTGATATTTGTTTCAATATATATTTTTGAAAAATGTGCCATGTTTGATCTGCATACACATTTGTGTTTACCTGATAATATTATAGTTCAGATTTCTTTCTTAACCTAAACTTTTTTTTTTACTTCGTACAGAGGTTGGCAAACCCATGGACCAAACCTAGCCTGTAGCCTATTTTCCTAAATGCAGTTTTATTGGAACATAGCCACATCTGATCTTTTATGCATTGCCTGTGGCTGCTCTTGTGCTTCTAGGGCAGAGCTGAATAGTTGTGACAGGGACCATCTGGCCCGTGATGTGACGTGTCTTTGCCACATGACCCTTAACAGAAAAAGTTTGTAAGTTTGTTGACTTCTGATTTAGCAGTTTTCTTTTTGCTTATATTTTTAGTTATGGTAAAATATATATATAAAAAAATTGACCACTTAGCCATTTTTAAGTGTGCAGATCAGTGGAATTAAGTCCATTCACACTGTTGTGAAACCATCAACACCATGTGTTTTGGTCCATTTTCTTTTGCTCTAATTGCATACTATAGACTGGATGATTCATAGTGAAGAGTTCCAGAGGCTTGCAAGTTCAAGAGCATGGTGCTGGCATCTGCTCAGCATCTGGTGCGGGCCTTCTTCCTGCATTATAATATGGTGGAGGGCATCACAGGATAGCACAGAGCAGGAATGCCAGAGAGAGCTTGCTTTTATGACAAAGCCACTCCCAAGATAAACCATGTGTCCACCAACCCATTAGTCCATTCATCCACCAGAGCTCTGCCCTGAGGACCCAATCACCTTCCAAAGGACCCACCTCAGATTCCCACTAAGGTAAACAATAGAACCATCCATCTCTAGAAAATTTTCATCTTGAAAAACTGAAACTCTGTACCCATTGAACAACTCCCCATGGCTCCCTTCCTGTGCCCCAGGTCCTGGAAACCACCATTCTGTTTTTGTCTCTATGAATTTGATTACTCTCGATCGATACCTTATATAATTGAAATCATATGATATTGATCTTTTTTTTTTGGTGACTGGCTTATTTCATTTAGCATAATGTCCACAGGGTTCATCATGTTGTAGTACATGTCAGAATTCCCTTCCTTTTAAAGGATGAATACTATTCCATTATATGTGTGAACTACATTTCCTTATCCATTCATCAGTCAGTCAGTGGACATCTGGGTTGCTTCCACCTTTTGGCCATTGTGAAAAATGCTGCTAGGAACATGGGTATACAGATATCCCTTCATGACATTAATTTCAATTCTTTGGGGTAAAATTGCAAAAATTACCCCAAAGTGAAATTACTGAATTATATGGTCATTAATTTTTTTTGATTAATTAATTTTATAGTTTTTTTGATTAATTAATTTTATTAATTAATTTTATATATTAATTTTAATTCATTTAATTTTTTGAGAATCCTGCATATTGTTCTTCCATAGTTTATTACACTTTTTAACATGCCCACCAACAGTACACAAGGGTTCCAATTTCTGTACATTTTTGCCAATCTTTGTTTTTGGTTCCTTCCTTCCTTCTTTCTTTCCTTCTTCCTTCCTTTCTCCTTCCCTCTCTTTCTCCCTTCTTTTCTTCCTTTCTTTTTGATAATAGACATCCTAATGAGTATTAGGTAATAACTCATTTTGATTTGCACTTCTCTAATTACTAGTGATGTTGATCATCCTTTCATGTACTTGTCCATTTGTGTATTTTCTTTTTTAAAATATTTTTATTAGTTATTGATGGACCTTTATTTATTTGTATGTGGTGCTGAGAATCGAACCCAGGGCCTCACACATGCTAGGCAAGCTCTCTACCACTGAGCCCCAGCCTCAGCCCTCATTTGTATATTTTCTTTGGAGAAATGTCTATTCTAATCCTTTGCGCATTTTTAAATTGGGGTTTTTTTTTCATTGCTGGGTTGCAGAAGTTATTTATGAGTCATGGATTTTATGACATCCAGCTATCTTTATGAGGTATATGATTTGAAAATATTTTCTCCCATTCTGGGGATTACCTTTTCATCCTGCTGATTGTGTACCTTGATGCACAGAAAGTTTTAATTTGGGCATTCTCTTTTGTCTGTTTTCACTTTTATTGCTTGTGAGCACAATATATTTTAAGATCTTCTCAAAACTGGGTGCACTGGTGTTGCACCCAGCCCCAGCTAGTTGGGAGGCTGAAACAGGAGGACT
Organism: Urocitellus parryii; assembly: GCF_045843805.1. NCBI lineage: Eukaryota > Metazoa > Chordata > Mammalia > Rodentia > Sciuridae > Urocitellus > Urocitellus parryii. The sequence continues at coordinate 119,883,388 of NC_135537.1, read as the reverse complement.
GCTTGTGCTCAGGACCTCCTCTCAGAAAAAGAGGGATCTATCCATATTCTCTCTCTCTCTCTCTCTCTCTCTCTCTCTCTCTCTCACACACACACACACACACAAATATATAAATATGTACATATATGTATGCAGTGTTTTGCTCTCAACCATAGTGTGCATGTATTGAATTTTACCTCTCTAGTTCTCTCTTGATGGTCTCCTTGTTGTCTCTCACACTCCACGGCCACAGTCTGCACAATGTGTAGCCTACATTTTTTATGGAGTACCACAAAACTTTCTTTGCCATTTATAACCAGGAGTGGCACGTATGGGTGATAGTCCCACCAGCTGGCTGGGCTGATGAGATGAGCTGGGTTCAAAGGATCTGGCTGTTTTGACCTAAGAAAACAGCAAAGAAATCACACAAAACACAGACATGAGTTTCTCAGCTCTACGGCAGGACAGCTCTGCGACTTTAAGGGGTCAGCTTCCATGCAGGACAGTGCTAGAAAGAGAGCGTGCACTCGGGATCTCCTTATTTTATAGCGGGGACACACAAAGGAGCTTCAATGGAATGTTCTTCACCAAATTAAGGCAGGAGATAGGATTCTGAAAGGTGGAGTCTTGCTTGGTGATGTCTTGTGGTCAGCAGATTGACTGACATCTTGGCAAGCCACACCCATCTCAGGTGCTGCGTGGGATCACAAGTAGAGTGCACAGGGTGTGCACACTGTGTTGCACACCCCAATCAGCATGCAACGCCCCTCATATAACTCAAATGCACCTAGCTCACACACACAGCCTGTGGATGGCTCATGACATGATAGGGCATAAGCATACTTTAGCCTCACTAAACATTGACAGTTTAGTGCCTGCCATCTTAAACCCTGGTCCTCTTTGACATCTTTATGTTTTGCTGGAGACTACTCAGAAGCTACTTACAGCCTCTGACTATGTGGAAGAGGCCGGTATCTGAATAGAATGGTTATTATCAGAGAATACAATGAATATCTGTTTTGTTCCCTGATCTGCAGGTTGGACGAGGGAGTGCTTCCAGGAGTGGGGTGCCTACATCCACTTGGCTATTCCCAGTATGTTCATGCTGTGCATCGAGTGGTGGACCTTCGAGGTCGGAACCTTCCTCGCAGGTCTGTCAGCAGTCCAGTGGACACCTAGGCCCAGCCTGGCGAGTCACATCTCCAAAGCTTTTCTAGAAACTAAAGTGTTGCTTCTCCATCCTGCACCATCTTATCAGGCTCTCGTGGAGGTTTTTAATACAGGCATAAACTTTTCACCAACCAAATTTGGATTGGATGGGACTGTAGCACTACTGACCCACCCTATATTTTGTAAATAAGGAAAAGGAGGCGGCTGGCAAGGGGTTTGCCAAGAGTCATGGAGTGGGAAAACAAAACCTCCAACCCAGATCTCCCGACTCGGCCTGCCTTGTGTCTCATTTGACTTTTCCTAAGCGTCTGGCTATTTTGTTGTTGTTGAAGTCTCTCTATGTTGCCTAGGCTGACCTTGAACTCCTGGCCTCAAGCCATCCTCCTGCCTTGGCCTGCTGAGTACTGATGTGCACTATCTCACCTGACTTCCAGCCAAATTTTTAAGACTTAACAAATGCAGAGTCATTGATTTGGCTCTGTTTTAGCTATGACCTGCATGTTTACTGAATTGTGATGATTTGAGCCGTTGGTATTCATTTTAGCCATCGGATCACTAGTAACACGATAGATCAAATAGAGGACAAGGTAACAGAGCAGGTTGTGCCCAGTGGTACACGGTAGTGATCCTATCAGCTATGCATAGAGTTTGCCCTTCTGCCTTCCCCTCCCACACTGTGACCCCACATCTCCTGAGAATGACCCGCAACCCTAGGAGCCTTTTCTACTTTGAACCCGATGTTTTATTCCCTGGTGGAGCAGGGGCTTGTAAAATGAATGTGTCAATCTTAACTGCCGGAAATCTTGGCAACTTCCCCAGGAAAAGATGTCTGGGGTTCTTTTCGGAACAATCTGACAGTGAATTCTACCTTCAAATGATGCTTCTGGGGCATGGTTGGCTTCTCTCAAATTAAAATGTGTCCTAGTTTTCTAGGGAAAATGCTTGTTTTAATTGAAGTTTTGAATGTCTTCTGCATGTGTCAACCTTTCAGGGCTGATTAATGTGACTGAGCTTGGAGCCCAGGCTGTCATTTATGAACTAGCCTCTGCAGCCTATATGGTAAGACCTTACGGGGTGAGACGTCATCATTGCTTTGAGAGAGAGAGAGAGAGAGAGAGAGAGAGAGAGAGAGAGAGAGAGAGAGAGAATATTGCATTATGGAGACAGTATGGATGGATTGGGGACCAGACACATGGAGTTGAGTCCTAGCCATAGCATTCCCTGACTATAAGGTATGGGCTCCTTACTGAACCTTCCTGACATTTAGTCTCCTCCTATATAAAACGGGGGGAAATACCTACTTTTCAGGTGAAGATTGAATGAGATACTGCATATGATACTTAACATGATACCTGGCATATACATTCAACCAATATGGAGTTAGTGCTGGAATAGGATGGTGAGTGAGATGGGGACAGCTTTTGTTTTCTTGTAGCTGTGGCTCAGAGAGGAGACAGAGATAAAGAAGAAAATAAGTAAATAAATAAAGACAAATATGAGCATTGCAAATATCATATATGTATGATATGCACCATAAAAAAGAAAAAAAATGGTCTGAGATGCATGAAAACAGAGGCAGATGCCTTTTAGATCAGGTAGTGAGGGAGGGTCTCTGTGTGTCACTGTTTAAGCTGGGACATGAAGGATGACAGAAGCTGGCCTAGGGAGCCCACAGGTGGGAGTCAACTGTGCAGCCTGAGCCAAGGCCCCATGATGGAACTGTACCTGGCATTGCTGAGGGCTTATTGAGGGTTATTGAGAGAAAGTTGGAGGGAGCACACAGGGCCTGTGGTCCCAGGTCAAGGAACAACCATTCTTCGCCTGTGTAGAAGCTGGCTTTGGGGTAAGAATAGTAGGTGGGAGTAGAAAGGACAGAAGAGGCTGCTAGAATGGTCCAGGTAAAGGAGAAGAAAAGTGGAGGAATTGGGTCTGTAGGGAGGCAGAATGTCAAAGCCAGCATCAGAGTTTGGTTGTGGCATGCAAGGCAGGGAGTGAGAAGAATCACACAGCTGTGCAGAGTAATGCCTCTTCTGATGCTTTTTTGATATTCCCACCCCATACAGACATGGGAAACTGGGAAACTCCCTTGTTTTGTCTGTTTCTTTTTTTGTGTGTGTGTGTGCGTGCTGGTGCTTGAACCCAGAGGAGCCAAATACCCAATCTTTTTTATTTTTTATTGTGAGACAGGGTCTTGTTAAGTTGCTGAGTCTTGGCTTGAACTTGTGAACCTCCGTTTCAGCAACCTGTCCCATGCTGACCGGCCCAGTCACTGGGATTACAGGTGTGAGCAGCTGCTTCTTGTTTTTAAAAAGAGTAAGAGGCTCTCTGGGCAGTTGGACTACAGATCGTTTTTGTTTCCTTGTGTTTTTCTTTAATCTTAAAAGTGAAACAAATTTTAATGGGTATTCATGTGATCAGCTGGGAATAAAAATGAAGAGTGTCAGGAGCCAGCCCAACATGGAGAGGGCAGGAACAGAAGGAAACTCAGCAAAGAGACAGAGGAGCCGGCTGAGGGAGACTGGGATGTAGTGTAGTGGGAGGTTGGAGAACATCCACTGGGTTTAGGGGTAAGGCCATTAGGGACCTCATGGAGCAATGAAGAGGTACAGCCAGATTTGAATGAATGACTTTCAAGGCAGGTAAAGGAATAGGGAGAGGCTCCTCGGGTAGACAGTTCTGCATAAATGTTAACCTTGGTTGTCAGAGTTGGGACATGTGGTTATCAGGGGAGGGCTTTGATTTTGTTTCTGTACATATGTATGTGTGTATGTATTTTGGTACTGGGGATTGAACTCAGGAGCACTTAACCACTGAGGTCACATACCCATCCCTTTTTATTTTTTATTTTGAGACAGAGACTCATGAAATCATGTAGGGCCTTGCTAAGTTTGTGAGGCTAGCTTTGAACATCATGATCCTCTTACCTCCCCAGTTGCTAGGATTACAGGCATGCACCACCATGCCCTGCTATTTCTGATTTTAAATGGTGATAATAGAGCTATTTGATAAACAGGAGACATCTACTAATTTTGTCTTTAGATCTATTTTTCTATCTGCTCTGTTACACACTTCCCATTTCTTTACATTTTTATTTTTAATTGTGGTAAAATATATCTAACATAAAATATTATCTTAATTGTTAAATGTACATCTCATCATGTTAATTACACTCACACTATTATGTGACCATTTACGGACTTTTCATGTCGCAGTGTGGAAACTATGCATCCACCATCAAGCTCCCCACCTCTCGTCCCCAGCCCCAGCTCCTGGCACCCACCCCCTACTTTCTGTTTTGTCACAGAGAGACAGGAAGGTAATAATTCTTCATTATTCCCAGGGGAAAGCAAGCTTTCTTAATGGTGAGTTCACAATAAAATTATAAAAAAAAGACAAAAGCAAGAGTTAACAGATAAAACAGGAAAACTCGAGTTCAGATTTTGAGATAATGATGTAGTAGTAAGAAAGAGACTAGAAAATTATTATGTTCCAAATAATTAGACATAAAAGAAAGAATTGAAACAAAAAAAAAACAATATTTGCAAAAGAACCAAGTAGAACTTTGAGAATTAGAAAATAAAGTCATTGAAATCTAATATTGGATATGAAAAATAGCTGGTTAGTCACAGCTAAAAAGAATCAATAGTGAACTTGAAGATAGATGTAGAGACATTCCTCAGAATAAAACAAAGGTGTGTAGAGAGATAGAATGTATGAATGGTGTAGATCATTATATATGTGTGGGAATTCCAGGGAGAGAGAGTAGGAGGCTGGTATAGACACAGTATTCAGGAACATAAGACAAGAGACAGCAAGATGATTAAAGACATGAATCTAAATATTTTAAAAATCTAATGATCATTGTGCTGGAGATTTTAGCTTGGAAAATGAGGCAAGAAAAAAAAAATTAAAAACATCCAGATTGGAAAGGAAAAAAAAGATTAGGAAAAAAAAAGTAAAATTATCCTCATTTGCAAATGACATGATCTTTTATATAGAAGACTCACACACACCTTAAACTACTAGAGTTAATAAATGATTTCAGCAAAGTTGTAAGATATAAGATCAATACACACTCTTCTGTTGAATTTCTACACATTAGCAGTGAACAATCTGAAAATGAAGAATACAATTCAATTTATTTAAAAATATTTAGTAACTTGATATATGAAAGTGGGCATTTTGTCTTAATGTTTGTCAGTGAGGTTGCCTATATTTATGTTAACTAGTTGTTTTTCTTTTAATGGTTTATATCCTTGGCCTGTGCATCAGTTTAGGATTTAATGGGATTGTTTTACTTATCCACTGGTATGAAGTCTGTATAACCAGAAGATTTTCAGTTTTCTGTCAATTGCATCTGTAACAAATTATTCATATTATTTTAATTAACTGATTAATTATTTTTGTGGGAATGAAAGCCAGGACTCAGTAGTTTCCCCCCCCCCATAGATTTTAATTTATATATATTCTTAAAACCATCTCTTTTTTCCCCCCTGTGGTACTGGGGATTGAACCTGGGGCCTTGTGCATGCAAGGAAAGCACACTACCAACTGAGCTATATCCCCAGCCCCTTTCTCGAAACCATATTAATATAAAAGCTTACTAAGGAACACATAATATATTCACCTAGTTCAGAAGTTTACAAAAGTGAGAGTAAACTTGTGTCCTCTCTTTTTAGTCTGTTCCCCTGAGCCATCCCACTTAATCATTTTCTGATCATTGTTACCAGACCTTTGGACCTACATTTCTTAATACCTTTACCCAATAACTATAGACTGACTCTGTTGAGAAAGATGAGGAATATAGCTCATTTTCCACAGCATCTCCCTTTACATTATGGTTTTTCTTAGTTCTCTTAGTGGTTACTTTTATGACTTTAAATAATAAACATAGGCTTCTTTTTCTTGATCTATCAACTTTATAGATGCTGCATCTTGACTCCCTGAATTGTAAGATGAGGAATATTTTGTCATTATGTTTCTTTCCATATCTCTTCTCATTTGCCTTCCAAATTCCACAAGCTATTTAACAACCAGCCACAAGTTATGAGATGGGCACTAATCTAAATTACACATAGTAACTCATGGAATCCTTATATTTATAGATGAGGAAGAGGGACCCTAGTTCAAGGAAGTAATTAATTGGCTGGGATTTAAACCCAGGGACCTGGCTCCAGAGTTCCTGGTCTCAATCACAATGTTGTGCTACTATATTCTTGTTTTTATTTTGTGATGGTTATAATCTTTGAATTATGTCTTACATTATACTTGTATGTTTTAATGTTTTAGGGATCATCTGAAAAAACCAACATTAATAACAATATGATTCTTATAAATATGATAATTCGCATATCCAAGTGATGGTTCTTGCAACACATGAGAAGGAAATGCTATCCAAATAGTTACCAAAACTCTTCAACTGTGGAAAGAGAACTTTATGAGCAAAAGATTAAATTGATGATTTTTTTCTTGTTTTCATCAGTTGGTCATATTTTAGTTTGTTTACTATTTAGGATAGGACTTTATTTTGAATTTTTAAAAATGTTTTTATTAGTTGTTGAGGGCCTTTAATTAATTAATTGATTGATTGACTTATATGCAGTGCTGAGAATCCAACCCAGTGCCTCACACATGCCAGGCAAGTGCTCTACCACGAGCCACAACCCCAGCCTGCAGGAAAGGACTTTTCTTGTACAGCTTTTTATTTATTTCTCTGGCATTTCTAATAGCCTTTTTCTCTTACTGATAGAAGTAGCACATGCCTTCATCATCTTACTAATATCATCTGGGGTTTAAACAAACCATTACCTGTCAATCCATTTTTCTTCCTTAAACATCTCAGGACCCTTTGGTTCCTTGTTTTCATTTGTATACACTGATTTCTAGACTTTTTCTATCATGCTACACAGCTGTCATTCCAGAATTTCTTTCTTTCTCTTCATGACTTAAGTCTAGAGTCTACCTTTAAGTATCTGAGGATATTAAATTGAACTTTTAAATATTCTTTTCTGCTCCTTAAGTTATCAATTTTGTTTCCTCTGAGGTCATGTAGCCTTTTATTTATCCTGATCTTCTTGGAGGAATGTGTGTTTCAGTTTCCCTCAAAGCTCTGGTGATCTGAATGACCCATTTATACTTATGCATGAGTGAATACATGGATTCATAAAATAAATGGCTGGCATTGAATTCCCATTCTGTGACTTGGAGATTTTTCTCCAACAGGTCTTTGTCCTGAATGGGATGGACCAGTGGGAAGCTAGGTGCAAAGGTGATCTCTCTCAAGTGACATCTTCATTTTTAATGGATTGATTGATTATGGTACTGAGCAGTGTCCCTCAGCTTTTTTATTTTTTATTTTGGGTCATGGTCTCACTAAGTTTTCCAGGTGGGCCTTGACCTTGTGATCCTCCTCCCTTAGCCTCCCATGTTGCTGGATTTCAGGCATATGCTGCTGTGTCTGGCCAGGGGTTATAAATGAGTGGATATGAGGCAGAGGTAGTCTGACCTCCACCTTCCTGTCCTACCCTGGCCCCATGTCTACATACTCCCTAAAACAAAGGAGAAAGGCTTGATTTGGGGTACACAGAGCACACAGGGAGCTCACACACAGTTCCTCTCTGTGTTATCCCAGCCTTCTGTGGGGAGACTATGAGGGAGCTCAGACAGGCCTCAGTGGCATCTCCCTGGATACTGCTTTCCTTGCCTTGATGATGAACCTGGGACTTCAAAACCTGAGGGATCCACTGGGAAGAAGGAGCATGATCCAGCCTTTTGTTATATTCTGGGCTGTGGATCCCGACGATTCTACCCCAGGAACATGGCACTAGTACCCTCTTCCAAAAGCTGTTTTGCTATTCACAGTGTTGTCAATAAATTTCTCTTTACAAAGCATGGAAATTAATTTTCTGCGAATGATGTTTGGGGAGGGAAGGGAGTTAAGCATGTAAGCCTGTCATGCATCTTAAACTGAAAAGTCAATGGCACATACTTTGGGCACAGGTCTTACATGGTTTTATGTAGCAAAATCTATTGTTTCTCAAGTTCTTAATCTTAACAATAATATATACACATAATTGATATATATATATAATTATATAATTAATATATATTTACATATAAATTAATTATACATATAATTAATTTAGGCCAGTTTTCAAAACATTAACAAATTAGAAGGTTGTTGGGAGGATGCTGCTTGTGGCAGAAACAAGAAGTTAAAGCTGATATATGAATTCTTAAAGTAGACATGAGAGCCAAAATCAAAGCTGTCTATACAACCCATGTTACACATACAGCCTGAAGGCACACTATGTTGCAAGATAATGACTGAAGGTTGAATGGTCTCTGTGAGAAGCAAAGAAACGTATAGCTTTAGATTTCCATAACTGATAATTACAATAAAGTTTTGGCCTTTGAAGGGGCATATTCTAGCTGTCTGGATGGTCAGACATGGAGTGTTTCATCTGTCCCACCATCAAGGGGGGGCTTGGAGTCAGATTTCATCAACATTTGTTGAGTTCCTATAGTATGCCAGGCTCTGTCCTAAGTGGTTTTTCACATGGTTCTTCCATTCTATAAATAATTTATGATTTATATTAAGTTGAATCTTACATTTAAGAGCATAGCTAGCTTAAATTAAGTCATGATGATGAAGGTGTTGTGCCAGTAAAGGAGGGGCTTTGCACCCAAATCCAGCTTCCTTAAGAGGTCCTTGTCTGGTACTTGTGGAGTTGCAGTGAGGAAATCAGGTGTCAAGGAGGCTGAGCCTTTATCACCCACCACACAGACAGGATGAAATAGAGTTATTTCTAGAACCCAGAATGCTGAGTCCAGATGGACCCTGGTGTGCTAATGTGTGAACTTTTGGGGTTTTTTAAATTATGATTTATGTTTGTTAATTCCTAGGTGCCTTTTGGTTTTGGTGTGGCCGCCAGTGTCCGAGTGGGCAATGCTTTGGGAGCAGGGAATGCTGAGCAGGCTCGGTGCTCCTGTACCTCTGTTCTGTTGTGTGCGAGTGAGTAACGCGCTTCTAATCTCCTGGTGTCTTTAAGGAATTTAGTGTGATAAGTGAAAGTCAGTGTATCAGAATATCTTAATGAATTGAGTCACATATATATATACATTCAACTATGCTCTTTCCGACTTACTGAGTTAAGTCAATCTTCCAATTATAATTTTCTGTTACTACATGCCAAGTAAATAATGTTCTGCTTGGTTCTACTGAAATAATTTCCAAGGCAATTATCATATGCAGTCAGACTTTATGAGGATAGTATAGTCCAAGTGACTAACTCTCCATGTTCCTGGACCATCACCTCTTCTGGCTATTCCAGTGTCCTAAAATCTCAGTAGTTGGAAAAGATTCTGATGCACGGATGGCCTGGCCTTGTTTGTGCTGCTGTAAGAGAGTGCAGACTGGGAAGTCCAAGTCCAAGGTCAGCCGGTTTGGCTGTCTAGTGAAGGATGCTTTTTGCTTCCAAGCTGGAGACTTGATTTTCATTCTCCTGTGGCAGAAGGGACGGAAGGGTGAAAAGGGGCCCAAGGAGACCTAATCCATTCATCAGGTCACAGCTGTCGTGATCCAGTCACCTCCCAGAGAGCACACCCCCCAATACAGTTTCACTGGAGATTAAATTTCAACATGAATTTTGAAGAGGACAAAGCCATTCAAATTACCGCAGTTGAAATCTTATTGAGGATCAGTCTCCCTTAGAAAAAGGAGTCAGAATTGCCAGATCTTAGTTGTCCTTTCCATAGACAGCAAAACGACACGTTATTAACCTTATCATTTTTTTTTTGAGTTGGGGTCTTGCTATGTTACCTCAAACTTGTGGGCTCAGGCAATCCTCCTGCTTCAGCCTTGCAAATCATTGATGAGAGTCTTTCATGAGATGTCAGCCCTAGGATTTATCACACTTTATATCACTTCCTCTTGGCTTCTTCTATGCTTTCCAGGTGTTTGTGCACTTGCACTGGGAGTTCTGCTAGCAGCTTTGAAGGATGTGGTTGCCTACATTTTCACCAGTGACAAGTATGTACTCATGGATAAAAATGCCATTGCTTTTAGGTTTTCTTTCTTCACTATAGTTTTCTGATTATGAGAGATGGATAGCAGTTTACTTCATAGGAAAGCTCTTCATGCAGCCAGGAATGAGAAACACAGAATTATGTGAATGAGTTTGAGTGAAGAAAGACCAAGAAAACCATTCCCAGCCTCCCATACCCAGTCCATTTACTCATCAGACCTGAGTGGAGTTTTGCTCAGATGTACACAGGAAGAGTACATGTAACATCCTCATCCGCAAAGAGGCACCTTACAGTCCAGGGCATGCTGACAGTACTCATGCCTGATTCTTTCTGGGCAGTATTCGCAAAAATGACTGACTTTGTCTTAGGCTCAATTGTATTGCATTTTCTGTAACAATGTGCTTGAATAATTTTTTTTAGGTATGCTGGTGTGTATTTTCAGTAAAAAAAAAAAAAATCTTCATGGGCAGCAGGTGTGGCTCAGTGGTAGAGCACTTGCCTAGCATTCTTATAGTCCTGAGTTCCTTCCCCAGTCTGGAAAAAAAAAATTCTTTTTTCATGGAGAGTTTGAATAATTTGTACCAGTTGCCTCAGGTTCCGGTTGGGAAGAAATTCAGTCTTATTTTTTTACAAGTTGTGCTCTCCCAGTTTCATCCAACCTCACTGGTTTTAAACAAAAGCATGAATGTATTCTCATAAAAATCTTAGGCCTAAGGAGGTGGTCAGATGGAGAAACAGGGACTGGTTTTATCTTCATGCCTTAAACAACAAAAAACTAGACAAAAAAATAGGTATTTTAAAAATGTGTTTTATGCCTTAGACAGTAGACAGGCAGAAGAACCAAGCGAACTACAGACAGACAGACAGACAGACACACACACACACATATACACACATACAGAGAAGGGGACTGAGGATAAGAAATACCCTCAGGGCAAGTCTCCAGTAACTGTTTTCCTTCATCAGGTTCCACTTCCTAGGTTCCATTGCCTGGCAGTCATTCATTCAGCTACCAATGGATTCATCCACGGATGAATCCAGAGTCTTTGTGACCCATTTACTTTCCAAAAGCTCCACCTCTGCACTGGGGACCAAGTCTCCAACACATGAGTTTTTGTGGGGACATTTCGTGTCCCGGCAAAGCTCCTCTGTCCCCCTCGGGATGAAGAAACAGAGTTGGGAGTTCAAGGGGGCCGTGTGATTGGAGTTCACAAAGCATCCGAGAGAAGAGAGCTCCACGGAGAGCACTTTCAAGATCCTCAGAGGTCTTTCTAGATCTTGAGCTGACCACTGAGTTGTGTATTTATGTAATTCAGGGAAAATGGGGCCAAAAGGAGCAGGCAGAATGATCCCTGGAGTTTATAAAGGATTAGGAAGAGTCTGTGTTACCGCCAGCTGAATGAAACAACCTCAATACATAGGACATTATCTGGTGCAGTTTTCAGAAGGGTGTTGCCTAGAAGAAAAAAATTAGTCCTAGGTGTCAAGGGTGCTCCTATCTTGCCCACCCAAGCCTAAGTACAAACCTTGAAAGTGTCAGACTGTTTCTAGGAAACTTAACCGCATCAAAGTTCAAGGGTATATAAAATGGGAGCTTTGAATAGATGTGCTGGACTCAACCACATAAAATTTACAACACCTAGCAGACAATTAAAAATGACCAGGCAGGGCTGGGGCTGGGGCTCAGTGGTAGAGCGCTCGCCCAGCGTGGCTGAGGTACTGGGTTTGATCCTCAGCACCACATAAAAATAAATAAATAAATAAAAATAAAAGCATTGTGTAGTCCACCTACAACTAAAAAAAAAAAAAAAAAAAAAATCTAAAAAAATGACCAGACCAGGCAAACATAGAAGCAAGAAACTAAAATCTGTAATGAAGGGAGATATCAGTCAATAGAAAATGACCCAGAAATGAAACAGAGAACTGAAATACTCCTATACAAGGATATTAGAACAGCTTTTAAAACTATGATTCATAGCTTCATAGGGCTGGGGTTGTGGCTCAGTGGCAGAGCGCTTGCCTCACACATATGACACACTGGGTTCGATCCTCAGCATCACATAAAAATAAATAGAATAGAGGTCCATCTATAACTAAAAAAATTTTTTAAAAAAGAAGGTAGAAGAGGAACAACAAAATGAAACAAAGAAGATAGGGGAGAAATGTATGAGCATATTGAAGTTAGACATCAAAGATATAAAAAACAAAATAAAACCAAATTGAACAGAATATTAGATGACATTAACAGCACATTAGATACCATAGAAGAAAAAAATAAGGAATTTAAATATACAGCAATAGTAAATATCCTAAATAAAATGTAGATAGAAAAGACTGGAAAGAAAAATGAATAGAGAGTATCAGCAGGCTGTGAATGGCCTTAAAACCATGTATTAGAATTCCCCAAACAGAGGCTCTCCTCTATTGACAGAAGAAAATTTTAAAATATAATGCCAAAAAACCTAGATAGATTTGAAAAAATCTTAGCATTAAAGAGACCCAAAGAGCTATTTAATGTAAATACCCATCCGATACTGGGATTCCTCCAAAATATATTTGTAGACCCTGCAGCTTATACTTATATAACTTCAGTGATGAAGAATTTGCTAGCAGTGATTGTCAGGATATCATCTTTATTTTGAGTTAAAATCTTCCTATCTATCTCACCCATAACCCAAACTATTATCCTCTGCCTGAGGCAGAGTCAGCTAAAACATTTGCCTGCACAGGTTTCCAACATGTACAACCCCTCAAAGATTGAATTTAGCCCTGGGCAGGTTTGAATCAGGTAAAATAAAGATGGTCTTCCAAGTAGGGTTTTCTAGGAAACCACCAGACATGTGGTCTGTCTGGGATATGATAATTGTGCTTTGTGAACAAGGCTTCAAAAGAGCCAGCCTGTTCTTCCTCAGGTCATGGAACATAAGTTGTTAATGTTCAAGGTTACCAGTTAATGTTCAAGGGGTCCTTGTTGGCAGGAAACATTAGGATAAGTTACAACATCACAAAGCTTGCTGTTCTCACCAACATTCAGCCACTTTTGTTAAACATTTGTTTTAGTCGTAGATAGCCACAATACCTTTATTTTATTTTTTATGTGATGCCGACGATTGAGCCCAGTGCCTCACAAGTCCTAGGCAAATGCTGTACCACTGAGCCATGACCCCAGCCCCTCAGCTGCTTGTCTTGAATAAGTGCCCCAGACACCTGAAGCGCCTTTGGTTCACTTCTAGAGTTTGGAAAAAAAAACTGGGGTCTGATAATATTTGCCAGATTCTACTGGGAGAATGGGAAAACACAGCTGCTCTGTTGAATGCCAGACTTAACCAGCTCTCTCACCAGCCTCTTCACCAAGCACTCTCCTTATTTCACAAGTGTTTGACTGGACTCCAGAGTTCAGAAGTGGCTGATTCTGACATTTCTTACCAGTTCAGTGGTAGCTTGGGAAGAGGCTGATTCTTAAGCTTCCTTCTCTGCCATCTTCCATGATGTCACTGGGAGAGCATAGACTTTCCCATGCTGATATGGCTCTCATTCTCTTGTAGAAGTCTTTTTTTTTTTTTTTAAGTCTTTCAGATAATTTTGTCCTTGGCTGTGCACTTTTTTTTTTTTTTAATTTACTCCCTCCTGTGCATTTTTCTGTTCTCCTTTTGGAATTCTTTTCAGACAAATGATAGAACTTACTCATTAATCCAAAACATCTCTTTTCCCTTATCTCTCTTTGTGTTTTGGGGCAGTCCTCAACTTTATCTTCCAAGTTGGAATTTAGTCTTTAGCCATGACCATTCATTATCTGGTCTGTAAGTAAAATTTGATTGTTCACATTTTTCATCTCCAATTACTTTTGCCCAATGGCTCCCTTTTCCTTAACTCCCTGCTGTTAACTCCTGAGTGTCACTAAGAATAGTAATGACAATTTAAAATTTTTTCTCAAGTTCCTTACGTTTTTCCTGCTTCCTTTTGTGTCATCATACTTATTTTGATTTTTCCTTTTTTTAAAAATATATGCTATTGATTTTCCTTAGTTCCTGGTGGGCATCAATTCCATGTTTGTATTTTTTAAATGAAAGACCGTATCATTGTGTTGATCAGTGGAGGGAGTGCACATTTAGGTGGCTGCAGTCCTACCAGTCTGTTCCAAAGAGGTCACTCCTCTGAGTGAGAGAAGTGACTGCAGGCTTTGCTTAACCTGGTGGCTCTGGATGACCATCAGGCTTCCTGTGAAAGTGCATGGGAGGGAGCAGGAAATCTTTTCTCTGGGAGAGGGTGCTGTGGCCTGTTCCATGAATTTCATTCATAATGACCCTGTCCCTGCTGTGCCTTCAGAGCTCCAAGATGTCCTCTGCAGAAGCTGAAGGCAGATCTTTCATAAATGAAGAGTCCAGGGCATCCCTGAAGAGAAAAATGTCACCTATATGAATACTGCTTTCAACTCCGTTTTTGAGGAAGACTCCTTTATACAGAGGAGGCTTTCTATACACAGATTGAAACCTGCTTTTTCTTCCCAACCCCCATATCTACTTCCTCATAAATGGAGCTTTAAGAATTATGCTCTAAAACCAAATGCTGAATATTTTAATATTTTCTCTCATATAAGGAGGCTAATTCATAGTGAGATAGGGAGAGGCAGCATGGGAGGAATAGATGAACTCCAGATAGGGCAGAGGGGTTGGAGGGGAAGGGAGGGGGCATGGAGTTATTCATGATGGTGGAACCTGATGATCATTACTATCCAGAGTACAGGTATGAAGACACGAATTGGTGTGAATATACTATGTATACAACCAGAGATATAAAAAAATCATGCTGTGTATGTGTAATAAGAATCGAATTGCAAAAAAAAAAAAAAGAATTATGCTCTAATGGCAGCTTAGTCCACGTCCCTTTTAACCCAAATTCCATGTAGTAAAATTTGAATTAATGAGGTTTTATTATGTACTTAATTTGTCAAAAAGAAATGTTTTTTTTTTATTGAATTGTCAGGTTTGTGATTTTTAGATCACTGACTACTTTCTTTTCCTCCAACAGGGATATTATTTCCCTCGTGAGCCAAGTGATGCCGATTTTTGCTCCCTTTCATCTATTTGATGCACTTGCAGTGAGTATTTGGAGTGATTTTACTCTAATGTACATAACAAAATGTGTTTCTAAATTTTTTAATTAAAAATAAATATCTGCTATTTCATTTTTAAGAAGAGTGAGCTCTTGCTTCAAGCAGTCTGGGCCACTTGAGGGAAAGATGAGTTACTTGAGTGTGTAGCCTCACAAGGTGGAGGAGATTGAGTTCTCCACCTCCTCCTCTGCCCTAAGTGACAGCTAGCCAAGGGGTGGGGTGACCCCTGTCCTCTCAGGCCTGCCATGATGCCTTTAAATTAATTCTGACCACTAGAAGGTCTTTCTCTAGTTTGGTCTTTTTTGGATCTGTGGGTATCTGAAGACCCTATGGCTGTACTGCAGAATCACCCCTGAAGGCTTCTTCTCAGTTTGAACAATTATTCTTCATGGTTCCTAGGCCCTTTTGTCATCTTGCTCCCCACCCCCTCCCATGGAATTTCTTGAATTTTCCCATATTACTCTGAAGATGTGATGCCTGTGACTGAACACAGCAAGTGGTAGGAAGAGTATGGAAAAGAAGCTCACAATTGCATTAATATTTTTTGGCTATAATTTCTGACCAATTTCTGATGAGATACCATCAATGAAGCCAATAAATTCTTTTTTTAGTATATGATTTTTACAAAATATTATTTTAAAAAATTTTTTGGTACTGAGGATTAAACTCAGAGGTGCTGAGCCACAGCCCCAGTCCTTTTATTTTTTTTTTATTTTGAGATAGGGTCTTGCTAAGTTGGTTAGGCCTTGCTAAGTTACTGAGGCTGGCCTCAAACTTGTGATCCTTCTATCTTAGCCTCCTGAGTCACTGGGATTTCAGATGTGCACCACCATGCCTGACTACAAAAAATTTTTATTTTGATTTATTTTTTTTCCTTTAGAGAACAAATGTTTTTCATTTTTAAAAAATTAGAGCATTATAGGTGGGATCATTTGGACAAAATTATATATGCATGGAATTTGATTTCAGTTCCTGTTCCTCCCCTTCTCCCTTCCTCTATTTTTTCTCTACTGATCTTCCTTTCACTTGTTTGTTTATTTTTGATTGGTACTTTCTACATATACAAAAAGGTGAAATTCCCAGTGTTATATATGCACATAACATGATTTTGTTAAATTCATTCCATATTCCTGTCCCCGTTTCCTGTCCCTGAACCCTCCCTCTCCATCTTCTTCCACTCCACTCATCTTCCCTGTATCTATATGATGTCTCTCACCCTCACCTCCTCATACCCCCTCCTCACCTTTCTTCCTTTATTTTGCTCTAGCTAACACATATGAGAAAACATTTGACTCCTGATTTTCTGAGTCTGGCTTATTTCAATTAGCATGATACTAACCATTTCCACCCATTTACCAGCAAATATCATAATTTCATTCTTCTTTGTGGCTGAGTAAAACTCCATTGGGTATATATACCATGCTTTCTTGATCCATTCATCGATTGATGGCATCCGGGCAATTATATGATTTGGCTATTGTGAGTAGCCAGATTCGCAAGATAGTCAAGTAGTCAAGATAAATAGAAATTTAAATTATATTACCTGATGATTTTTCTGAGTAAAGTTTTTGGGGTTTTATTTTTGTTGCCGTTGTTCCTGCTGCTATTAACATAACTTAAATTTATTTATTTCTTTTTATTTATTCTTTATTTTTATGGTGCTGAGGATGGAACCCAGGGCCCCTTGCAAGCTAGGCAAGTGCTCTATCACTGAGCTACATCCCCAGTCTGTTATCATAATTTTAGAAGCAAAGTGTTTTCCTTTATCTCTTACATATGTGCGAGGTCTGCTTTGAGACAGACTATTTGAGCAAGACAGACTTGTGGGATACTAATGCACTACTCTGAACTACTACTCTGATGATGGCTGCGTGACTGCAAAGTTGGTGTTGGTTCTCCTCCCCTTAGGGCACCTGCGGTGGAGTGCTAAGAGGAATAGGAAAACAGAAGATCGGTGCTATCTTGAATGCCATTGGTTACTACATTTTTGGTTTTCCAATTGGAGTGTCTCTGATGTTTGCTGCTAAACTTGGGATAATAGGTATGTGATTCAGTCCTCAGGGACTTACTTTGAATCTCACTTTGTCATATTAAGATCAGCTTCTTGAAATATAAAGCAATTGACTACAAAGTTGCCCTGTGGAATAGGAAAAATTATCCCCCCATTTATATTCAGTGCCTCCTTTGTACAAATACACTGGAAATGCAGTATTGGACAAAATAAACATGCTCCTGTCCTCAGAATGAGCCCAAGATTAAATGATTAATTATACAACTAGTCAATTTCTGTTAGGCTAAGTACCGCAGAAGAGAAGGACAGAGGGCCTGTGAGAAGCTACAGGGAACATCTGTACTTTTGGCTTGACAGAACAGCCCCCTAGCTGATGAGCTTGTTAGATCAGGCCTGAAACTCAGGTAGAATCACTTAGGAAAAATGGTCAGCTTTTGTTGAAAGGACTGTTCTTTCTCCACTGAATGACCTTGGTTGGAAATCTTATTGAAAATCACTTAGCTATACATGTATGGGCTTTTTTCCTGGACTGTCATATCTGTTTTTTGGCCTGTATGTCTGTCTTTAGGATTGTACCACACTGCCTCGATTGCTGTAACTTTGTAGTAAGGATTGAAATTAAGAAGTGTGAATTCTCTGACTTTGTTCTTTTTAAATATTATTTTGGCTGTTTGAGGCTTAATTTCATATGAATTTGATCATCACGTTTTCCATTTCTGCATGAAAGATCATTAGCATTTGGTCCAGAATTGCATTGAATCTGTAAGATTGCTTTGAACAGTATGGCCACCTTAACAGTATTAAGTCCTCCCATCTATGAACATGACTACCTTTCAATTTATTTAGATCTTCAGTTTCTTATAGTAATGATAGCAGTTTTAAAGGTACAACTCTTTTACTTTTTTGGCTAAATTTATTCCTAGATATTTTATTCTTTGGGATGCTGCTATAATTAGACTTATTTTCTCAACTTTCTCTGCAGATTGCTCATTGACACTATATCAAAGCATGGATGATTTTTGTATCTTTTTGTATCTTGATCTTGAATCTTAAAATTCAATTGGATTCATTTATTACATCTAAGTTTTTTAGGGGAGGGTTCTATACATATGATTGTGTCATCTGCGAAGAGATAATTTTACTCCTTTTCAAATTTTCATTCCTTTTGTTTCTTTTTTTTTGCATTATTGTTCTGGCATGAACTTCTACAGTAGTATTTTAACAATTTTTCTATATTTTAAGTATATTTATTTTCAGTATAAGACAATGTAATAGAACATGAGATAATAATCATAAAAAGCATCTGTCAAAATTATGCTACATTCTTTATGTATTTTATGTTTCTTAAATATACGGTATCCCATTAGTTCACTTTATGCATGAAAAACCTAAAGCCTGAAGAAGTTAAATAATTTGTTCAAAGGTCCCACAGGCAGTAAGGGGTGAGGCTGGATTTGAACCCAGGTCATAGGGCTTCAGATCTGCCCTCCTTGCTCCCATGTATTTCCCTCATTTGCATTTCATTATTCCATCATTCATTCAATAAGCATTCCATGAGTACCTGTATGTCAGGCCCTGTGCTCTGTTAGTATCTAGGGATATAAAAAGAAACGAGCGAGGTCCCTGTCTCTTATAATTTCATACTCTCTGCTCTTCACTTTCACTCCTCTCTTATGCTTTGGCATTTTTTCCACTTTCTGCTCTTGGATGTTGGTCTTCATTAGGAGCCAGGAGATAAATATCTATGCTTCTGTTCTCTCCCCCTTAGAAGTCTTGGCTTTACTCCCAGCTGCTGATATGTAAGTCATTCAGATTCAAGGACTCTGCACCACTCATGCTCCCAAACCTGAAGAGTCGTGTCACTATTGCCTTCATATCTGCAAAGGGTTCATCCCACTTGCAAGAAAAAAAGAGTCGGGAGTTTACCATGGCTGTGGCAATAGCATTCATCTTAGCGTCTATTATTTCCCACACCCTGTTATTACCCTCTTTAGATGTTACCTCTCAGCACCTGTTTTCTTGCAAAGGAAGGGAAGGGTGGTATACAGCTCAAGAAAACTTCTGTTTTTTTACAGACACCTCATGTCTTTTTTTATTTAATTTTTTTTTTTTTTTTTTTAGTTTTAGGTGGACACAATATCTTCATTTTATTTTTATGTGGTGCTGAGGATCGAACCCAGTGCCTCATGCATGCCAGGCGAGCGCGCTACCACTTGAGCCACATCCCCAGCCCCCAGACACCTCATTTCTTTTTTTTTTTTTTTTTTTTTTTTTTTTTTTTAGGAAGTCAAACAACAATAAGTGCTGGAGAGGATGCGGGGAAAAGGGCACTCTTGTTCATTGCTGGTGGGACTGCAAATTGGTGCAGCCAATTTGGAAAGCAGTATGGAGATTTCTCGGAAAGCTGGGAATGGAACCACCATTTGACCCAGCTATTCCCCTTCTCGGTCTATTCCCTAAAGCCCTAACAAGAGCATGCTACAGGGACACTGCTACATCGATGTTCATAGCAGCTCAATTCACGATAGCAAGACTGTGGAACCAGCCTAGATGCCCTTCAATAGATGAATGGATAAAAAAAATGTGGCATTTATACACTATGGAGTATTACTCTGCATTAAAAAATGACAAAATCATAGAATTTGGAGGGAAATGGATGGCATTAGAGCAGATTATGCTAAGTGAAGCTAGTCAATCTTTAAAAAACAAATACCAAATGACTCCTTTGATATAAGGGGTGTAAACAAGGACAGGGTAGGGAGGAAGAGCTTGAGAAGAATATTTACAGTAAACAGGGATGAGAGGTGGGAGGGAAAGGGAGTGAGAAGGGAAATTGCATGGAAACAGACACCTCATTTCTTCCTTGAGGAAATTCTTTTCTCTGGAGATTCATCTCAAGATGGTACCAATAGATCTCTGTCTGTTCAGAATAAATACAGTCTCACCAAAAATTTAGAAACTGACTTTGAAATCCACCTGCCAGTTCATCCAATACTTGGAAGTCACCTGTGTTTTCATGAAATAGGTGCTTCTCTGATACTCATAGCTTCGGTGTTCCATTATCTGATGAACATTTTAGAAATGTTTGCTTCTGCTCACTTGCGTTTTTCATCAAGTTTGGGTTATTGTTCCATGAAAAAGAGAGAGCTATGTGATAGTGTGAGAAAGCCAAATTCTGGTTAGGGTTTGGTCATGTAATACAGCATGTAACCACGTGTGGTGGCATGTGTCTGTAATTCCAGCTTCTTAGGATTAAAGAAGGAGCAGGAGGGCCACAAGTTTGAGGTCACATGTATGACACAATGAGACCTCCCCCCATCTCAAAAAAAAGCCATTTGTCATTATTGGCATTCCCTCTAGCTGATGGAATTCCAGGAGCTTTTAATGACTTGCCACATTTGCCTGAAGAAGCCAGCAAAATTAGTGACTTGTTAAAAAATAATTATGTGCACCATTGGAATAGAAGACAATTACCCAACAGTGTTGCTGTTCTGTCACCAGTTCTTTCCTACCAAATTTGTGGTCTGTCTGTACAAGAGTGCATGTAGAGGACTCCTGGGTCCTCCATACAACACAGAAGCATGGCCAGAAGTTAGGAAAATCTGATAAGGAATGCTCATGTCATACAGACAGATGACACATTTGTCATTCCAAACGTGGCCAACCCCTTCCTCAAAATTTAGCTTTCTACCCCTTTCTAACAGCCTTTTTTTTATCATGGCAATTGTGGTTTGGGGGGTTTCAGATTTCAGGATTTTAACATTTAAGCAGAAGCTGAGCATATGCTTGGATCTTGCCTTGAGAACCATGAGCCAAAATAAACCTCTTTCTTTTATAAATTACCCAGTTCCAGGAATTTTATTATACCAAGAGAAAACAGACTTCTCCTTCATTATAAACCTCCTTCATTATAAAATCTGTTAGTTGTTGTGTATGTGAAGTCTGTTAATAACTGCAGGTAGATGTTGGACCTTGTTACTCTTCTGAGTTCCTCTTGTTGTGTACAGTATTTTTCAGTTTATCCTCAAGGGCTTTCCAGGCATAGAATCACATCATTAGCAAATGATTTCAATTTTATAGTCTCCTCTCCAACTTTCATTCCACTGATTCCTTTTTCCTGTGTAATTCCTCTAGTAGTATAATCAATTTTTATGCTAACAGTGGAATGTCTTGTTTTATTTGTGACTTTAACAATCATGCTTCAATGTTTCTGTACTAATAGCATGCTGTATTTGGGGCTGAAATACACATGTTTTGTGTATGTTTGTGTGTGTGTGTTTTATTATGTTCAGGAAGTGACTATAGAGTCTATTTTATTGAATGTTTTCAACAAATATTTAATAATTTTGTCAAATGCTTTTTTATTGCCATTAGAAACGATACTATAATATTTATCCTTAGATCTATTATGAAGGTAAATAATATTAGTTTCTTCATATTGAACTCTCATGACTATAAGTTGTCTTTTTAAATTTTTTTTACTATTTATTTTTTATTTGTACCCAATACATTTATTTTGTTTATTTACTTCTATGTGGTGCTAAGGATCAAACCCAGGGCCTCGCATGTGCTAGGTGAGCGCTCTACTGCTGAGCCACAATCCCAGCCCCTAAATTTTTTTGATGTTGCTGGACTTCATTTTATTCATTTATTTATATGCAGTGCTGAGAATCAAACCCCAGTGTCTCGCAAATGCTAGGCAAGAAGCTCTACCCCTGAGCCACATCCCTAGCCCTAAGTTGTCTTTTATTGAGCTGATAAATTCCTCTCTGTTAATGTTTAAGAAATTTGTAGGGAGAAAGCTAGGCACCCTGAAAGCCAGGAAATAAATGCATGGCAGTGTGAAGAGCTCCATGAATGTACTCCCCAGCAAAACTAACGAAAATTGTGAATAAAATGAAACAACTACAACAAAAACCCAACTCTACAGTCATTGGCTGCAGGAGTTCAGAGTAAGAAAACACAGGGTACCAGTAAAGGAACCATTGACATTCAGGGATATTCAGGCTATTGATTTCTCTCAAAAAGAATGGGAATGCCTAGACCTGGCTCAGCAGAATTTATATAGAGATGTGATGTGAGCAAACTACAGAAACCCTAGCTTCCTGGGTATTGATGTCTCTGAGCCATTCCTGGCCACCTCTCTGGAGCAGAGGAAAAAGCCCTGGAGTATGAAGAGACAAGGAACGGTAGCCATATACCCAGCCATATGGTCTCATCAAACCCAAGACTTTTCACAGAGCAGGGAGTAATACGCTTATTCCAAAAAATGATAAAGGGAAGATATAGTGTTGAAAATTTACACATAAGGAAAGAATGGGAAAGCGTGGGAGAGAGTGGAGGTCAGAAAGCTTGTGATAATGAACTTGACAAATACATAATGACAGCCCATAATGAAAATCTGTCAACAGGCATAAAGAACTTATAACATCTCAGAATACATTTTATGCCAGTCACTTTTGAGGAGCTGTGCATGTCTTTAAATATGTATCCAGAACAATTTTTGAAACATACTATTCCTTTGAAAGGAAATTTGAAATGGAGTCTAATCCATGCTTCAATTAATAATTTGAACAATTTCAAATGTAGCATTGTGTTAAACTTCTACTCAAACATTTCTATAGATAAGAGATTTAAAAATAAAGAACACATTTCTAAATGTGATCAATTTGTTTCTTTACAAAAATCCATTATTCTGCAATTAACAAACAGTTCCTCCTTGTGCCAACACACACAGTTTTAACAAATATGGGTGCAGTTTCTTGGGTCCCCATTAGATTGAGAATAAACCCTGGATCCTCCCACGGTAGCCTGCTTCTCTGACCTCCTCTCCTGTACACTTACGTCCCTGCCACCAGCCTCCTTCCTGACTTCCAAGCTGACCTTCTCCTGTGGCCCTGAACCCTGCAGTGCCCATCCTGAACCATCTCTCTTCCTGCTCCTCACTCTTCAGGTCCCCATCTGAGAGAGCACTGGGACACTCATTCAGGCTCTGTCTGCAGGACATTATTACATGGCTTTGCCCAATGTCTGCCATGGTACTTGCCATTCTTAAAATCACCACATTTGACTCCTTGTTTATTATCTTACTTCCACCACTACAGAGTAAGCTCCTTGAGGGCCTTGACCTTGTCTGCCTGTTTGATTCTGTGTCTCTAGCCCTTAAAACAATACGTGGTACCCCCACCCCCCCAAAAAAAAGGCAGTAAGTATTTGTTAGATCCGCACATAAAACAGCGAACAGTTTTGGAGGCGTTTTGCATTGTTAACTGGTTGACTGCCATTAATAGCTCAGTGGTTGATTTGCTTCTAATCCAGGGCCCATGCTCGTGTACAATTTTAGGGAAGTTAATTTAAATTGAAATTTTGATCTATGGATTATGGACTATTATTGGAAGAATTTTAATGATCACAGGAACAGCTTTGAAGAAAACCTCAATTCTTATACTCATTTTACACCTACAGGTCTCTGGTCTGGACTGATAGTTTGTGTCTTCTTTCAAGCCCTTTTTTACTTGATATACATCCTGAGGACAAACTGGAATAGAGTTGCAGAACAGGTAACAGTCTGTGTGTGGTTTTAGAAATGTGGATCTACTTGATCCCATGCTGTGGTAAAGAATCTATAAGGTTGAAAATGAAAAAAAAAAAATGGTACTGGTACCAGGACTCAGAGAGTCAGGAAATGCATGTGGCATGCCGGGGGGGGGGGGGGGGGATGGAGAGGACAGAAGAAAGGTCTATTTCAGCACAGTTCTCTCTTAATTCAGAGCTGAATTGGGATCCACTCTACCATCCAGGGGATTAACCTTTAAAAAACAAAGGGAATTTGCTTGGACATATTCTTATTTTGGTATAATAGTCTTAGAATATGGTTTCCTATTTATACCAATGAGCTCTTTTTTTAGCCTTCTCTTAAAATACTTTTTGTCCATTTTTTACCCCAAAGGAGGATGTTGAGTATATGTGATCTGTGGGAAGTAACTGGGGGCGGAGGGTTGTGATGTTGACCAATGTGAGTATCTGTAGATTGAACAGGGAGGTCTTTTTATTGTGTCAAGGCTTGAGCTGAGGTGGTGGCTGGCTTAGGGGAGGGATTCTTAGAAAGGAGACACAAGGATAAGCTTAGATGTACCAGCTTTTGCACAAAGGGTTTTAGATCCCTTTGGATTCGCCTAATAATGATGTAGTATATCTTTCTATGCTCAGTTTGATTATATTGAGTGAATAGAGCATATAGACATGAAGTTGGACCATACTTTTAGACAGTGATGTACACATTTCCCTTTAGCTTTTATTCGTTTTATCTTTGTGTAGGAACACAAGAGGCACAATGTGTAAAGAGTCTATTATGTTTGCAACTACAGTCACAATCAGCTTTTTATTTTATGACGGTGAGCTGAAAATGAGGAGAAAACCTGTGGTTTCCTGATGTTATGTTCTTTGGGCAAATGGCATTTTTTGGACCAAGAAAGGCTATCCTAGATATTATAATACTTTAGCAGTAGTTTCAGTAGTATCTGTTTTTGTTTCTTTTTTTAATTTGTTTTTTTCAGATGTACATGACAATAGAGTGTATTTTGACACTTTATGCATACATGGAGTATAACTTATTCTAATTAGGATCCCAGTCTTGTGGATGTACTTGATGGTGAGAATCACTGTGGGGTATTCATATACGAAGATAGGAAAGCTATGTCTGATTGATTCTATTGTTTTTCCTATTCCTATCCCCCTCCTTTCCCTTCATTCCCCTTTGCCTAATCCAGTGAGCTTTTTTTCTTCCCTTTACCCCTTGTTGTGTTAGCATCCACACATCAATGACCTTTGGTATTTGGGATTGGCTTATTTTACCTTAGCATGATAGTCTCCAGATCCATCCATTTACTGGCAAAAATCAGAAGGTCATTCTTTTTATGGCCAAGTAAGAGTCCATTGTGTATATATACTACATTTTCTTTATCCATTTATCTGTTGAAGGGCACTTAGGTTGGTTCCATAGCTTAGCTATTGTGAACTGAGCTGCTATAAACATTGATGTGGCTCGGCAGTATCTTTAAATTGAAATTTTAATCAAAGACTACCAGCTTGAATTGATTTGTTCTTCATTTACTCATGTGATTTTGTTTTTAGGCACAGATTCGTGCTGGGCTAAAAGGTACTAAAGAGACTCTACCGACCACAACAGGTAGTAGAGGCCATTTTCTAATATACTCTATTTCTGCCTTAGAGAGACTGAAACTTAATGTGGCAGAGTTGTTTAGTTTATGAGATTCTACTCTCTTACTAAATACAATTTGTCTCAGCCGTAACCATTGGCCTGGTCAACTCTGGACTCTCCTTTGAAATGCTTTGTAAAGTAATTTCACATATACTAACCCACATCCCCAGCCCTTTTTTATATTTTATTTTGAGATTGGGTCTTGCTAAGTTACTTAGGATCTCATCTCAAAGTTGCTGAGGCTTACTTTGAACTTGTGATCCTTATGCCTCTGCCTCCTGAGCCGCTGGGATTATAGGTGCTTGCCACTATGCCTGGCTCAATGTTCATTTTTTTTTTAAACAACCTGTTCTCAACCTGTGCTATGTAACTCCAGTAATGACCTTTTCCTTAACTCAGTAGTTAAGTAAATGCCCAACTGTTCTCTTCAAATAGATCTCCCAAACCTTGAAAGAGAAACAACTGATGGAGTGATTTTGCCTGATATCATCAGACCAGAGAGCCAGATCAGCCAACTCATGTCACTGGAAGAAAACAACCAGTATGCAGTGCCCACCATTGGGGATGTCTTGACAGTGAGACAGTTGATACTCTATCGTGGAATGGCTTTAGCTGTGGCTATTGCTGTCCTTTTAGCAGGAATTTTAGTAAGAGTTTTCAATGACCGTGGATAAAATAGAAGAATCATCACCTGTCTACAAACTTGAAATGATAATCACATGACATTTGTTATATGGACAGTGTTTTCATTCTTCATGGTGGATAGAAAGGGTATCTTGGTTATTCCAAGAAACCACACCATCATATTGGAGATCAAGAAAGGGGCTACAATTTTTGTTTGCTGGTTGGTTTCTTTTGTTGTTGGGGATTGAAACCGGGTCTTGTGCCTGCTTCCACATGCACTTTACCACTGAGATATACCCTTTGCCCCAAGGAGCTATATAGTTAATAGTTTTCTCTGTTAACTTTATCATGGTTTCTAAATATGTAAATGATTTTTCCTACTGTGAATGTTCTTTACTCTTTCTTATATTGAATATCCTCCTTCATTCAGGAAAGTGATTCATTGTCATATAAAATATTATTATTGATCTTTTTGTATATCTAGGTTAATACACTTTGTCTTTATAGTGAGTATCTATCTCAGGTATTTATTTTACAAAATAAATACCTCAAAATTTAAAATGTATGCTGACAGTATTTGGGGGCAATAAGGTCAATATAAAAAAGGTAACTTTTAGTTTTTGTCTTTTAATAGATATTTGTGTCAGCTTTCATATTAAAAACTAAATCTCTGTTCTTTTTATGACTCAACTTCCATGGTACTGACAGCTACTGTTTCAACTTCTAGGCCAGAGGTTTTTAGAATCTGAACAAACCAAAAAGAACGAATTTGACCAATTCAAAAGGAAAATTATTTAAAATTCCAGCATTGGTTATTTAATAACACAAAGTCCACCAAGTACTCGCAACAGAGCTCCTCGTTCAAAGCCCTGCTGGTTAGTCAACTTTCTGTTACTATAAAAAATACTGGGTCTGGGCCTGTTGGCACATGCCCGAAATTCCAGCCACTGGGAAGACTGAAGCAGGAGGATCACAAGTTCAAGGTCAGCCTTGGCAACTTAGTGAAACCCTGTCTCAAAAAATAAAAAGGTCTGGGGGTGTAGCTCAGTGGTAGAGCACCCTGGGTCCAATCCTCAGTACAAAACAACAACAGATGCTGGGATAATCAACACATAAAGAGGAAAGGCTTTTTTTGTTCAGGGTTTTGGAGGTTTCCTTCCATGACTGGTTGACCCCATTGCTTTGGGGCTTGTGGCAGCACACCAAGCTGCTCGCCGCATGGCCCAGATATGAAAGAGGAAGAAGAAGGAGCTCAGGCCCCACTATTCCCCTAAAGGACACAACCCCAAAGAACTAAAGATCCCACAAGACCCCCCTCTTAAAAATTCCACCACCTCCCCAAACTGCAAGCCAGGAACCAAGCCTTTAATACTTGGGCCTTTGGGGACTATTCTAGAACCAAACCAGAGCGCCACCCAGTGACCAGCACTTGCCTTAGCTTATTGTCTCCCTCTCTTGGAGGTGAGCAAGCTATTTAGCATTATTGGATATCCCCGAAATGCCAATTATGTGAGAAAGCAACTAGACAGAAACTGTGAGTTTACAGGGACAAAAACATCTTCAAAGAGTTCATATAAAATTTAACAACCACGAGGCAGAATAGGATGCTATAGAACAAAACATTCAGAAAAAAAAATTGAGGCAAAATTTACATAACATAAAGGTAACCATTCTGGTTAAATTGGTGCACTCACTGTAGAAAAATATGGAATTATCATATGCTGCAGCAATTCCACTTTAGGTGTACGCTGAGAAGAACTGAAAGCAGGGACCAGGTATACAGATAACCTATACACCAAAGTTCACTGCGGCAACAATAGCCAAAAGGTTGAAATAATCCAAATGGTCATCAACAGCCAAGTGGATAAACAAAATTTGTCATATACTTACAAATGAGTATTATTCAGTCTTAAAAAAGATGAAATTCTGATATATGTTATAACATGAATGAAGCTTGAAACATTATGTTAAGGAAAATAAATCAGATGCAGGTTTATAAAAGGTCATTTGTACAAAAGGGCAAATACAGTGTGATTTTGTTTACATAAGGTACCTAGGATAGTCAAGTTCATAGGGAAAGTAGAATAGATGTTATCAGGGAGAGGAAAAGCAGGGAGTTATTGTTAATGGAGACAGTTTCTCTTCTGGAACTGTATTGCATGGTGAACGATTGTACAATATTGTGAATATACTTAGTGCCATTGAACTAATGCTTCAAAATGGTTAAAATGGTCAATTTATGTTATACATATATATTTCATGATAATAAAAAGATGGAAGGCAGAAAAAGTAATTCAAATGAATATAATGTTGTCCTTCAGAAAAAGGAAGAGAATGAATGGATGAAAATGTATTTGAACAAATAACAGCATGAGGTCTGACAACTGAAGGGGTACTCTGTATTAGGGGGAAAAGCAATACTAAGACAAAACATTTCTTTTCCCCAATAATAAGGCATTTTCTTGAATTTCAGGCAGAAATAGCAAATCATCTCCAAAGGAGAAAAAAGGTTGGTTACAGGCTTTCTTCTACACTGTGACATTTCTTTCTAGAAGGGAATATAGCAATGTATACAGACTTCTGAAGGGATCCAAAAGCCCCAAACTATTTTGTCCTTCAGATAACAAATTAAGGCAATGGATAGATATCCTTAAGCATGCAATAACCCGGCAGATGTAACAACCCTGATTATTTTTTGAAAAAAAAAAAAAGAACACAAGATGTTCTAGAACATGAATCAAGATTTCTGAATTAAACTAATTCAGGATTGTGAAGGTATTGCAACATATAAGTAAGAAACAAAATCAATTGTTTTATTTGTTCTAATTATATGTAACAGTAGAAAAAAATCAATTGTGATTAGAGAATAGAATATAAATGTCAGTGAACTTTGACAATATAAGAATAATTATTTTTTAAGTGGGCAAGGGCTCCCCCTTGGGATAAAGTTTAAGTGCTCTAATTTCCTATCTATAGAAGCCATTTAAGGTTAAAATTTGTAGTATATGGGGCTACAGGTGTAACTCAGTGGCAAAGCACTTGTTTTGCATGTGTGCCTTGAGTTTGATCCCCAGCATCTTAAAAAACAGAAACTTGGAGTGTAAGCAAGACTCTAACTTCTTTTTAAAATGACTTCATTTTTTTTTATTTTGAGGGATATTTTAATAAAATATAATCTCTCTTGAAGAAACCTCACTTGAAATAAATCAATTCATTTTCATTTTGGTACATTTTTATTGAATTTAAGTAAAATTAAACTTAATTGCTTTTAGAAAACTACAATAGATCACCTCAATTTTGAAAAACTTACCAACTTTCTATCCTTATAGTTTGAATGTATGAGAGATGTCTAGACTAACCACCAAATGTCAGCAATGTTAATTACTTCGCAGTTGGAGAGTCTAGAGTGATTTTCTTTTCTCTTTGCCTTGTACAGTTGTATATTATAAAAAAATTTAAAAATAATGACTGCTGTTATCATTTTTAAAAGACAACAGTAAAGTTACTTTTTTAAATAAAGAATTGGCTCCTGGCATTGAAGTATTCAAGACCCTTTCAAGGAAGCAGTTATAATAGAAATATGGAGTTTGGCAATAGGAAAAATTTTAAGAAATACCTCTATCTTCTCTTGACCCCTTAAAAAGCTTTCATTCATAACAATGAAGATTCCTTCATACTTTAAAAGATAGAGTATCACAGTCTAATCACAAATTTCTTTTCTTTCCTTTTTTTTTTGTAGTATGAATATGACAGGGGTTCTCAAGCCCTCTAGATTCAAGGCACCCCTAGAGTTTCAGACATGTTTTCATGGCTCCTCTAGGTCAAAGAAATACTTTATAGTTTTGTTTATCAATGAGTTAAGTCTAAGTAACTTAGTAATTAGTTGCAGCCTAACGCTTAGTAGCTGTTTTTTTTTAAAAAAGTGGTTCACATAAATTGAAAGAAAAAATTTTTTATTGTCTCATAACCACTGTAATGATGTTGATTAAAGAATATGTGCCGGGCACTGCAAAACTCTGTAATCACACTGGACAGTGCCACCCTCACTACCCGTTTCACATTGATTTTCACACTTTTTATCACAGCAACTGCTAAACACCCAGTTTTGCAGAGATATGGTATCTTCAAAAGGAATATATAATCACGAAACATTGGAACTGTGAAGTGTGTTTAGCTGATAGCTGGTGTTGTGTCTAACAGACGTAGAACACCACTCTTTAAAATTTAAAATGTTCCTGTGAATTCACTGCTGTTCCTCTTGGCACTTTGACCCACATTTTGAGAACCATAGTGCATAGGAACCAGGAATACATGCAAAGAAAACAGTATGAAAATATACAACAGCATTAACAATGGTACTTCTAGGTGATGGTTTTATAGAGCATTTTTACTTTCTTCTGTATACTTTACTGAAAATTTAATAGTGAATATGCATTACTTTTACAATCAAGAAAAACAAATCATTAGGCAACCACCAGCCTGCCAAAAATTAAAAAGTATGGCAATACCAAGTATTGTCATAGATGTAGAAATACAGGAACTCTTATACACTGCTAGGGCAAATGTTAACTTATACAATCCCTTTGGAAAACAGTTTCATATCAGGTAATAAAATTGAAGATAAGTAAAGCCCATGATTTGTTAGTTCAACTATGACTTATAGACGCTAGAGAAAATTGTGCACCTATATGCCAAGGAGTATATCCACGAATATTCATTGCAACATTATAATAGCCCCGGGTGGAAATAACCCCAATGCTTGTCTACATTACAGTAGATCATGGTGTAGTGTATGTACTCATTGAGATAAAAAACTGTATTATTCTCTTTGCATGGCCATAACGAAAAGCTGGTCATCAAATGAAAAAGAGGAAAGGCTTATTCTGGTGTTCAGTTTCAGACTTTTCGGTCCATGGTCAGTTGGCGACCAGGCTTTGGGGCCTGTGGTGGGAGGGCATGGCAGAGGAAACTGCTCACCTCAGGACAGCTGGGAAGCAAAGAGAGAGACAGGAAAATACTGGGGTTCCAATATCTACCTCCTTCAAGGGAATGTCCCTAATGAGCTAATTTCTTTCCACCAGTCCCCAATTCCTAAAGATTCCATCACCTTCCAATAGTGCCATGGGTTGGGGACCAAATCTTCAACACATGGACCTTTGGGGACATTCAAGGTCTGAATTATAGCAATAACTAAAAGTGGAAATGAATGAGTCACAGCAACATGCAGTAAGGTGGATACATTTTACCAAAATAAAGCAGACATAAAGAAGGAAGGAACATCCAGGTGTGGTAGCTCATACCTGTAATTCCAGCTCTTCAGGAGGCTGAGGCAAGAGGATCCAGAGTTGAAGTCAGCCTGCGTAGCACAGAGAGAAGCTGCCTCAAAACAAAACAATAAAAAGTAACAACATAATGAAAATCAAAGGAAGATCAATAGAGGAACCAGGGAGAGGAAGGGGATGTGCTAGGGTGTGACACTGGCCAAATTATACTGTTATATCATGTGCATGTATGAATGTGTAACAACAAATACCATTATCATTATGTACAGTGATAATGTACCAATGAAAACGTTGGAAAGAGAAAAAAAAACAGGAACAAATTGATAAATAGAGAATGCCTCCATTTAGAGAGCAATAATACGCAAAAACCAGAACAGATTGTTTCTGGATGCATTCACAGGTTAAAAAAAAAAAAAAAAAAAAGAGGCTAGAAAGAATGAGGTGGGTTGATCCAGTCACACTTGCTATATCTGGAGACAAGGAGAGTGGTAATGAGTGATTGGGGATCTGTGGGAGTTACCATTTTTCTCAAGGAAGTAGGAAACAAGGCTCTCAGTTGAAGGACCCTGAGGTTTGAAGGAGGTTTGAGGAGAGAGGAGAGGGAGTGTGATTGCCAGGGAAATAGATTGTAATTCCAAGGGCCCACTTGGGGTTTCAAGTCCTGACTTTAACGTGAATACAATCAGCAGAATTAGGTGTTTTCTTCTGGGTACTGAAAGGTTAATAAAATAGGTACTTGTCATTCTGTTTCTCTATATGCTTAACAAAACACTGTTGAAATCTTAAGAATTGTCTGCTAATCTTGTTCCCAGAATGAGCTGTCCCCAACTGCCAAACTACAAAATGTAACTTCTCTCCCTGCCCTCTCCAGGGAAAGTATATAAGCTCTGCTCAAGCTGTTCTCAGGGCTCTATCTCTCTTTGCTATAGAGAGCTCGGGCCCCAGCATGCTGGTCTCCAAATAAACCCACCCTTCTGCTGTTGCATAAAACAATCTCTTGTGGTCTCTTACTCCGACGTTTCGCCAGACCCTTACAGTACAAACTGATTCGTAGGAACAATGATCACGGAAATAATGTTTTCTATTATAATTTAAAAAATCAATTCAATATGAAAAGTTAAACACTCCTGTCACCAAATAGCACTCCACCCTTCACCACCAACACAATTATCCATATGAAACTCAGTCTTTTCTGTAGCTTTTCAGTTTTTCTCTAAGCAAAACCAAGGACATTGTTATTTATTTAATTTTTTTTAAAAAAAATTTTTAGTTGTTGATGGATACAGTACCTTTATTTATTTTTATATGTTGTGGAGGATTGAACCCAGTGCCTCACATGTGCTAGGCAAGTGCTCTGAGCCACATCCCTAGCCCTATTTCTTTCATTTCTTATACAAACATAGCATAGCACATATCATGTACTGTTTGGCTTTTTTTTTTCATTTAACCATATAACTCAGAGATACTTCACTTAGCACGATATTCTCCAGATCCTTCCATTTACTGGTAAATGTCATAATGTCATTCTTCTTAATGGCTGAGTAATATTCCATTCCATTCCATTCCAAAATAGAGCACATTTTCTTTATCCATTCTTCTGTTGATGGGCATCTAGTCTGGTTCCATAGCTTAGCTATTGTGAATTGTGCTGCTGTAAACACTGATGTGGCTGTGTCACTGTAGTATGCTGATTTTAAATTTTGGATATATGCTGAATGGGATGACTGGGTCAAATGGTGGTTCCATTCCTAGTTTTTTGAGGAATCTCCATATTGCTTTCCAGAGTGGTTTGCACCACATTGCAGTCTGACCAGCCATGTACAAGTGTTCCCTTTCCCCCAAATCCTCGCCAACATCTGTTGTTACTTGTATTCTTGATAATTGCCATTCTCACTGGTATGAGATGGAATCTCAGTAATTTTCATTTCTCTAATTGCTAGAGATGTTGAACATTTTTTTCATGTATTTGGTGCTCATTCATGTTTCTTCTTTTGAGAGGATCTGTTTAGTTTTTTTGTCCATTTATTGATTGTGTTATTTGTGGGATACAGTTCATAAAGAGGACTTGCTGGGTCAAACTGAATTTGTGAGTTTGACAAACTATTGCCCAATTACTCTCCAAAGGGATCACACCATTTTTACACTCCAGTAGCAATAGATAATGTTCCCTATATCATCATGACATTGACCACAGAATATACTGGGAAACTTCTGTATTTTTGCCAAGCTGATAGATAAGAAGCATCATTTGAGTACTTTTAATTTGCATGTCTCTTATTAGGAGAAGGGTTGAGCACCATTTTGTATGTACAAGGGCCATTTGAGTTCTTTTTGCATAATCTGGTCATGTCCTTTGCCCATTTTTATATCAGGTTGTTGGTCATTTTCATCTTACATTTAGAAGCTCTCTGTAAGGTAACTATATAGGAACTTGTCCACTAATAAACATGGCTTTACCAATGTCCTGGAATCCAACCTATTTCAGATGAACAACTGTTCCTTTTGGTAAAGAACTGGAAGGGAGGTAGAAAATTAGCGGAAGCTTTGGCTTCATCTTATAACTCAAATATAGACAGAAAACAATGTGTTTTGAAA
Organism: Urocitellus parryii; assembly: GCF_045843805.1. Lineage (NCBI taxonomy): Eukaryota > Metazoa > Chordata > Mammalia > Rodentia > Sciuridae > Urocitellus > Urocitellus parryii. The sequence continues at coordinate 119,849,366 of NC_135537.1, read as the reverse complement.
GGTGCAAGAGATCAAATCAAAATGCAGATGGACTCCCTTATATCACTCTTCCTTCTCCTCTAAATCCCACTGAAATAAATGATAGTGAGTCAGAATTCCTAGATGATAAAAAGCTGAAAGAATCAGAAAACTACTGGAGGAAAAAAAAATCATAGCCCAAATCCCTAAATAGAAGGCTACTATTATAGCATTCCTGACAAAATTCCAGAGTTAAATAAGAGTGCAGGAGGTTCTGGCAGAAATGACTAGGACAAATAATTTCAAGGTTTTATTTGGAGGAGTTGGGACAATTAGGCCTTTTTCCCTTCCTCAGTGCATTAAGTTTCTGGTAGCTGCCATATTTGCTCTATGATGAATCCCTGAAAATTGCTTTCCCCATAAAGTAAACACCTCACCAGATAGGAGCTCATGGTGTAAGTGCCAGGACAGGAAATGGCAACATAGCAAAGCTATGGTAACGCTGGAAATACATAGCAGACCACGAGGACTCCTACTGTTCAACATAACCAATGCAATAAAACAAAGATATGAGGTGAAAATGTGGGAGGAAAGTAAGAAAAAGTACCATTATTTGCATATGATGAGGTCACCTACCTAGAAAATGCAGAAAAGCTGAAAAGTTATTAGAATGAATTAGAGGTTTTGAAAACTTGTTAAGCTATGAAGTCCACTTCTATAAACTCCACAGCTTTCTTATATTTCATCAATTACCAGTTAAAATTTTAATGAAAAATATACTCACAATAGTGAAAACAAACAAATCACTAGAAAAATCTAAACACCTATGAATCAGGCCTCACAAGAAGTAGGCAAAATCCACAGGAAGACACACTCTGTGGTTGACCTGCTAAATCTTCTCATGGGCACGAAGTACCAGCTGCTCTATCTTTCCCTGGTTCCTCTACTGGTGTCTCTGACTCCTGGGCCAGGTGTGTGGGGTGAGCTCTTTGATGAAGGTTTTGGCTTCTGTAGGATACTTGTTCTGTCCCTAGGATCAAAGACAGTAGAAACAGGAGTTTCCATCTGCCTTCATGGGGTCCCAGCTTATATGTGGGGCTTGTACCCTGTTTTTGATCTCTTCCACTTTATATCCATCTTCCCTTCCTGCTGGCTTACATTCTGGACTGCAAACTCTAGCATCAGACCCAGCAACAATGAGAGATTTGTTACCCAGTTCCCTGTAATAAACATATATGAACCCAGTGGTTCTGCTTCTCTGGATGAAGCCCAGTTGATGCAGTACATTTCAAAGGTTAAGTATAAAGCAAATGGTATCAATTACACTACCCGGGCAGAAGTGTGCTCTTAGGAAAAAGTTCATTGTTGACCAGTAGGACCAGAAAAGACAATACTTCTGAAAAATTATGGAAAAAATTTTCTTTCTAAATTAGTCTCAGCTACTGTTTCATAATTACAAGTGTCAATGATCCAAGTTTTATAATATCCACAGAATTACCTGAAATGTTAACTTCCTTTCACCCAACTTCCTGTTTCATCCCAGGAATACAGTCAGTAAGTAAATAGTAGTGTGATTTACCATAGCACCAAAATAAAGCACAGGGATCAGATTCAAGATTCTGACTCCATCAGTCATTAGCTGAGTCTTTAAACAGGTTACTTTGCTCGGTTTGTTAATTGTAAAATGTGGACAAAATACTGCCTACCTCATAGTATTGAAGGGACTCTTACATGTAAAGATCTTTAGCAAAATACTTATTACAAAGGAAAAATCAACATTAGTAATTATTGGTTTTAGTCATCCTTATTAACTAAAAATGTATTTTTCAAATGGCCAAATGTTTGCAGTCTGCAATATCACTCTCTCTTCATATTTCTTGCATTTTCTTTTTCTTTTTTCTTTTTTTTTCTGTTTGCATTAGGGATTGAACTTAGAGTGCTTTACCACTGAACTACATTACCAGTCCTTTATATATATATATATATATATATATATTTTTTTTTTTTTAAAGAGAGAGAGATAATTTTTTTTTATTGGTCGTTCATAACATTACATAGTTCTTAATACATCATATTACACGGTTTGATTCAAGTGGATTATGAACTCCCGCTTTTACCCCGTATACAAATTGCTGTATCACATCAGTTACCCTTCCATTGATTGACATATTGCCTTTCTAGTGTCTGATGTATTCTGCTGTCTGTCCTATTCTCTACTATCCCCCCTCCCCTCCCCTCCCCTCCCCTCCCCTTTTCTCTCTCTACCCCTTCTACTGTAAATCATTTCTTCCATTTGTATTATCTTGTCTTACCCCTCCTTTCCTCTTATATGACATTTTGTATAACCCTGAGGATCGCCTTCCATTTCCATGCAATTTCCCTTCTCACTCCCTTCCCCTCCCACCTCTCATCCCTGTTTAATGTAAGTATTCTTCTCAAGCTCTTCGTCCCTACCCTGTCCTTGTTTACTCCCCTTATATCAAAGGAGTCATTTGGTATTTGTTTTTTAAAGATTGACTAGCTTCACTTAGCATAATCTGCTCTAATGCCATCCATTTCCCTCCAAATTCTATGATTTTGTCATTTTTTAATGCAGAGTAATACTCCATAGTGTATAAATGCCACATTTTTTTTTATCCATTCATCTATTGAAGGGCATCTAGGCTGGTTCCACAGTCTTGCTATCGTGAATTGAGCTGCTATGAACATCGATGTAGCAGTGTCCCTGTAGCATGCTCTTGTTAGGGCTTTAGGGAATAGACCGAGAAGGGGAATAGCTGGGTCAAATGGTGGTTCCATTCCCAGCTTTCCGAGAAATCTCCATACTGCTTTCCAAATTGGCTGCACCAATTTGCAGTCCCACCAGCAATGAACAAGAGTGCCCTTTTCCCCGCATCCTCTCCAGCACTTATTGTTGTTTGACTTCCTAATGGCTGCCAGTCTTACTGGAGTGAGATGGTATCTTAGGGTAGTTTTGATTTGCATTTCTCTGACTGCTAGCGATGGTGAGCATTTTTTCATGTACTTGTTGATTGATTGTATGTCCTCCTCTGAGAAGTGTCTGTTCAGGTCCTTGGCCCATTTATTGATTGGGTTATTTGTTATCTTATTGTCTAATTTTTTGAGTTCTTTGTATATTCTGGTTATTAGGGCTCTATCTGAAGTGTGTGGAGTAAAGATTTGTTCCCAGGATGTAGGCTCCCTGTTTATCTCTCTTATTGTTTCTTTTGCTGAGAAAAAACTTTTTAGTTTGAGTAAGTCCCATTTGTTGATTCTATTTGTTAACTCTAGCGCTATGGGTGTCCTATTGAGGAATTTGGAGCCCGATCCCACAGCGTGTAGATCATAACCAACTTTTTCTTCTATCAGATGCTGTGTCTCTGATTTAATCTCAAGCTCCTTGATCCATTTTGAGTTAACTTTTGTGCACGGCGAGAGATGGGATTCAGATTCATTTTGGTGCAAATGGATTTCCAGTTTTCCCAGCACCATTTGTTGAAGATGCTATCTTTCCTCCATTGCATGCTTTTAGCCCCTTTATCAAATATAAGATAGTTGTAGTTTTGTGGATTGGTTACTGTGTCCTCTATTCTGTACCATTGGTCCACCCGCCTGTTTTGATACCAGTACCATGCTGTTTTTGTTACTATTGCTCTGTAGTATAGTTTGAAGTCTGGTATCGCTATACCGCCTGATTCATTTTTTTTTTTAAAGAGAGAGAGATAATATATTTTTTTAAAGAGAGAGAGATAATTTTTTAATATTTATTTTTTAATTTTTCGGTGGACACAACATCTTTGTTTGTATGTGGTGCTGAGGATTGAACTCGGGCCGCACACATGGCAGGCGAGCACGCTACCGCTTGAGCCACATCCCCAGCGCACCAGACCTTTATATTTTTAATTTTCAGACAAGCTAAATTGCTTAAAGCCTTGCTAATTTGCTGAGGCTGGTCACAAACTTGTGATCCTCCTGCCTCAGTTTCCCAAGTCACTGGGATTACAGGCATGTGCCACTGTACCCAACCTGCATTTCTTTGGTTTTAAAAGATGATAGTTCCCATATTGCCATCACCTTAATAATTACAATTAATACTTAGATAATGATTATTACATACCAAGGAATGGTATAAGGGTTTTCCATAAACTAAATAACTTAATCCAATGAAAACAACCTTGTGATATAGGTGCTATTGTTCCCCCAAGTTGAAGTGTCTGAAGTATAGGGATATTCAACAACTTGACCAAGGTGCTCAGGTGGTACTAGACTTCTTGGCAAGCTTTTGGTTCCTGCCATTCTCTCCCTCTACCCACCCTCAGAGACAAGTCATTGGGACTTCCACAATATGTACAAATTAGGATTTAATTTTCTCTCCCTGACTGAACATTTGCTAAATTCTATCAAATTCTTAACTCCTGTCTTCCTAATCTCATAATTCTATGAAAGGTGTTATCACTAACTGGTAAAGAACCTACTATGTTCCAGGCACAGAGGGTGAATAGGAGGAACAAGGGATGGGGTAAAAAGATAAAGCATGATTAAAAGGTAAATTATGATTTATACTTATTAACGTACAATTAATCTCATTTTTTATATCAGTGTTAAACTATGCTTGAAGCATATAATTAACATGAATCCCAAGAAGGAATGCATCCCTGGAGTGGAACAGGACAAAATGCACGACCACTCTCCTTCATGCTTAGTTGGGTGTTCATGCCTGGGGAGAAGAACCTGGATTCTAAAGTTTCGTAGTCAAGCAAAGAGGAGACTGCTTGAGATTGGGCCACCTCAGTCCCCTCTATCAGTAGTCTGGGATTCAGTGACTTTCTCTCAGGCCCATTGGTATTCTTCTCTTCCAAGTAAGTGGAAAAAAAAAAAGTCCATAAATGGCCACTGTATGGATGGTTATGAAAGCTTTATTTTGTAATACCCCCCCAAACTAGAAACAATCCAAATGTCCATCAACAGGTGAATGAACAAACTGGCATATCCATATGATGCAATACTACACAGCAGTAAAAAGGAACGGACTGTTGGTACATTCAGTAACATAGATAAATCTCAGGTGTGTGAGTTGTTCACCAAAAAAATCAACCATGTAGTTAGAGTTGAAAATTTCAGCCACACTGGCTCCCCAATACCTGGGGAAGAAAGAAGAACTGCAGTTCAATTATATGGCCAATAATATAACCAATCACATCTGCATAATGATTATTGTATACCAAGGAATGTTCTAAGAGTAAAATAATATAACCAATCACATCTGCATAACCCCATATAAAAAATCTGGGCTACAGAGCCCAGAGGTGCTTCCTCCTGTTAAACACTTGATATCTGGGAGGGTGACACACTTGGATTTCAAAAGAGGGCCTGGAAGCTCTCTAACTATCTTGCCTGTGTGTTTCTTTTGTTGGCGGGGGAAGAGGCACTGGGGATTGAACTCAGGGGCACTCGACCACTGAGCCTGGTCTCCAGCCCTATTGTGTATTTTATTTAGAGACGGGGTCTCACTAAGTTGCTTAGTGCCTTGGTTGCTGAGGCTGGCTTTGAATTTGCAATCCTCCTGCCTCTGCCAAAACCACCAAATTGTTTTCCATGGTGGACAACAATTGTTTTCCATAATGCACCATGTTTTCCTTCCTACCATCAATATATGAGGTTCCAATTTCTCTACATCCCCAATGACACTTATTATCTGTGTTGTTTACAATCACTTAGTCCATGTGTAGTGATATCTCTCTGTGGTTTTCATTTGCACTTATCTAATGTAGAGCATCTTTTCATGTGCTAATTGGTCATTTGTGTAACATCTTTGGAGGAATGCCTATTCAAATCCTTTGTCCATTTAAAAAATAGCCAGGTATATACCACGCTTGTCATCCCAGCTACTCAGGAGGCTGAATTAGGAGAATCACATTCGAGGCTAGCCTGGGTAACTTAGAGAGACCCTATCTCAAAACAAAATATTAAAAGAGCTGGGGATGTGGTCAATGGTAGAGTACCTCTAGTTCAATTCTAGAACCACATAATAAAAGTTTGTTTTTATATCAATTTTAGCTTAAAGAAAAACTATGAAGAAAGTAGAGTTCCCTAAATGCTGCCTCTACAACCAGAGTTTCTCTTATTATTAACATCATGCATTAGAGGAATAAATTTGTATATGATGAATGAATATTGATGCATTATTCACTAACCTCCACATTGGAGTTCACTCTTTGGTTTGTCCAGCTCTATGGGCTTTGACAAATATATAATGCCATGAATCCACTATCATTGTTACCAGAGACAGTAGCTTCACTGCCCTAAAAATCCCATTTGATCTACCTACTCCTCTTTTCCCAGTCTAGAACTCCTGCCAATCACTGTGATCTTGCCTTCTCCAGAAAGTTGCATATTTGGAATCACAGAATATGTGACCTTTTGAGACTGGAGTCTTTCACTTAAAAATATGCATTTAGGGCTGGGGCTCTGGCTCAGTGGTACAGTGCTTACCTAGCACATGTGAGGTAATGGGTTCGATCCCTAGTACCACATAAAAAAAAAAACAAAATAAAAGTATTGGGTCCATCTACAACTAAAAATATTTTTAAAATATGCATTTAAAAATTATACTCCATGTATACATAATATATCAAAGTATATTTTAGGGGCTGGGGGGTCATAGCTCAGTGGCAGAATGCTTGCCTAGCATGTGTGAGGTACTGCATATAAATAAATAATAATAAATAAAGGTTCATGAACAACTAAAAAAAATTTTTTAAAGTGTACTCTAATGTCTTGAGTATCTAAAAAGAACAAATATTTTTAAAAACGTTTCTCAGAAGGTCTGGAAAATGGCAGGATGAGTATCCCACACAAACCTGTTCCTCCATAGAATGGAAACAGAGCGACAGACGTGTAACTGCTTGAGGAGGTGAATGGTCAAGGGTAACCTTTTGAAACTGTCACCAGAGAAAATGAATCTTAGTAAAATCCAGAGAGTAACTGCTGCGCCCCTCCCCTGACTCAGACAATGGCAAGGCCCTACTGAGGTGGATGGCGCAAGGCGTCCATCCTCTGGAGGAGCGCAGTATGTTTCTGGGAATGGGCTGATTTGTTTTTGTATTCCTTTAATAAGTATAGTTGTGATTTCTCATATGACCATTAAGTATGAAGGAAAAATCATGACTTTCCCAATTAATGCAACCACTTCTAAAGCATAGATCTGTTTGCTCTAAATGCAATGATTCAGCTGTGGAGTGTAAATTGTTAATGTCTAATGAAAAACTCCCTGTATTCCTGTCAAGGAAGTTTTTGAGAAATTAAATTAAAATCTAGAGAAGATAGATTAGTGCTTAGTACTGGGCAACTTGTTCTTGTTCCTGTGCACAATGGTTTGTGCTCTTACTTTTGTTTGATTAAAAGTAATAACAAATCAACCACTTTCCGTAACCATGGCACCGGTTCCAGTCAGTAAGTCAAGAAACAATAGTCAAGGTATAGGCCAATAGTTTGGGACATTTGTAACTATTATTAAAAGTTAACTAAGCAGAAACAGCTCAAAACAAAACGCGAACTGAAAGTACAAATGCTTGCTTATGCATAAGCCAAGATACATTCTTCTATTCTAATTGTAACTACGTAATATTTTGTTTCTTTGAATAATGATTCCTGTTTTGTAACCACAAAGTACTGTAAGCCTGCCAAAATGAAAAGTATATATGATCAACTTCACAAGTAAAGATTGGGATCAACACCTTCACTTTGGTGTCTGTGTTGTTTCTCCACCCCCTCTTTCGCCGACTCCTCACCATCCGTTCGTCTCCTGAGACCCCCTGTTGGAGCTGGTCTCCGACAAGTAACAAAGCAAGAGAAGTGGAATACCCCAGCACTTGGCACCTCTCTTGAGGGTAAAGGACAAAGGGCCAGAGCATGACTCAGAAGTCTGCCTCCCACACATAAACAGCTTAAATAAATAAGTGAGCTAGAGTCTGCACAAGAGGCAAGCTTTGGAGATCTCACTGCATCTCTCAGCGATAGCCAGGATCATCTTGGAAAAATTCCCACTGTCTGAGATTTATACTGCTCTGGGAGGCAGAAAATCAGGCACAAGCACATCTCCAGATTCCTGTGGACACCTCCCTGCACTGACCAGGCAGAAGGCAGCCATGCAAGACACTCTTGACTTAGGGGAATGTCTCTTGACACAAATCCACAGAGAGTTTTATGCCACAGGGATATGACAGGAAGAAAGTAGAGGGCAATGCCCTGTGGAATCAGTGGTTTCAGCAAACCTGCCCTCTGTGCCTGGGAGCAACACCAGTCCTATGTAGTTACCATTGGGGGCTGAGTCTGAAGACAGTGAGGTCAAGAGTAGCAGTTTCTATAAACTTCCTCCAGTAATTCAATTGCTCCCCAGTCCTCGGTGGCTTTGGCCTTTGCCACACTCCTGGGCACACAGACTGAAAACCTCTAGAATGAACGTAGGCCTGGAATGGGCTACATTCTACCCAAAGTTGATTGGCAAGAAGGTGTGATCCACCACCACCCAGGCCACACAGACCCTTCCCACTGGAAGCAGAACTGAAAACCTCCAAGGAAGAAAGATTCCTGACCCTAAGGAAAGGTTCAGTAATGTTGTTAATAATTCATATATGTTGATATTTCTAAAGAGGAGTGATCCAGATGTCCCCTCTTAAGGAACCAGTAAACAAATGACATAAAGGAATATTAGTAATGATTAAAAATATGTCTTTAACAAGTGCCTAGGGATAAATTACATATTCTGTATAACCTCATATTTGTGAATAACAGAATTATACTGAAATAAAATACATTGAAAAACCCTTAACTTTTGTAGCTGAGAAGTGCAATTGTGTCAATTTTTTTAATATTTTTAGATTTCCCCCCCAATTTTCCACAGTTAATGTATAAATTAAGTAATAAAATGTTATTTAATAAATATGAGCATTTGTTTTGTACAATAGCAAGCAGTTCATTAGTAGGCAAAGAGAAAAATCTGACATCTCACTTATTCTAAAGGAGCTTAGAGTTTGATAAGGGATTTTTTTATTTATTGGTTTTTTTTGTTGTTGTTGTTTTTTTTTTTAAGGAAAGACGAAATAAATGTGAAACCTCAGCTCATTAAAAGTAGGGATTGAATAGTATTTCCCCAGTGTCTATCACTGTGCTTTGGTAGAGAAGAGACAATAGCATATATTTGGTGGTTCTGTTACCAAATAAAGAATGATGAATTCCGACTTGAGATGAGTCAAATACAGTAGGGGGTCCCAGTCTTTACCTGTTACTAAAAAGAGACACAAAGCCAGGCACGTTGGTGCTTGCTTAGAGCCCCAGCTACTTAGAAGTCTGAGAGTACAAGACCACTGAGGCCATGAGCTTGGGGGAGCCTGAGTGATCCAGCTTTAAAAACAGGGAGGGAGGGAGGGAGGGGTGGGGGAAATAACATTGAAGACAGTTACTTCTTAAGTCACCAAGAGATATTTCCGAGACGACAGGATAAGAAAATGAAGTCCCTGTGTTTATAAGATACAAGAAAGTACTTGTGATAGCTGCAAGATCAAAATTTCACCTAGAAACAGGGACAGGGTAAAATTTTTTTATCATGTAAAATTTTTACTATGGTTGGATACAGAGCAAAAGGAGTTGTTTAAAAACATACTGCAGCATTCATTCCATGTCTCATTAGACTATTTTTTTCCTAAAGAAAATAAAATTCATTATTACTGAAATCAATATAAAATGCAGATGTGATATAATCATGGAAAACAAATCTATAACAAAAGCACATGAATTATGTAATGATTCTATATATTTTAGAACCTCAATAAAATGGGTAATTTTCTTCTCTCTCTCTCTCTCTGTCTCTCTTTGATACGAAGGATTGAGCCCAATTCCTCATGCATGCTATGCAGGTGCTTTAATCACTGAGCTACATCCCCAGCCCAAATTTCTCAAAAATATAAATGAATAACATTGATCCAATGAAAGAGATTTTCAGAATGATTTTCATAAAAGAAATTGAGAAAGTTGTAAGTAGGATTAAACTCATCTAAAATATGAGCCCTTGACAGTTCTATAGAATCCCACCAATAATTTATGAAATAGATTATTTCTATACTATTTAAGTTTTCCCAGAGTATAAAAAAGAACAAAATTTTAATTAGCTTTATGAAGTAAGAATAATGTTAATACCAAAATCTAACAAAGAAACAAAAAATAAAGTTAGACTGGTCTTGCTTATAAATGCCATTGCAAATCTCTTAAATATTTAACAATATGAATTCAGCACCTCAAATAAAATAATTTCATAATCAGAGTAGTTCAATATGAGGAGATCAATAATTATAACTTATCATCACAATAGTTCTAAGGAAAGAAACGATAGGCTCAATTTTATAGGCACTAAAATGGCATGTGACAGAATACTCAAAGCTTCTTATTGGCAATATTCAATAAAATAGACTCCACGGACACTTCATAAACATAATTTAAAAAAAACATGCACACACTTACAAAGCTCTGTGTGTATATATGCATGTAATTCAGCTCCAAATCTAGCATGCTATTTAATTGAGAAACATGAAAACATTATCACTGAAGTCATAAGAATTTCCACTAATACTACAATTTATTATACTACTACAGGCATTAGGAAAAGAAAGAGAACTACAAATCTGTGGTAAAAAAAATCTGTAAAGAATATCAAATTAAGATTATTCACAGATTATATGACTATATATCTGGAAGACTGAGAAGCAACTATAAGTCACTGTAAATAATAAGAATTCAGAATTTTATTCTGCTGCAGAATAGACACTAGTATTGCTGTATGTCTATACATGTCTGTATAACCAATGTGATTCTGCAACCTGTACACTCAGAAAAAATGAGAAATTATACCCATTTGATTCAAATGTATGGTATGTCAAGATCATTGTATTGTCATGTGCAACTAATAAAAAAAAAGAATTCAGAATTGTAACAAGATTCAAATTCACACACTCATTAATGGCCTTCATCTGTGATGTTAAAAGAAAAACTGTGGGGAATGGGGTATAGCTCAGTGGTAGAGCACTTGCCTAGTATGTGCAAATCCCCATCTATGTTCTATCACCAGTATTGGGGGGTGGGGGTGGAAAAAAACTTTAGACAGATTAAATTTAATAGAGCCTATGTGGGCAAAGAATGATTTATGAATTAGACAATATTCAGAAATAGAAAAGGCTCAGAGAGCTCCACCCAATAAGCATGGGCAGTGAGCTTTTATAGGTAGAACCCAGAAGCAAAGTAGATAAATCACCTTAGGTTTGCCTTATTTAGCTTGCTGTGATCAGGTATTTACCTTATTTGGGCATGGTCTGAAAAATTGGACATCTGTGATTAGCTGAAGCTCAGCTGTTTGCGATTGACTGAATTTTGGTTCAGTCAATTGCAAATTTTGTTTCCTTATTTACTTAGTTAACATTGTCCTTTGTTATAGAAGAACTCTTCAGTACAGAGACAGCTTCAGGGCAAGTGCCTACTGTTTATTTAACTACATAACCACCTAGATCATTTAATGGAAGGAAAGGCCTTATCTACACAGAAGGATAGCTGTGTAGGGATAAAGTAGGACAGTGATAAAAATATGCCTGAGCCAAACTGGCATTTCATCAGCTATGTGAACATAAAAGCTTTGTTAGAGAAGCACCCATTTCATAAAAACAGCTGGCTTCCAGGTATTGGTCATGATATTAACAAATAACTTTACTTGTTCCTTTCTCATTTTGAAAGGGTAAAGTTTCTAAGCTGGAAAGCTTGAATGTAAAAGATTAGGTATTATTAAGTTCCTCTGTTACACCCAGAACTTGGAATTCCTGAGATAGTTAAAACAACGCCCTACTGGCCGTTTAGCCTAGGGCCCTGTGCAGTTCCTCACAGGGCCCGAACCAATCAGTTTGAATGTGTAACCCGCTTAGGAATGACGAATCACCCCCGCCCCACCTGTTCCTGCCAATGATTGTGCCAATCACGTCTCAGAGTTGTTGTTCAATTTCCCCACGCCTCATGATGATTTGTTCTGATGTATGCAAAGCCCACCGCCTTCTCCAAAAAGTGTACTTAAGTTCTGCTTGACCTTTGCTCTGGGCTGCTCTGCTTCTTGAGTAAGCACGGAGCCCCAGCGCGCTGGAATGGATCCCCAATAAATCCCCTTTTGCCAATTGCATGGAGTAAGTCTCTTGTGTGGTCTCTCCCTCCGACGCTCCACCGGACCCCTCTTACAATTTAGACATGTTTTCTTTTTCTAATTGTTCTGTGTCAAACTTCCAATACTATGTTGAGTACAAGTAGCAGAACCAGACATCCTTATCTTGAGCTGAGGGAAAAACTTAGCCTTTCACCACTTTGTTTATAAATGGCCTTTATCACATGGAAGAATTTTCCAATCTTTGAATCATTTTTGTTTTTCTGTCCTGCATTTTTTATTGTGATAAAACACACATAACAGCATTGACCTATACATTGACCTCAATGGTGTTTAGTATATTCACACTGTACAACCATCATTACTACCTACCCCCAGGACTTTTTCATTATTCCAACTGGTAATTCTGAAGCCAGATTTAAAGATAGTCAGTGTAGTTAGGTAAATCAGGTCTAATATGGAGTAAAATCCAAAATGAGGGCCATGTTGAGAATGAAGTCCAGGAAAAGCAGAACAACTCTTGGAATGTTAATGTCCCCAAGGCCCAGAGCCCATCCCAAAGAAATGTTAATGAAACAGCTCCCAGCAAACTTGAAGATGCTGACCCAAAAGTCCTTCCTGCCCAGATTATTCCTTTGGCCTTCCCACCTACATTCCATCACTGAAAGATAATAGAACAGAGGACAGGAATGCGGGAAAGCTAAAAGAAGACCTTAGCTATAAAAGAGGGAGACCTCCCCCCCCCCACTTCCACGGATTCCACCTCTTGGGTCCCCTTCTTCCTCCGGGAGAAGTCTTTTCTGCTGTCCTTTAATAAAGCCTCTACTTTCCACTCTGACCTTGCCTCGGCGTGCTTCTCTGGTGTTATACTTCAACATTGGGGAAGCAAGAACTCTCACCAGTAAAAAGCAGTAACAATTCTACACCCATTAAATGGTAACTCCTGTTACCTCCACTCCTTCCCGAATCCTACCACCATTCCCTGGTAACCACTACTTTCTGTCTCTATGAATCTGGCTATTTGAGGTAAATCATACAAATGGAATTACATAGTATTTGTCTCCTTTTTATCTTAGGTAATTTTATTTAAACTTCTATTTTTCATCTCTTTACCTTTTGTTCTCATTTTCTGTTAAAGGGTTCTTTATTCTTCCATTTCTTTCTTGAGTTTTAATTACTTGTTTGTCCTATCTTGTGTGAGAAACAATGCTCACCTGCCCAAACCCAAAGAATGGACTCAGAGATCCGAGGTGTGGTGAAAATCGAGACTTTAGTGACAGTCTTGAAAGGATAGGAGGCACACCAGGAACAGTTATAGCAAGCAATTTATTTATTCCTTGCATACAAATCCTCCTGCCCCAACCCTGTTTTTCATACGCAGGGTACTATGGGGGTTATAATCATCCCAGGAATCACCTAAGTTTCCTTATAAGGTCATTCCCTTTTTGGAAATGACTCCTGAACCAATCAAATCTAGGTGTATGTCTTTAAAAAGGAGTGCATCCTGTGGGGCCTAACTTTGGAGTTGTTTATGTTCAAGGATGTTCAAGGATGCACTAAGCTGGGGAGTGTTGGGTGGGAGTGGGGGAGTTTATTCCTGATGTCTGCCAGTGCAAGATAAGGACATGCTGGTTGCTGGTGGTTTTGTGCTTTATAGTCATCAAAACAAGCTGTTGTGCAAACTGGCTACCAGTAATCCTTCATTCAAAGCTGAGCCATTTGCATTCTTTAAACTAAATACTTTGCTTTGAAAATAGACCATCAAATATTTTATTCCTCACATCTGATCTATTCTTTAACCTTCCTTTGAACATTTTTTTTTTGGTACCAGGGATTGAACTCAGGGTCCTCAACCACTGAGCCACATATCCAGCCCTATTTTGTATTTTATTTAGAGACAGGGTTTCACTGAGTTGCTTAGCGCCTCACTGTTGCTGAGGCTGGCTTTGAAATGGAGGTCTTCCTGCCTCAGCCTCCTGAGCCACTGGGATAAAGGGCGTGGACCACCATGCCTGGCTTGGACTTTTTTCTTTTCAAAGATCATGTTTAAATCTGCCAAGAGACTGTATCATACACCTGGATATTTATTTTGTACAAGGTTTGTATTTCCTTTTTCCTTAGTTATATATACATGTGCATGTGTGTAACGTCTATGGTCCTGTGATTATTCTTTTTTGGCTATTACTGATCTGTGACCATAAACTACTATGCCAAAGCTAGCATTTGCTGAAAAGGAGTGAGGTAAGAGTTAGGAAAGGTATCTAAGGCAGTCTGAGGCTCCAATTCAGATTTTATTCAGATTTGCTTAACCTTTCATAAAATTTGTTATTTCTAATCATGTAAATTATGAAAAGAGTCAAAAAACACATGAAAAGGTGTAATTGAAAGGAAAGTGATCACAACACTCTAGCGACCAAGAGCTCTTTATTGCAGCAGTGCAACAGAGGAGAAAAGAGAGAGGGGGGGGCAGCTGGGGAAGGCTTTTATAGCCCTTCTGCTGTGCTGCCTAAATCTAACAGGTCTGTGGGTTTGCAAGCTGCCTTGTTGGCACAAGGGGGGTTAAGTGTTCGGCCTTGAGTGGGGGCTTAGGCATTTAGGCTTGAAGCAAACAGGTGATAAAGAACCAGACAGAGGGTTTGAGTGGCCAGGTCATCCTGCAACTAACTTTGTTTGGCATGCCCTGCAGACAACTTATTCAGCCTGTCCTGCACCTAACATCCATAATCATTAATCAATAGGGAAATGCAAGTTAAATTCACAATGAGGTATCACTATACATCTTTCAGAATGGATAATTTTTAAGAAGCTGACATTAGCAAGTGTTAGAGAGGCTATGGAATACCTAGACTGTGCCATACATTACTGTTCCGTATATTGTTATTCCAGTTAAATTGGTATAAACATGTTGAAAACTTATTGGGTTACTAAAGTTAAACATATATTGCTTCTGCCCAGAAACTCTATATTAGCAATTGGGTAGGCCCTACCCAACTGAGAAATGATCTGGGTAGTAGATATACAGGTAGGTTAATTATGTACACTATTTTGTACTTAAGTGTAAGAGGGGTCCGGCGGAGCGTCGGAGGGAGAGACCATACACAAGAGACTTACTCCATGCAATTGGCAAAAGGGGATTTATTGGGGATCCATTCCAGCGCGCTGGGACTCTGTGCCCACTCAAGAAGGGAGCGCAGCTCAGAGCCCAGAGCAAAGGTCAAGCAGAGCTTAAGTACACTTTTTGGGGAGGGCGGGAGTCTTTGCATACATCAGAACAAATCATCATGAGGCGCGGGGAAATTGAACAACAACTCTGAGACGTGATTGGCACATTCATTGGCGGGCGAGGGTGATTGGTCATTCGTAAGCGGGTTACAAATTCAAACTGATTGGTTTGGGCCCTGTGAGGAACTGCACAGGGCCCTAGGCTAAATGGCCAGTAGGGTGTTGTCTTAACTATCTCAGGAATCTGGGTGTAACAGAGGAATTTAATAATACCTAATCTTTTACATTCAAGCTTTCCAGCTTAGAAACTTTACCCTTTCAAAGTACTATCTAATAAAATATACTATTTATGTACACTATTTTGTATTTAAGTACTATCTAATAAAATGTACTATTTATTTAAGTACTATCTAATAAAGTGTATTATTTATTACCAAACTCTCCACCCCCAAACTGATGGCCTATATGCAAGGTTTAGGTCTTTGATCTCCTCACAAAAAAAAAAAAAAAAAAAAAGAAGAAGAAGAAGAAGAAGCACAGAGCTTGTTTTTAAGGCAAAGGTGAAATAAACAATTATCTCAACATCTGAGGGTGGAAAACGGTGTGT
Organism: Urocitellus parryii; assembly: GCF_045843805.1. Taxonomy (NCBI): domain Eukaryota; kingdom Metazoa; phylum Chordata; class Mammalia; order Rodentia; family Sciuridae; genus Urocitellus; species Urocitellus parryii. The sequence continues at coordinate 119,833,392 of NC_135537.1, read as the reverse complement.
ACCCAGGACTTACTTCTTTCTTCTGGTTAATTTCATTTCTTAGATAGCTGGATATGATTTACTTTTTAGTTATTTTCCCCTACAAGGAGTATATTTATTGCTTAGGATTATTATCACAGATTTAAGATATTTTATTTCTTCCTACTCCACAGTGTAATCTGAGGACCTATACAATAGAAATGAGTGAAATTTAGCAAGTTTTTCTATAATAAAGTCTCTTTTGATGGGAAGTGGCAAATAGTTGATTTGAATGTCTGTCTTTAACATCTGAAAATTTACTGACTCATGAAACTACAAAGTGCAGATGTACTTTTAACCTACAAGTTTTTACTAAGTACAATAAATCTTATCAGGACACTGTCTCTAAACTCTTCTTTCTTTTGTATTGACTTTATTTTTAAGGATTCATTTCCCTCTGGGTGCTAAAAAAAACTAGTTACACGGAGCTCTATGATCATACCAAATACATATATAGTAATCCTACAGGGAAAAGCATTTCTTTTGCATGATACTGTTAACAAAAGTTCCAGGGAGGACTGAGCTTGGGGCATTGCACATTCCTGAATGAATCACTGTGCTGAGGAGGATTTGATTCTCTATCTAGATATGCATGGATCATTTAAACCCCTGAGGTTATGATGGGGAGTGGTGATAGTGAATTTCCCATAAAAAGATGCCTCCTTTAAAAAAAAAAAAACTGGAAATGGGGTTGGAAAAGTACCATGGACAGGCCTTCTAATATTATTACAATCTAATACCTTTCCTGAAAGTAGCTTGGGAGGACTCATCCCATGTTTTTGTATCCTGCAGTTGCAATTTCATTGGCCCTTAGCTACTTAAATGAATGGATCATATTTGAACCAGAAAAGAGAATGTTTCAATTTGGGAGCACAGTAAAAGAATTCTCAGTCCTCTCCTTGATTCCATACATAAATTGCCTTGTTAAAGTGTTTGAATATGGGTTTTAAATATGCCCATCAAAATGCCATCAATTGATTTCTCTAATAAAATGTGCAAGAGCAAGTAAGAGTCAACTCTGTGATTATGCCATTAGAATCACAATACATTAGTTTTGTAACCTTCACATTTTATCCTCAATAGAAGCAGCTCTTCTCAGAGATTAACTCACCATAGAGGATATTGATTGCTCTTCAATTTCACTCTGGAATCCTTATTTATATTTAAAAAGATTTATAGCATGGTTCCTATTTCAATTTACTTTACAAAATTTATGCGTACACAATGTTTATTAGTTCAGAGTTTAAAATGTTCACTCTTTCAGATTAGATAAAGATAGTAACTGAGTGTACTGTATGGTAAACTTTGAGCTGATTTAAACATTGCCACACAGTTCTAGATGTTGACCTTAGACAGTTGGCTTACTAAGCACAGGCATTCCTCAATTATGTATGGAGTTGACTTAAAGATTTCAATGTCTGGGGCTGGGGTCATGGTTCAATGGTACCGTGCTTGCCTGGCACATGTGAGGTACTGGGTTTAATCCTCAGCACCACATAAAAATAAAGATTAAAAAAAAATTTGGTATGTCTTGTGGGGGGGCTATTGCCTGTAATCTAATAAGCTGTTTACCTTCTCCCGGGTCTCCTCTTACCTACAATTTCCCAACCTTAACCATAACATCTCCATATGGACTGGCTTGTTTTGTTCTGTTTTAGCAGGCAAGGGAGAAGCAGAAGGGAAGAAGAGTTTGATAATCTTGCCAATTTTCTTGCTTCACTGTTTTATCAGCTTTTTTGCTGCCATGACCAAAAGACTGACAAGAACAAATTTAGAGGAGGCAAAGTTTATTTGGCACTTATGGTTTCAAAGATCTCTATCGATCCATAGTTAGCTGGCTCCACTGCTCTGGGTATAAGGTGAGGCAAAACATCATGGTGGGTGGGCGTGGTGGAGAAAAGCAGCTAAGACACAGCACCAGAAAGCAGAGACACAGACAGTTCCCCTCAACACAGACAGAATATAAACCCCAGGGCTCTCCCCCAGCAACCTATCTCCTCCAGCCACACCCTGCCGGCCTACAGTAATCCGGATCAGGGAGTTGATGCACTGAGTAGGTAAGGCTCTCATAAAATGATCATTTCACCTCTGAACATTCTTGCATTGTTTCACACATGATCTTTTGGGGGGACTTCTCATATCTAAACCGTAATATTCACCAAAAAGCTCCTTAAACAAGCCTCAAATTACACGCCGTTGAGAAAACCACAAATTAGCTGGTCATGCCATGCAAAGGAAATGGAGTGAAAAAGCCCTGGGGTGGGAATGTGTTCAGTGACCTTCAAGGAACATACTAAAAGGGAACATCCTGAACTTGAGACTATTAGGTTAAGTGAAATAAACCAAACTCAGAAGGTTGAGAGTGGTATGTTTTCTCTCATATGTGGAAGCTAGAGAGGAAAAAGGAAAAGAAAGTTGGAGGTGGGGCAGGGATCTAATGAATCAAAGGGAGATCAGTAGAAGAAAAGGACCAGGGGATGAGAGGAACAGAGTGAGGGCAAAAATGTTAGAGAGTGATATTGGCCCAATTATATTGTTATATTGTGTATGTATAAATTGTAACAACTAATCCCATTATTATGTACAGCCATAATGCACCAATAAAAAATGTGGAAAGAAAAAAAAAAGAGGGAGCATCCTACAAACATAGGTATACCCAGAGGCCAAGACATACAGGGTTGTAGAATCTGGTGTGGGCTTTGGATTTTATTCTTAGTGTGACTGGAGGCTGTTGGAGTTTTGAGCAGGGAGCTAATAAAGTCAGGGTGCCTTCTAAAGGATCAACAACAGTCAGGTGAAGAATTAAGCTACAGCAAAGTCCATGAGTCAGGGTCCAGTCACAAAATAGAAAATAATCTATTATTTCATATTGGGGGAATTTTAAGAATAACAGATGTCAAAACGGAGAATGGGGTGATACAAGAGATCAGAAGCTTCTACAAATAACCCTGGCTGGAACCCATAGGGCTGAACAGCTCCTGTGCCAACTGGAGATGCTATCCTCTCTTATCCTCTAACAGACAGGTGTCACCTTGACCAAGGAAGGAACTCCTAGAGTCAGGAAGAAGCCAGGTGGCATGAGAGCCTAAAAAATATTGTCTATGCATTCTGGGTCCCTGCGGTACAATCAAGGCAAGTGTAGAACTGAGAAATAACAGATAAATAACTACCAAGGAGGCAAGAGCAGAAGTAAGGAGACCATTAGGGTGCTATTGCCATACATAGATCAGGTGAAAGATGATTATTTGAATTAGGGTAGAAGTATTTAGATTTAATATATATTTTAAAGACAGCCAAAGAGAAGAGCTAAGGACTTCAGCTTGAGTAAATGGGATAAAGAACAGTCTCATTTATTGAGACAGGGAATACAGGATGCATATATTGTATTTGGTGAATAGAGTTCAATTTAAAGTTAAGACTCCTATTACAAATTCAAATGGAGATAAATAGAATGTAGCCGAACCCTTTGGAGTTCAGAGGAAAGATCAGAATTAGAGCCTTCTCTGACCACTATCCATAGGATTACTTGAGCTAGTGAAGGTGAAAAGAAGACCAGGGCACTAGAACACTTAAAGAACTGAGCCCCAGGGCACTTGAACTTAAAAGAGAACAGAAAGGGGCAAAAGATCCAGCAAAGAAAACCCAGAGGACTCCAATGGGCTAAAACAAAACCCAAAAGAGTGCAGGGAAAGTGGGCGGGGTAGCGGGGGGCACTGTTTCTAGAAATGAGAATGACCAACTGTGCCAAAGGTTGCTGAATAGAACAAGAATGCGAACTAAGCTCTCCTACTAAATCTGCAAAAAGGAAGTGGGAAAGAAAACTTGAATAGTGTGGGTTCCCTCTATTAGGAGGAGTTGAGCAGAAAACCAGGATGATTTGCAGCTGAGAGAGGGAGGGAGGTGGGGGATGTGGCTCAATGGTGAGTGCAGGCTAGCATGCATGAGGCCCTGAGTTCCATCCCCAGGGCCTCCCCGCCACCCGCAAAGCCCTAAAACCAAAAAAACGGTTGGGAGATGATAATGCTCATTAATTATATTTCTGGAAATTATCCCTGGGCTAGCATTCCAGGAGATTAATTCCTGAGTTCCTGCCCTCGAGAGAATTTCTGGGCTCCACCTGCAATGCTAAGTTGTGGCATCTAATTCGCGAAAGGCAGGCTCGCGGTGGCGGGTGGGGTGGTGGTGCTGGGGGGGTGGGGGCAGCTGGAGAAAAAAAGGGGTAAAGGTGGGTCCTTCCTCCCCTTGGTGGCCTCGGTGGCTGGTGGTTTGTGGCTGAGGCGGCGCTGGGCTCTGGGGCCCACTCTCCCACCCAGAGGCGAGACCCTGCCCACCTAGGCCCAGGGCGTTCGGCCCCCCCAGGCCCCCGGACTCTGTGTATTCAGCCACATCTGAAGAGCCACAGAACCGAGGAGGAAGGAAACCCGCTTTCCAGGGCGTCTCGGTGTGTGGGCCGCATTCTCTGGGCGTCTGGGTACTTCCTGCACGATGTCTGGCTCTCCGCAGCTGCTTGCCCCTCTGCGACTCAGCTCACTTCTCAAGGACTACTTTTCCCTTTTTGGGGGGGAACCATCCAGGGGTTCCCTTCCCCAGCCCCCGCAACCTCTTTACTCACCTCGGCATCCAAAGCCCCGCCGCCTCCGCTCGCGGTCAGGGAGGGGGGAGCGGGCGGGGCCGCGCGGTCACGTGGGCCGCCAGGACCAATAGGCGCGCGGCTCGGGGTTGAGCTGAGCCTGGCGGCGCTTCTGTTGGGCAGTTGGACGTGGCCGGCGCTGAGGCCGCCTGGGAAGTAGCATTTAGTGGGACAAGTGAGGGGCGGCCTGGGTTCAGCGGTGGGAGTCCAACCGAAAGGAGGAGAGAATATCTGAGAAGGGGGACAGCGCCCGCAAGCACAGCCTCCATCCCGTTCGCCACGCCCCAGCGCCCCGGGAGCTTGCCTTTTTTTCTTGAGGACCAGGCCATGGAGAGCCTAGTCCAGCAGCTTCGACAAACTTTCCGGTCCGGCCGGTCGCGACCCCTGCGGTTCCGGCTGCAGCAGCTCGAGGCCCTGCGAAGGATGGTGCAGGAGCGCGAGAAGGACATCCTGTCTGCCATCGCCGCCGACCTGTGCAAGGTAAAAGTACGCGGAAGGAGGGGCGGGGATGCTAATCTCGTGAAACCTTACTCCGGGGCCAATTTCCGCCCGAACTTTTGCTTTTCCCTTTATTTCTGATTATGCAAGCACTGTTGGAATATTCTTCCCAGCAATACAAACAAAGCAAAATTCCTGTCGACTTTCCGATTCTCCTTATCCTCCAGTCTTGCTTAGATCCAGCCCTAACTGAATCAGCAGAGACCCTGAAAGTGCATGCGTTTCCTGAAGTCTGTAGTTCCTCTTCTGAGAATTTCTTTTTATATTCTTGCTCATATTTCTGTTGCACTTATGGTCCTTTTCCTTATGATTTGTAGGAACTTTTTGTATATTCTGGACGTCAAAAGTTTATCAACCTGACTTATAGCCAGATATTTTGCTCCAGGTCTATTCTTATAACTTCGTTTTTAGTTTCTTCTGTGGACAGTGGTTTGGGGGTTATTATTTTTGCACTCAGATTTTTCTTCATTGCTTTGTGTATTCTTAGGTCTTTGCTCCTCAAATTCTGCACTGACTGTCTCACCTGGGGATCTTGTTAAACACAAATTATGGTTCAATAGGTCTGTGATGAAGACTTGAGATTGAAAGTTTCCAAGGAGATCTCCTGTGAGACTATACTGCCTTTTTTGGAAGCACATTTTGAGTAGGAAAGTTTTAAGTAGTATTTAGGGTATAATTTTTTCTAATTTTCTATTGCTATAATTTTTTCTAATTTTCTAATATTTATGTATTTTCTAATATTGCTTTCCTCTTGCTTTTGCTTTTTATGTACATTCCAGGGATAGCAAGGCTATCCCTGGGTTTGATTCTTCCTTCCTCAGTCAAAGACTATTTCAAGGAGTAGTAACAGTAGTAGCTATAGAATTTCCTTTGGAGTACTTATGGTGGAGAGGGACTGTGATATTAAATAAACAAAGTGGAGTAATTAAGATTCAGAACTGCTGTAAATCATTTATTCATTCTATAAGCTCCAAATATTTTTTTTTCTGTGTGTGTGTAAATACGTGATTACTGAAGAAATATAGTAAGTTCTCATCTCTTAAGAGCTTTAAACTTAGTTGGGAAACAGAGCTTACAGTTAAAATATGAGTATAGTTATAAACCAGTGTGTTAAAGGTGAAATATTAAGATACAGGTCAAAAGCATAACTGCTATGGTAGTTAAAATGTGATCAAGGCAGGGCATTATTAATCAGGGAGGTCTCCTTGAGAGAGATAAATGTTTAAATTGAGTTTTAAAGGACTTAGATTAGTAAAAGGAGGTTTTAAAAGCATTGCATATATTGCATAGGGAGTTAATAAGTTCTAATAGAGGAGTTGGATTGCAAACCAGCTAGTATGGTAACCCATTTGTTGTTACTATAGATGTACCTGGCTGCAGCTTTTTTTTTTTTTTTTTAAAGAGTGAGAGAGAGTGAGAAAGAGGGAGAGAGAGAGAGAGAACTTTAATATTTATTTTTCAGTATTTGGCGGACACAGCATCTTTGTCTGTATGTGGTGCTGAGGATCGAACCTGGGCCTCACGCATGCCAGGCGAACGCGCTACCACTTGAGCCACATCCCCAGCCCTGGCCTACAGCTTTTGACATTCATGTACAAGTCTATCCTACTCATTTTTTTAAAAAATATTTTTTAGTTGTGCATGGACTCATTATCTTTATTTTGTTTATTTACTTTTATGTGGTGCTGAGGATCGAACCCAGTGCCTCACACATGGGAGGCAAGCACTTTGCTGCTGAGCCACACCCCAGCCACCATATCCTACTCATTTTGTTAACTGAAAGTTAACTGCAATTCTCTTTTAACAGAGTGAATTCAATGCATACAGTCAGGAAGTCATTACTGTCCTTGGGGAAATTGATCTTATGCTGGGGAATCTTCATGAATGGGTTACTGCTAAACCAGTTAAGAAGAACCTGCTCACTATGATGGATGAGGCCTATATTCAACCAGAGCCTCTCGGAGTCATACTGATTATTGGAGCTTGGAACTACCCCTTCGTACTCACTATGCAACCACTGGTGGGAGCCATTGCTGCAGGTCTGGTGTGAGCTTATGTCTTTATGCCTTTTTAGAGGGGATTATTCTCTAACATTGGTTATAAAGTAAGGATTGTGGCTAATTAAGTATATTTTCTTTGGTGGTTTGCCTTGGTTTATACCAGAAGTGTATCGAGAATTCATAAATATATACTTTTAAATGAGCTGCTGACAAGATTTGAATGAATGTTGTTTTGAAGTAACTGGGGAATGAACCTATGAGACTGAAAGGCATCTGAGTCAATAGGTGCAGGAATTTGGGGTCAGGCATCCATATTTAATGTAGTTTCAATTGCTGGCTCTGGCCTTGGTTGTACCATTTGATTCTGTCTGACCAGTTTTCTTCATACTGATAAAGGATCTGGGAGTAATACCAGCTTGGGTGTATACCACATGCCAAGAGATTGATTTCTTACTGTGGAGAATCCAGATTGTCAGCTTTATGTTGACATAGTCTATTTGCTCATTAATTCTAGAGTACAGAGTAGAATCCAAGAGCAGAATTAGGAGGAAAACATGATAGCTGGAGGAGTGGGAAAGGCTGGAGATGTATGAATTAAGGGGTTAGCAATAAAGAAGGAGAAAATAAAAAGGAAGAGAAAGTAAGACAAGCTCTGATGTTCCTTGATGAAGACCAGACTTAAAACACTGCAAAAATAATTGGAATATCTCACCTCTACATGAATATCATTTTGGTAGCCATTAAAATGACTAAAGTATTTGATATTACTGTTCTGATTTTTTATTTTGTTTAGGAAATGCTGTGATTATCAAGCCTTCTGAACTAAGTGAAAATACAGCCAAGATCTTGGCTAAGCTCCTCCCTCAGTATTTAGATCAGGTAAGAATGTCTTGACCCATTTCAACACATCTGTTCATAGTGGAAGGTATACATTTGATTTTCCTGTATGTCATTGCTAGCTGGGGAATTGTTTGCAGTTTCCTTAAGCCTTCAACAATTGGCTTACTAAAAGAAGATAAGTTCCAAATTACACTGTGGAGAAAACTGTCTCTTGTTTAGGCTTGTGGCTTCCTAAGTATGCCAGCTATTCACAGATATTCTTCTACAGTATGGTGTTTGTGATTAATCCTTTGCACTATCATGATTTTTAGATGTTTTCATTTAATGAATTACTTAATGAGGGGCTAGCACTGTGCTGGCTGTTAGTTTATTTTTGTCACTGATAATCTCTTTTGTCTTAACAGAATATAATACTATATTATTATATAAGAGTACTTCTGCTTTTTAAAAGGGCACACTTGCTGCATGAAAACTACAGAAAGTGGATTCTCACTCTGAGTTAAAGTGCTGGCATTTAAGAGTATTCAAAGTCTAAATAAAGAAGATTCTTTATTCTTTTTAAGAGCTTTAAACTTGGCTATGGGGTGATTTATTCCTTTGTCTGAATCAGAGGTTCTTGTGCTCTCCTAGGGAGTAAGATAGTCACAAATTTAGGACTGCTGAGTTCCAAATGAAATTGTTGTGGAATTCATTTAGCTTTCAACAAGACAACTTTAAGGGGCTGGGGATGTGGCTCAAGCGATAGCGTGCCCCTCTGGCATGCGTGCAGCCTGGGTTCGATCCTCAGCACCACATACAAACAAAGATGTTGTGTCTGCCGAAAACTAAGAAATAAAATATTAAAATTCTTTCTTTCTCTCTCTCTCTCTCCTCTCTCTCACTCTCTAAAAAAAAAAAAAAAAAAAAAAAAGACAACTTTAAAATATACTGCCTGAATTGTACATATTAATTTATAATGGCCTTGAGGCCAACTCTGGCTCTTGGAATAACATTGTTCTCTTTGTTATCACTGTCATGCCCACAGAACAATTTTGTTCTAATAGCTGTGGTTATCCAATCCAGAAGGATGAAATGGAAGATAATGAGATGTCAAGGATTGAGTAGGACATGGAGCCAAAAGACAGAAGATTAAGGTCCTGCTTTGTCCCTCACCAGGGGTAAACTCATTAGTAGTTGACTATCCAGGCAGGGAGGGAAATAAGGCTTTAGTTGCTTCAGTTAGCTTATTAGGCAGTCCATTACATATGCTGTGGACATGAAGCCACAGAAAAGTTAAAACTTGAAACGTGTTGTGCAGTTAAACCATGAAATGAATGAGAACTAATTAGCCTTTTAAGGAGAAGGAAATCAAATGGAAACTTGAGGTCCACAAGTCAGCTTTTGCTTCATACTCAGAACTCAGAATTTTTTCAACATCTCCCCCTGTCTTCCTTCTTTGCCATTTGTTCTCAGTCATTATTTTTCATGCTGTTATTGTCCAAAGTGGTCTCTCTTTTAGAGTAGCTACTAATAATAGCACAGTGCATCTAAAGGTTCAGTTCACACTGTCCACAGAAACTATGTGAATTCTCCGACTAACAGATAAGAAGACTGAGGCTCAGAGATGTTTAGTAGCTTGCCTAAGGTCATACATGTTAGCAAGTAGCAGAACCCAGAATCTGTCTGAATATACTTCAAAAGTAAGCATTCTCAGTCCCATGTTATATATACTATTCATTCAGCAGACATGAACTTGGCTTCTTTCTTGGACTAAGTCCTATTCTACAAATAGATTAAGCCATGGACCTTGGACTTGTCATGTGGTCATTAATAGTAGCCACTTTCTCACCTAAGTCTTCAGCTTCTATACAACACCCTTCTTTTCTCTCATGCATTTCCCTGGTCAGATTCAGCCATTTGCTCTTGTTTGTGCCTTCATTGCAAGCTTACATAGGAAAAAAAAAAGTGTTCTTTTCATGTCTGTTTCATATAGGTTTTAAAGGTTCCCACGTACCAGCAGACACTATGTCTTTTCTTCCACTTGTCCTTGATCATGTCCCTCTTCCATCTTCACAGGCACTTGTCTCAGTCTCCTGGTTTTACTGAATGTTACATGTTTATATTGAAGAAGTTGCTAATGTTAGACAATAGCATTAAATTGGCAATGTAAGAGTTTATGTTTCTCTTTCTTTGAGGACCTATATGCTGTTGTTAATGGTGGAGTTGAGGAAACCACAGAGCTTCTGAAGCAGCGATTTGATCACATTCTCTATACGGGAAACACTGCAGTTGGAAAAATTGTCATGGAAGCTGCTGCCAAGAATCTGACCCCAGTGACACTTGAACTGGGAGGGAAGAGTCCATGTTACATTGATAAAGATTGTGACCTGGACGTTGTCTGCAGGTGAATCTGGCTCTGGTTTCCTAATTTTCCCAGCACAATGGAGACTTTTCCTAGTACATTAATGTGAGCCTTTGCACTTGAACCCCATGCCTTATGGTTCTAAGATAGGTCATTAAACTTTTGTGGTAATAGAAGCCTTTCACAAACTGTCTTTTGATGCCACTATCAGAAGTGATGAGCCATAGGTTCTGATATTGTATAGATGTCCTTAGGAATATTGGAAAAGTTCTTTCTTTTCTCAAGATTATAGTTAAATCTGGTGAGAAATTTTATTGTTCTCTTAGTCAGTGATCCAGTAAGTAGATAATCCAAAGTATTGTGTGTACCTAGTGAAATTTTTAAATTCTCAGTTGAAGAGGTATTTTGTTGATCTCTTAACTAAGATCTTTTTTTTTTTTTGATAGAAACCAGTACTTCTCCTCTTTTAACTCTGAATAGCACCTTGCAGTCAGGAACTAGAAAATAAAAGGATTCAGGTTCTCTTCTTGAGGGTTTGCTACCAGGAAGTGCACAAACATAGAACTACCTCTGTGCTTTGGGTGGTGTGGCTTCCCTTTCAGAGACGGGTGTTGAGAGCCACAGCCAAAGGGTTATGCTCAGCCAGACTGTGACAGACGGGGAGCCAAGAAGGAGGTGTGGTGGTGGGTCAGTGTTCCAGGTTGGCTTCATAAATATAATCATAATCACCAGAATAAGAGAACCTCTGTCAACGAATGTTGTGGTCATGGCCTCTGTCCATACATAGAAAGAGTTTTTCGTCGGAGAGGGTTCCACATAGAGGCGAGTGGTCTTAGATCCTGACTGTGTCCTGCTTTACTGCCTGCACATCTTGCCAGCAGCAGCTATAGCCACAGCCAAAAGCAGCAGAGTCTGAAGCTAGCTCTTGTCATCCAGGACAGCCTTCAGACTGGAGATTAGAGGTAAAGAGGTGTTGGAAGTCTCTTTCTCCTTCCTGAGGCAGGCAATGACTTCACTGCTTTTCAAGTACTCTTTCATACGAGGTGACTTGAGAACCTTCCTGCTGCTTAGAATATTCTACCACAGAAGGAAAAAGTATTTTTATAAGTTCCAGACAACCAATTTAGAGATGAGTTTATTTATTTTTTAAAAAAGAGTACCAACTAAATATATGAATACATTTTGGTTGGAAAACATTCAAATGACACAAAGTATGTAACAGATGAAAATTTGAATTTTATAGCTAACCTAGGTTTTTTTCCCTCAAGACGCATAACCTGGGGAAAATACATGAATTGTGGCCAAACCTGCATTGCTCCTGACTACGTTCTCTGTGAAGCCTCCCTCCAGAGTCAAATAGTGCAGAAGATAAAGGAAACTGTGAAGGTCTGTGTTTAATACATTTGATTCTACTGATTTTAGTATGTAAGGAAACATTGAACTATTTGCAGATGACATCCCTATCCCCCTCTCCCAGGAAATTTCCAGAAGCATATGTGCCTGAATTAACTTGTTAGCCAGTTAAAAATGCTCTGTATACCTTTTATAAGAATGGGTAATGGGAGCAGAGTTAGGTTGATGTAAATCCACTTAACTTGTCTTTTGATTTGTTGATTAATTGTGGTGTATTCTTAAAAAGAAAAAAGGTAAATAGCTAATTTTTTCTTTCCTTTTTTTTTTTTTTTTAAATTGGGAGTTGAACTCAGGGCCTTACATTTGCTAAGCAAGCACTCTACCACTGAGCCCTTTTTAAATTTTTGAGATAGGGTCTTGCCAAACTGTTGAGACTGGCCTTGAACTTGTAATCCTCCTGCCTCAACCTCCTGAGTCACTGGGATTACAGGTATGTACCATCCTGCCCAATCTCTTTATCTGTACTTTTGAGAGAATGTTGCCAATCCCTTGAAGTATAATCAGAGACTTTTTGACATATTGGCCTTTGCTGGTTAAGGCTATCAGTTTTTGTATATGTAAGTAAAGTTCTGCATGAGGAAACTAAGGAAGGCTTCATGGTGTTATCCTGAGCTGAGATTTGAAAGAAAAATGTAGGATTTAAGTTGGTGGAATGCAATGGGTTCACCCATATTACTGAGCTCAGCAGTGGGAGGGGGTTGCTATGCACCCTTACTGAAAGAAATTGTTGGAATGATTGTTGTTAAGTCAACCAGTGTTACTTGAACACTAGAAGAAGCAACAAGAATTCCAAAGAGGCATGTATGATCAGAGAAGGAAAATTGCATACCAGGGAGTTGAGGGAGGTAAGATAAGGTGCTAAGCTGGACATTAGTAATGGGACTGAAATATGAATCCAGACCAGGAGAACATGAAATGTGGGATGTGGGATGGAAGAAGAGTAATTGAAGGTACTTGTGAGATTGGAAACATTGGGAATTGGCAAATTGCTTGTTGAGTATGGTGATGAATTCATTTTCAAAGGAATAGGGCCCCTTTGTCTTCCTTTGAGACATTTACACAGTGTTTCTCAACCGAGCTTCATGTTAGAATCACTACAGAGCTGTTTAAAAATAGATTTTCGGTCCTTATCCTCCAAAGATTGATTCAGATCATCTGGATCCTCCAGGTGATTGTGTGATGCATTCAACCCTGAAAACCACTGTTCGTGGCCTGGTCTTTGGGCCCAAGAACGTGCATTTCAGCAAGCTGCCAGGTGGTTCCTGCCACTCAGACTTGAGAGTTGCTCTTGGTGGAGGGTGGGTGAATAATGTTAATTTTAATTGCGATTAAATCTAGAGCTCTCACAAGGCTTTGAAGTGATGCAGCAATTCAGTAGTTTTGGGTTTGTTTTACCCAATAAATATTGATTGTATGCTTATTATGATTCTTTGACCTTGGTATTTACCAAAGCTGTATTTTGATCCTTCAAGTGGTTTTACTGTCATCCAGAGAAGATACAGGTCAACGAAATAGAGTAAGACTTCTTCTCCAAAACCTGCTTCTACAATCATCCCAGGGGAAGCCCATAGGTAGATTGCAAGAGAACCTACTGGAACTATGGAAAATAATAGATCAGTTAGGGGGTATGTTTTATTTCTTACCCTAAACCTGCCAAAAAGCTTAAACTTATTGCTATTATACTACTACTAAATATTTGGGGGGTAGAGTGTTGGATTCTATGAGGATATAAAACCAGATTGATTTTCAGGCATGAGTAGATTTTGAACTCAGAGTAATTGAAAAATGAATTTGTGAAAATTAAATGCTTTTTTTATTTCAATAGGAATTTTATGGAGAAAACATAAAAGAGTCTCCTGATTATGAAAGAATCATCAATCTTCGTCATTTTAAGAGGATACAAAGTTTGCTTGAAGGACAAAAGATAGCTTTTGGTGGGGAGACTGATGAGGCCACACGCTACATAGGTAATGGAAATTTACCTTTTTCTTTTTTTTTTTTTATTGGTTGTTCAAAACATTACAAAGCTCTTGACATATCATATTTCATACATTTGATTCAAGTGGGTTATGAACTCCCATTTTTACCCCGTATACAGATTGCAGAATCACATTGGTTACACATCCACGTTTTTACATACTGCCATACTAGTGACTGTTGTATTCTGCTACCTTTCCTATCCTCTACTATCCCCCCTCCCCTCCCCTCCCCTCCCATTTTCTCTCTCTACCCCTTCTACTGTAATTCATTTCTCTCCCTTGATATTTTTTCCCCTTTCCCCTCACATCCTCTTATATGTAATTTTGTATAACAATGAGGGTCACCTTCCATTTCCATGCAATTTCCCTTCTCTCTCCCTTTCCCTCCCACCTCTTGTCCCTGTTTAATGTTAATCTTTTTCTCATGCTTTTCCTCCCTGCTCTGTTTTTAGTTGCTCTCCTTATATCAAAGAAGACATTTGTCATTTGTTTTTTAGGGTTTGGCTAGCTTCACTTAGCATAATCTGCTCTAATGCCATCCATTTCCCTTCGAATTCCATGATTTTGTCATTTTTTAGTGCTGAGTAATACTCCATTGTGTATAAATGCCACATTTTTAATCCATTCATCTATTGAAGGGCATCTAAGTTGGTTCCACAGTCTAGCTATTGTGAATTATGCTGCTATGAACATCGATGTAGCAGTATCCCTATAGTACGCTCTTTTACGGACTTCACGGAATAGTCCAAGAAGGGCAATAGCTGGGTCAAATGGTGGTTCCATTCCCAGCTTTCCCAGGAATCTCCATACTGCTTTCCAAATTGGCCACACCAATTTGCAGTCCCACCAGCAATGTACAAGTGTACCCTTTTCCCCACATCCTCGCCAGCATTTGTTGTTGTTTGACTTCATAATGGCTGCCAATCTTACTGGAGTGAGATGGTATCTTAGGGTGGTTTTGATTTGCATTTCTCTGACTGCTAGAGATGGTGAGCATATGTACTTGTTGATTGATTGTATATCCTCCTCTGAGAAGTGTCTGTTCAGGTCCTTGGCCCATTTGTTGATTGGGTTATTTGTTATTGTCTAATTTTTTGAGTTCTTTGTATACTCTGGATATTAGGGCTCTATCTGAAGTGTGAGGAGTAAAGATTTGTTCCCAGGATGTAGGCTCCCTATTTACCTCTCTTATTGTTTCTCTTGCTGAGAAAAAACTTTTTAGTTTGAGTAAGTCCCATTTGTTGATTCTTGTTTTTAACTCTTGTGCTATGGGTGTCCTATTAAGGAATTTGGAGCCCGACCCCACAATATGTAGATCGGAGCCAACTTTTTCTTCTCTCTGATGCAGAGTCTCTGATTTGATATCAAGCTCCTTGATCCATTTTGAGTTAACTTTTGTGCATGGTGAGAGAAAGGGATTCAGTTTCATTTTGTTGCATATGGATTTCCAGTTTTCCGAGCACCATTTGTTGAAGATGCTATCCTTCTTCCATTGCATGCTTTTAACCCCTTTATGTAATTTTGTGGATTGGTCTCTGTGTCCTCTATTCTATACCATTGGTCCACCTGCCTGTTTTGGTACCAGTACCATGCTGTTTTTGTTACTATTGCTCTGTAGTACAGTTTGAAATCTGGTATCGCTATACCTCCTGAATCATACTTCCTGCTTAGAATTGCTTTTGCTATTCTAGGTCTTTTATTTTTCCATATGAATTTCATGATTGCTTTATCTATTTCTACAAGAAATGCCGTTGGGATTTTGATTGGCATTGCATTGAACCTATAGAGAACTTTTGGTAATATCACCATTTTGATGATGTTAGTTCTGCCTATCCATGAACAGGGTATATTTTTCCATCTTCTAAGATCTTCTTCTATTTCTTTCTTTAGGGTTCTGTAGTTTTCATTGTATACATCTTTCACCTCTTTTGTTAGGTTGATTCCCAAGTATTTTATTTTGTTTTTGGATATTGTGAATGGGGTGGTTTTCCTCTTTTCCAGTTCAGAAGATTTGTCGCTGATATACAGGAATGCCTTTGATTTATGCGTGTTGATTTTATATCCTGCCACTTTGCTGAATTCATTTATTAGCTCTAGTAGTTTCTTTGTAGACCTTTTTGTGTCTTCTAGGTATAGGATCATATCATCCGCAAATAGTGATAATTTAAGTTCTTCTTTTCCTATCTTAATGCCTTTAATTTCTTTTGTCTGTCTGATTGCTCTGGCCAGTATTTCGAGAACTATATTGAATAGAAGTGGTGAGAGAGGGCATCCCTGTCTTGTTCCAGATTTTAGAGGGAATGCCTTCAGTTTTTCTCCATTTAGAATGATGCTAGCTTGAGGCTTAGCATATATAGCTTTTACAATGTTGAGGTAAGTTCCTGTTATCCCTAGTTTTTCTAGTGTTTTGAACATAAAGGGATGCTGTACTTTGTCGAATGCTTTTTCTGCATCTATCAAGATGATCATATGGTTCTTATCTTTATGTCTATTGATGTGGTGAATAACGTTTATTGATTTCCGTATATTGAACCAGCCTTGCATCCCAGGGATGAATCCTACTTGATCATGGTGCACGATCTTTTTGATATATTTTTGTATCCGATTTGCCAGAATTTTATTGAGGATTTTTGCATCTAAATTCATTAGAGATATTGGTCTGTAGTTTTCTTTCTTTGAGGTGTCTTTATCTGGTTTGGGAATCAGGGTGATATTGGCCTCATAGAATGAATTTGGAAGTTCTCCCTCTTTTTCTATCTCCTGAAATAGATTGCGGAGTATTGGTATTAGTTCTTCTTTAAAGATCTTGTAAAACTCTGCTGTATATCCATCCGGTCCTGGGCTTTTCTTGGTTGGTAGTCTTTTGATGGCTTCTTCTATTTCCTCACTTGATATTGGTCTATTTAGGTTGTTTATATCTTCCTGACTCAGTCTGGGTATGTAAGGGTCCGGCGAAACGTCGGAGTAAGAGACCGCAAGAGACTGTTTTATGCAAAAGCAGAAGGGTGGGTTTATTTGGAGACCAGCATGCTAGGGCTCTCTCTATAGCAAAGAGAGATAGAGCCCTGAGAACAGCTTGAACAGAGCTTATATATTTTCCCTGGAGAGGGCAGCGAGAGAAGTTACATTTTGTAGTTTGGCAGTTGGGGACAGCTCATTCTGGGAACAAGATTAGCAGACAGTCCACAGTTAGGGACAGCACATTCTGAGAACAAGATTAACGAACAGTTCTTAAGATTTCAACAGTGTTTTGTTAAGCATATAGAGAAACGGAGTGACAAGTACCTATTTTTATTAACCTTTCAGGTAGTTCATATGTCTTAAGGAATTTATCGATGCCTTCACTATCTTCTATTTTATTAGAGTATAGGGTTTCAAAATAATTTCTAATTATCTTCTGTATTTCTGACTTGTCTGTTGTGATGTTGCCTTTTTCATCCTGTAAGCTAGTAATTTGGGTTCTCTTCTTCTCTTTGTTAGCGTGGCTAGTGGTCTATCAATCTTATTTATTTTTTCAAAGAACCAACTTTTAGTTTTGTCAATTTTTTCGATTGTTTCTTTTGTTTCGATTTCATTGATTTCAGCTCTAATTTTAATTATTTCTTGCCTTCTACTGTATTTGCTGCTGATTTGTTCTTCTTTTTCTAAGGCTTTGAGGTGTAGTGTGAGGTCATTTATTTGTTGGCTTTTCCTTCTTTTAAGGAATGAACTCCATGAAATTATTTTCCTCTTAGTACTGCTTTCATAGTGTTCCAGAGGTTTCGATATGTTGTGTCTGAGTTTCCATTTACCTCTAAGAATTTTTTAATTTCCTCTTTGATGTCTTCTGTAACCCTTTGTTCATTTAGTAGCATATTGTTTAATCTCCATGTGATATAGGATTTTTCCTTTCTCATTTTATTATTGATTTCCAATTTCATTCCATTATGATCAGATAAAATGCATGGTTGTATCTCAACTCCTTTGTAGTTGCTAAGATTTGCCCTGTGACATAATATATGGTCTATTTTTGAGAAGGAGCCATGTGCTGCTGAGAAGAAAGTGTATCCGCTTGATGTTGGGTGGTATATTCTGTATATATCAATTAAGTCTAAATTATTAATTGTATTATTGAGCTCTATGGTTTCTTTATTCAACTTTTGTTTAGAAGATCTGTCCAGTAGTGAGAGAGGTGTGTTAAAATCTCCCATGATTATTGTGTTGTGGTCTATTTGACTCTTGAACTTGAGAAGAGTTTGTTTGATGAACGTAGGTGCACCATTGTTTGGGGAATATATATATTAATGATCGTCAAGTCTTGTTGGTGTATGGTTCCCTTGAGCAATATGTTGTGTCCTTGTTTATCCTGTTTGATTAACTTTGGCTTGAAGTCTATTTTATTTGATACAAGTATGGACACCCCTGCCTGCTTCCGTGGTCCGTATGAGTGATATGATTTTTCCCAACCTTTCACCTTCAGTCTGTGTATGTCTTTTCCTATCAGATGAGTCTCCTGTAGGCAGCATATTGTTGGATCTTTTTTTTTTTTTTTATCCATTCTGCTAGCCTATGTCTTTTGATTGGTGCATTTAAGCCATTAACATTTAGGGTTACTATTGAGATATGGTTTGTATTTCCAGCCATATTTGATTATGTATGTTGTTTAACATGATTTGTTTTTCCTCTATGCTTAGTTTTTCCTTTACTGTGCTACCTCCCGCTGTTGGTTTTCTTTGTTATTTTTCATTTCCTCTTCCTGTAATGTATTGCCAAGGATGTTTTGAAGAGCTGGTTTTCCAGCTGCAAATTCTTTTAACTTTTGTTTATCATGGAATATTTTTATTTCATCTTCAATCCTGAAGCTTAATTTCACTGGATACATGATTCTTGGTTGGAACCCTTTTTCTTTCAGCATTTGAAATATGTTGTTCCAGGATCTTCTAGCTTTCAGAGTCTGTGTTGAAAGATCAGCAGTTATCCTGATTGATTTACCCCTAAATGTAATCTGCTTCCTCTCTCTTGTGGCTTTGAAGATTCTCTCCTTATTCTGTATGTTGGGCATCTTCATTATTATATGTCTTGGTGTGGATCTCTTATGATTTTGTACATTCGGTGTCCTGTAGGCTTCTAGTATTTGGATTTCTTTTTCTTTCTTTAAGTCTGGGAAGTTTTCTAGTATTATTTCATTGAATAGATTGCTCATTCCCTTGGTTTGGACCTCTATACCCTCTTGTATCCCAATAACTCTTAGGTTTGGTTTCTTGATGTTATCCCATAATTCTTGGATGTTCTGCTCATGATTTCTTAACATTCTCGCTGAGCTGTCTATGTTCTTTTCAAGTTGAAAAACTTTGTCTTTGTTGTCTGAAGTTCTATCTTCTAAGTGTTCTACTCTGCTGGTAATACTCTCGTTTGAGTTTTTAATTTGGTTTATTGTTGCATTTCCAGGATTTCTGTTTGTTTGTTTTTTATATCCTCTATCTCCCTATAGAGTTGATCTTTTGCTTCTTGGATTTGTTTATGTAGTTCATTGTCAAAGTGATTTTTCATTGTCTGAATTTGCTGTATAATGTCTTCCTTGAAACTCCAGATCATCTGAAGCATGTATTTTCTGAATTCTTTGTCTGACATTCCATCAGCTGCAGATATTACCTCATCTAATGTTGAATTGACCTATATTGTTTGTGGTCCTTTCTTTCCTTGTCTTTTCATACTGCTCATGATTCTTTCTAGTTTTGTGAAACTGTTGTGTTAATGGTTTTCCCCTTATATATTTGTATTGTTCTTGTATAGCTCCAAAATCCCTCTTTTGCAGAGAAAGACAATATTAACAGTTCCCAATGTCAACAGCACATTATCTAAGCACAAATTTTCATTCTTAATACATTTATAGTTAGATTCTAAGTCTATAGATATTGGTTTTAATTATTACTTAAGAATATATTCATTAGTTTCATAAAAGGCGTACCATATCTGGTGGCATAGAACTTAATTTCAGACGAAGGACGTTATACTTTGAGGGAAAGGAGTGAGGGTATGAGGTTAAACTAACTTAGCACCTTTGGAGAATTCTAACCAATAGGCTGGTAATTTATGGAAGAATTTATAGATTCAACCTCCTATCTGTATTTAGATATAGATAGCAAAAGTTAGGAGATTGAAAGTGGGATAGAGAGAATACAAAAGAGAAAGAAGAAAAAAAATAACGAGGAAGAAAAGAGAAATAAGAGAAGGAAAAGGAAAGTAAGATAGAAATAAAGGAAAAAAAATGGGGGGAAGGTGGGGTATATGCATTTCCTCTATATTATATTACTTGGTAATTCGGTTGTTCATGCACAGTTCTTGGTTTCACATATGTTGAAGTTGTGGAAGAGAGAGAAGAAAAGAGAAAGAGAGAAAAAAAAAAGTCTCTCAGAATTCTGTTTTCCTTGCTTCCAGTAGGCGGCGTTGTCTATTCCTAGCTTGAGCCTCTCTATTCAGGGTGGTGGGTATAGCCAGTGTGAAAGGAAATGAGCTTCCACCTGTATCTTCCCTACTCTAGTCTCTGAGGTAGAAACCAGGTGTCTGTACAGTTGTTGTTTTGCGTTGATAGCTATAACCCCTAAAAGCTTGTGGGAAATATTTTGAGTTATTGCAGCTAAGGGTGGGGGAGTTGGAAACCCTGTACCTGGATCAGCGGCAGATTGGTGTTGGAAGCCACACCCCCTTTGATGGGCTTTAAGGGTTGATGGGCTTCCTCCAGACCAGCACACAGGGCGGGGCCAGACTTCCTCCTCTGGGGCTGGCTTGGCGAGCCTTCCTCCTCCCTACCTTATTGTTCTGCAGCTGGCCCTCAAGAAACTGCTTCCTCTCTCTCCTCCGTCTCCCTACCTTTGCATCTCAGCCATACTTCCCTTCTGCATATTCCACTGTGTCCCACACAATATTCAAGACACAGAGAATGTCAAATTTACCTTTTTCTATGGGAAGATGTCAGTTTGACAGATTTTACTGACTATTACTTTATTGACCCTAAATAAACTATTATTTATATATAGCATTTCATTATTAAACTACTGAATTCTGCTTTCTAATATACCACTTTTCTTAAAATCTGTTTTTAAATGAATGTGCATATACACGTTTAATACCACTTGTGCTGCACCGTGAGAAGCAGAATAGAACTTTGTAATTTTCTTGCATTCATGGATGGGAAAGTAGCACAAAGAAATAGCTGCGTCAAAATTCCGCAGTTAGCCAATGCCATTGACAACAGCAAAAGTAATGTTTTGGTTTGTCATGCTTGACTTTATTATTTGTTTACCTTCTTTGTGTTTTTTTTTTTTTTTGCTATAAATATGTATTATTTTGAATTTAAACACATTTTTCTAAAATAACATATAAAACAATTATATGACACATTTGTTGGCAAAGAATCTGCTCCAAATTGCTTTACTTTACCTCTCTTAAGAGTTAAGGTGCTGCAAGAAACCAAAAAAACTACTTAAAAAAAACAAAACAAAACTTGAAAGACTTAATAAGGAAAAAGTTATTCTCTTATAATAATCTGTCCTAGTCTGTCCTAGATTGTATAATTCAGTAGCTCAAGGATACCTTAAAATCCCCTTTATCAGTCTTTCTCTTCTCCTGACCTCTCTATCAGCTTTGCCCTCTTCTAGCTAATAAATGGCAAAGACAAGGGGCTATCATCCGTAGCTTTGTCTGACTGAGCTGGAGCTAGGTTACTGCGCCTGAGCATACAGCTATGCTGAGGAGTTGTGGGAGGCTCAAACAAGATTGGTTCTGTGACCCAAGGAAGACCTGGGCAGTGAATTTGGGGAAGCAGCTTATGTAGGAGTACTGCTACAAAGTGCTGTCCTCAGCCACGCTGCCAAAAGAATTAAGTAGAAAGTAGGGATAAAGAAAAAGAGCCAACTTGTTATTTTCAGATGTCTTCTCTCTTTTTGTTTTTTAAATGTTTATTTTTTAGTTATAGGTGGACCCAATAACTTTATTTTATTTTTATGTGGTGCTGAGGATTGAACCCAGTGCCTCATGCATGCTGGATGAGTATTCTTCCTCTGAGCCACAACCCCAGCCCAGATGTCTTCTCTTTTAGTTTTGATCCAGTTTATTAACAGGGTCTTCTTGAATACTGCTAATTGATGACTTTACCTTGTATGGATGCTGGGATACCCTGCACAGCTTCTTCAGCATTCATTTTGCTCTTCTTTCTTGTGCTCTTTCCCCATTGTAGACAAAATAGGGAATTTTTTTTTTAAATATTTTTAGTTGTAGATGGACACGATTTATTTATTTATTTATTTATTTATTTATTTAATGCAGTACTGAGAATTGAACCCAGTGCCTCACATGTGCTGGGCAAGCACTCTACCACTGAGGTTGTTTCTAATTTGTTGTAAAACAAATTATGGTTTATTTATATATCAAAGTCCACCATGGGCTGGGATTGTGGCTCAGTGGTAGAGCGTTCGCTTAGCACAGGCGGGACCCGGGTTCAATTCTCGGCACCACATAAAAATAAAGGCATTGTGTTGTGTCCATCTACCAAAAAAAAAAAAAAAGAATCTCTCTTTATCTCTCTCAAAAAAAAAAAGTCCACCAAATGAATTCATATTTATAGCTTGTTGTTTTGGGTGATGAGGCCCTGGGATTATCACTGCATCCCTCCCCTGCTCCCTGGGGTTAGATCTGAGTCCACAGGGGTGAGTGTCATAAGTCCTTTTGACTCACAAACACCTGTATAATAGGAAAACTTTCCACAACCCCCGCGCCAAAATAGGGAATCTCGACCACATAAGTATGGTTTTCTAAATCTAACAGAGTTGTAATAATATGCATGAAACAACTTGAGTTAAGAAGAAGCAGTATGATGAAGAGCTGTCAATATTCCCAGAAAGACCAGTTCAGGGAAAAATGTAACTATAACCTATGGTTAAATATGCATATGACCAGGAACATAATGTGAATAAAGATGTATTTGGATATGTATCTTTCTCTTGGTTTGCATAAGAATCCTGGTCCACTTGCTCTGAAGATTCTTAATTGCACAGTTCTGTCACAAAACCAGGGCTGGCACATGATAAGAGGACTCTTTTTTCCCCAGTAGATATGACTTGGGTGGGAGAGAGAGAAAGGTATGGGTAGGTGACTCAGTGAAACAAAACTAAGATGAGAGTTTTGCATTTTTGTCTTCTACTTTAACATTTTCATTTTGTTTATTTTCTCTTTAGCCCCAACAGTACTTACTGATGTTGATCCTGAAACCAGAGTGATGCAAGAAGAAATTTTTGGACCAGTTCTTCCAATAGTGCCTGTGAAAAATGCAGATGAAGCCATAAATTTCATAAATAAACGTGAAAAGCCCCTGGCACTCTATATATTTTCTCATAACAACAAGGTAATCTTTATGAAAAAAACAGCTCACTATCTTGAATGACTGTTATGTTTATTGTATATCAAAGTCCACCAAATGAGTTTATATTCATAGCTTGTTGTTTTGGGTGATGAGGCCCTGAGGTTATCCCTGCATCCTTCCCCTGCTCCCTGGGGTTAGATCTGAGTCCACGGGGGTGAGTGTCATGAGTCATTTTGACTCACAAACACCTGTATAATTGGAAAACTTATAAGTACTAACATTCAGTGCTTTTGTGACACTAATCTTCCAGGCATTGCTGTATGAGAACCTGTCCTTGTAACCGAAATGGCATTCATAGCCACTCAGATGAGGCTAGGTAGGACACAGACCTTTGGCACCATCATATAAATAATTGTAATACTTTGGATTTCAGTTTCTCAAATTAAATTTCTTTTTTGTTAGAATGGGGAACCCATATCTTGTAGTCCAGCATCTGTGCCACTTTCTGCATGGCTCTCTCATTTGTGTCTCTGGGTAATGGGCTACTGCTAAAAACCAGTGGCTTCTTTGTGGGCAAATAGGCTCAGGCACTCTCTGAAGAAGTGGGAGAAGAAAAAGGGGGAAGATGGGACCAGTCAGTCTGAAGAGTTCGTAAGCCAGGTGTGTTCTGGATAGTTCTGCTGGTAAAAAATAGCAGTTTTTCTGTGACAGCTTCTGGAGCTTATGATGCTAACAAGACACCAATAGCTATAGATATTTGAATTGAGAAAAATATGCAGAACCCAGAGAAGACTGAGTTTTTCACAGAACAATGATCTGTCATTTTGAATGACCATGGATAGATAATGTGGTGAGTGGTAACTCTGAAACCTAAAGTCTCTTGGCCAGGGTGCAGCTGAGTGGGGAGCCCTGGGTCACCTGAGGTCACTACAGCCCATATTTGACATCTGCCATGAAGAACTCTCAAGGGTTTGTTGGCACTCAGGTGAAATGACACTAGTATAATGTCATGTCCTTTTTTGGATCTTAGGCCAGCCAACTATTTACTTCTTCAAAAATAGGATGCTAAACTTAAAATCTTAAATATCTTGCATTTCGTAAAGATTAAAACATTTTAATTGTATACTACAATTTAGAGCAGATATTTTTAGATCTTTGGATTTTAATTTCTAGAAATCCAAAGATTTTAGAAATAATTTTTAAAAGTGGGATATAATCTGAACTGTCTGTTATAAAAGCCTTTTGCTCCTGTTTTGTAGAGAATTAAGTCTATGTGGCAGTCAAGTGAATAGGCCCCAAGAAAGTTCAGGGGTGCCTCCTGCAATGTATAGTTGAAACACTGGGAACCAGAAATGTTTTATTAATTTTTTTTAGATTTTGGAATATTTGCACATGCATAATGAGATATCTTAGGGATGGGACTCAAGTCTGAACACAGAATTCATTTATGTTTCATATACACATAGCCTACAGATAATTTATGCAGTGTTTTTAGTAATTCTGTGTTTGAAAGAGTTTCATAGCGTGGGATTGTCTACTTGCAGTGTCATATTGTCACTTAAAAAGTTTGGGATTTTGGAGCATTTCACTTCTGCTTTTCAGATTAGATGCCCAACCTGTACTTGATAAGTGTCTGAGAAGTTAGATATTAACATGTTTGCTAAGTTAACCACAGTGTAGTTTGTTTTTATCCAATTGGCATCGTGTCCCTAGACTCAGGAACTCTTGCTGGCAGTGAAAGAATGTGTTTTCCTTCCACACGGTCCTACCTATGAGGAGCTCTGAGCACTCCCTGAGATGCAAGTGTCACTGACCTGGATGCCTTTGGTCTGTTCCTTAGCTCATCAAACGCATGATTGATGAGACATCCAGCGGTGGTGTGACAGGCAATGATGTCATCATGCACTTCACTCTCAATTCTCTGCCTTTTGGAGGAGTGGGTAAATATCACTTTCTTTGCTCATAATAAATTCAGAAGCTCTGCATTTCAACAGTTTTTTGTGCAGCCTGTTAAAGAGCTGATTGCTATAGGTCACTGCATGATTGTTCTCTTCTGAGAGAGACCTTCCCCAGCCATCCAGTTGACGGTAGTTTTCCTGATTCCTTGTACCCCAGGGTGAATCTGTCCTGTCACCACTTCCTGTCCTCACTAGCACTGGCCACACTTGTGGGTACTTTGTTCATTTCATTGCTTTACTTGTTTATTTTATTCCTATATTCAGGAAATTTGAGGACTAAGACTCCAGTCTCATTTAATGAGATTCCCTTTCTCTCTCCCTCTTTCTCTTTCTCTTTCTCTCTCTCTCAGTGAGGTAATGAAAGAAACATTTAGAACGTCAGAGAAGAGATAGCATTCAGAGGGTTTTCTGATATCCCTTTGTTTTCCACTCAAGGTAGTGTCAAGTATAATCAGCGAGTACCTGTATTGGGTCCTCAGCCCTCTGTTGGGGACGAGTGGCCTATGCTTGCCTGTCCTTCATTTGAAGAGAGTAAGATTCCCATGTTCTAGAGAAAATGGGCTGTGGACACAGCCTGGTCCTGGCCATTCCCTTTGGGATGTGATCTACCTCTCTCTTCCCCACATGAGATGATTGACTCACCTTTTTATTTCTTTGGGATCTAAGTGGTAGATATCTCTGCTGTACAGTAGCAATACTACAGAATAACCAATGTGGAAAAATTCTCACAACAATAAGCAAACTATAGAAACAACTATCTTGAAAGCCCCTCGTTTATTTTCTCTAAATGTAATAATATAAATTACTCCATGGGATGAATAGCCAGTCTGGCAGGAACATCTGTTCCTGGTTAAGGAAACCTTGTTCCATAGCCAAGGAGCGCTGACTTGCTCCCATGAGTGCTACTGGTCCCTTCTGGGGATGTAAACAGCACCAGCACCCAGCACGATACTGATAATGACATACGTGAGGGAGACTTGGGGAGAGACTAGGTAGACACTGCCAGATCCAGACTGGAGAGGGTGGTGGCAGAAGAGATAGGGGAACAGGAAGGAATATTTTGGGGGTCAAGCAGAATTTCCAGATGGAGTGTATGTGAAGGAACAGGTGAATGAAAGCAAGTTGGCTCCTGAGATTTTGGCTGGAACACTTATAGTTTTATAGCCCAAATTCTTAAAAGATCAGACTGTTGTCTCTAGATCCTCATCTCATCCCACAAGATTCTGTCCCCCACCATGCTACCGCAGCAAATCTGCCATTGTTTCACATGATGTTACCAGTGCCCCATTTGCACATTTAATTAATTGGGTTTATTTCCTATCTCTGCTAGGTAACATGTGGCATCATCAATAATACCCTCTTTTTAAAAACAAAACAGACTTTCCTTCACCAATGCAAAAGCAATATGGGCTTTTTAAAAGAACTTGGACAAAATAGAAGAGCCTAAAAAATAAATTTAAATTATTCATAACCCCACATGAGAAAATAGCTGATATATGTCTTGCACATATATGTGTACATGCATACACAGATTTAATGTTCTGTGCAAAGTGGTATCTTATTGTATGTGACAAGATAGTGTGAATGCTTTATGTCATGATTTTAGTAACTGTTCCATCATATGAATCTGGTAAATTTGTGTTACCAATTCCTTCAGTTATATTTTTGTGACCTCAAAGTTTTGGGTATTATAATTTTTTTGTAATATATTTGTGCAATCTGATTATTTCTTTAGAAAATATGTCTAGAAGTATAATCACTGTTTTAAAAGTGCTTGTATATTTCTTTCCTGAAGGAAATGCTTTTTTTTAATTTATTTTTTATTATTGGTCTTTCAAGGAAATGCTTTTTTCTTCTAATTCTAGACGCAACATAGGCTTAATGGCAAAAAGCCTAAGCAGTTAAACAAAACACAGAATGATATAAGGAAACATGCAATAACCTCTCAGACATAGACAATTATGTGTATAACACCAAAAGTTTTGGTATGAAGCTCAGCTTTTTCTTTAGAGTTGCTTTCAACACATCTTGCCATATATCCTTGCGAGTTGTATTATCACTATTTCTGTGAACAGCGTAGGAATGTCCGCTTCCTTATATCCCTAAACCGGATTATTCCATTACAAAATTGCTAGACCAAAAAGTGTCTCATTTTAATTTGAACTCCTGTCATAATTAGTGAGGGTGAGCTAAAGATTCTTGTGAATTTCCTCTTTATGTCCTGAGATATTTTGTTGTGGTCACCTCTTTCTTATTGATTCATAAGAGGCCTTTTTTATAAGTAAAAAAAAATTAACTGTATCTGTAACAAATTACTTCTTTCCAGATTGTAATTTGTCTGTCAGTTTTGTCTGTGATTTGAAACCTTTGTATAGTCAAATCTGTGAGGCCTCCAACTTCTAATTTGGCTTAGAAAGTCTTTCCTACTTTAGCATTATAGATATTCATGTGTAGTTTCTTTAAATTCCCTAATTTTCTTTTTATGTTTTAACTATGGGTTTAATTTTGGAATGTTTTATAAGAAAGAATGCACCTTTATTTTTTTTCCAAAGAGTAAGTTTGTGCTGGGACCATTTTTGTCATAATTATCCTTCTATCATCTATATTCAATAAAAACAATTACTTGGGTCATTTTTACATTTTCTCTTTGCTTCATTAACTTTTTGCTTATCTTTCCCTGGACCAATACACCAGTTTTAATTACAATAGCTTTATAGTTAGCTATGTAGTTAGCATATCAAATGTGCTTATTATCTGCCAAGAGTTGAGTCTATGCATTTTAGAGACCAGTAGCTAGTAAATAGTAGAACCAGGAGCTGAGCCCAAATTTCCTGTCTCTAAAAACCATACATACAACCAATTGAGTAGTTTACTCCTTAGGAACAATTCTGCTCAATATCTAAAAGTATATCCCTTGTGGATATTATTTTCTAGTGTTTTATTGCCTATCACCTAGGCAAGATGAACTTTAAAATCAGTCACCATCTCCTCCTACTCAAAGAGAAAAACATACCTTTGAGATTTCTTGGAATTTTGATTAAAATTGCTTTAATCTTAACAAATTATATTGGGAAGAATTTAGATCTTTAAAATGTGGAGTCTTAAGGGAAAAGTGTTCCATCTCTTCATTTATATAGCTGTTTTATGTCTGTCAGTAACACTTCGTAGTTTTCTTTATGTGGCCTTTTACCTTTAATTTTAAGTATTTTTCACGCCATTTTTCTTCCTTAAGTTCTTTATACATTTTCCCCCATTTCCTTCCTACCTTGGTCATGCCTTTGGCTGGCCCCTCAGCCTCTGCTCTTCCTTAGTGTTAGGGTTTCTCAGGGTTTGGTCCTGGGGCTTTATTGTGAACCAGTCTTGCTTCCTGAATGATCTATCCCTTCTTGTAGCTTCTTCAGCTACCACTTCACCTGCAGCCTGGCCCTAATAAACTGCCTCTTGTCTTCCAGTTGCCTGGCCTTATTTCACTGTGTCATGTACCTGCCATTCTCTGTGCCCAGCACATGCGTCTCTCAGTCTGTTGTACCCATAGTGAGTTAGAAAAATAGAAACTTTCACAGAACTGGCTTCTTAGAGGGCAGAGTTTTCACTTACTTATTCTCACCCAGCTGCATAACCCTGTCACCCTAGTCTTTGTCACTACTTGGAGGAAGCAAGTGGGTGAATGGAGTCATGGATAAATAGAGCCATACTGGGATGATAGGAGAAGAGTCTGACATATTCTGGCTTTGCCACTCAACAGCCACATGACCTTAGGCAGGTTAATTAACCCTGTGAGCTCCCTTTCCCTTTCTAGAAACTGAACTGATAGAACTCAATACAGTACTGATGAGGTGAGACTTATAGAGAATCTATTTAAACTTTTCACATGGTCCCTGCTACCCAAGAAGGACTACAAATCCTTTTCTTGCTCTTGGAAAGCATCCTGGTTGAAAGGGAGGTTGATTGTGCTGAAGACAAAACTGGGGAGGATTTCTTGAAAAGAGACATTTGCTGGCAGAGAAATTCAGTGTTATTCATGCAGCAGGGAGTGCATGTAGGTGTTCTCCATCTGCGTGGAGGCAGAGGAGTAACCCAGGTCACCTCCAGTGAAAACTGTTTTGTCTCTTCTCTTTTCAGGTTCCAGTGGGATGGGGGCTTATCATGGAAAACATAGTTTTGATACTTTTTCTCATCAACGTCCCTGTTTATTAAAAAGTTTAAAGAGAGAAGGTGCTAACAAACTCAGGTATCCTCCCAACAGCCAGTCAAAGGTGGATTGGGCAAAATTTTTCCTGCTGAAACAGTTCAACAAAGGAAAACTCGGGCTTCTGTTGCTCACTTTCCTGGGTGTGGTGGCAGCAGTGATTATCAAGGTGAGTCCCCTTTCCTCAGGAGCTGCCGGTTCTGGTCCTGCCCTAGTGACTGCCACCTTTACTTCTTTTCTCCTGTCTTAGACCTTCTCTAGTTTTATAAATTAATTCTATCAAGACTCTACATAAACTTTTAGTGTCTCAGACAGGTTCAGTGTCCAGCTTCTTGTTTTTATGAATAAAGTTCTTGGCACACACCCATACCCACTTCTCATCTTTGCCTGCTTTCCTGATACTATGGCAGAGTTGAATAGTTGTGATAGAGATTGACCAAAACTTTAACGAAAAAGTTTGCTGACCTCTGGCCTAAGAGTTTAAAATACTGGAACTTGCTTACAGAGTCCTGAGCTGTCTAACCCTCTGATCCTTATGGTACCCAACTTTCCTCTTCAGCTTCAGTTTCACTCTTGAATGTGCATGAACTCAGCACACCACGGGGATGGGAGAGTGCATTCTGTGGTGGACAGTAGTGGTGAAGGATATTTTATGAGGCTTGAGTGTTTTCCCCCATAATTAACTACTAGATAATGTTTGACTTTGTTGATTGATTGTTCTAGAGATGGGCTTAGCAAGAGGCCCTTGAGAAAGCTGCCTTCTCCAGGCAGTTTGTGTATATTTGGTGTGAAGGAGAAAATCTATGGGGTTGAAAGTTAGAATGGAATGGGGGAAGGCACCTGTGTCATTGTATCCCCTGGCCAGCCAAGGAAATTCATTGAAAACATTTGACAACTTCCAGTGAAGAATGGGCATGAAAGAGAGGCAAGATTCAAGTATTTAATGGAAATTACTATATTTATATCAATGTTTTGTGTGAAATTTACAGTAGCACAGTTTTGGTGGAACTCGAGATACCAGTTACATTTGAAATCATTTGGGTTTTCTCAGAAATACCGAGCTGTGCTGAGGAGAAAGGCCCTGTTGATTTGTCTGGTAGTTCACAGACTGCATTGGTCCAATAAACAGTGATGGACAGGACATTTCAAATCCAACTCTGTCTTTTAAGAGTGAGGTAGGAACTCCTTATTTTCTTTCTATGCATATGGTAGGCCAAGTTTTTGGGTATATTTTTGTTTTGTTTTTTGGTACTTGTTTTTCTCCAACTGGAGGCTTAGGGTTACTGAAAGTAGAGTGTTTAAACTTACCCGTCTCGTTTCAGACTTTGCCTAGAGTATTGAAGTGTTAAAATTCACCTCACTCGCAGATTTAAATAGGACAGGGTGGGTCACTAGGAATCTAAGAGAAATGTATAGGGGCAACTGCTGAGCCTACATCATTTCTAGAAAAAGAATGGCCATCTATGAGCCTCATTTCTCTTCCTTACACACTCAGCTTTCCTGGAGGAAGGGCCAGCTCTTTCAGACCTGTAGTCACCGTTGAACTCCATTTCATTATTTAAGAATAATTTTTAAATCATTTGGTTGTGCAGATTAGCTTTGAGTTTTTAAAAAAGTTTGACTTTGGAATTCATAGTGACAATGTATTGAATCAAACATAACTTGCAATTTAGAAAGTTTCTACTTTTACTTCTATAATCATCCCTAGGTTGGAGCCAGGCTTGGGTTTCTGGTTCTTGTCTGCCTGTTTTGCTCTTCTCCTGAGACAGTGATCCCCTAGCCTCATATGCATCTTGATCGGGGTGGAATTTTTCAGCCTATTGGACAATATGGAAAACCAGGCTGGGTCTGTGCTCCCCAGGCTCGCCCTGTCCCCAGAAGGCTTGCCCAGGTGCAGTGTACTGTACCAAGTAGGTTTGAATTCACAAGAAGGGTTTGGGAGTCAGGTCTTCCTCTGTGCAGATCTAGAGAAGCAATAACATATAGAATCCTTTAGCTGGGAACAAGAATTTGTGAGTTTGATTCTTGGCTCAGTTATTGGCTTAATTGACTTTGATCAAGGTCTTTCCTGAGCCCTCACTTGGGCCTGAGCTATACAGTGCAGAAGTGGGCATTGGTGACTTTCTAGGCTACTTTGAACTCTCTCCAAGCTCCTTACTACTATCTGACACATTTGTTGTTGTGTTTTTTTTTTGTTTGTTTTTTTTTTTTGATTCACTTTTGGTAGGACCAGTGAAATTTGGTTTTCTTTGCCTCTTTGCTTCCTTCTCTGCTCTGGTTTCTGAGATTTTAATCTTCTTTTTATCAAATCATGTTTAATTTTAAATGAATGAATCTATATTGTGTATTTACTTAAGTTTTTTTGTATTTACTTTAAGTTCTTTTTTTTAACTTTTAATTGACATAATGTACACATTTATGGGATATACGGTGTGTCATTTCAACACTTGTACAATTTTTTTTTTTCTGTACTGGGGATTGAACCCCAGTATGTTTTATCACCGAGCCATATCCCCAGTCCTTTTTATTTTTTATTTTGAGACAAAGTTACTTGCCAAATTACTGAGGCTGGTCTCAAACTTGAGACCCTATTGCCTCATCCTCCTCAGTTGCTGAGATTATAGGCATGTGCTACCACATCTAGCTACTTGTACACAATTTTTAAAAAAATTTTGTTTTAGTTATAATTGGACACAATACCTTTATTTTATTTTTATGTGGTGCTGAGGATCGAACCCAATGCCCCTCACATGCTAGGCGAGCACTCTTCTGCTGAGCCCCAGCCCCATCCCCGGTAAACAATTTTTAATGATAAGATCAGGGCAGCTGGCGTCTGTCATCTCATATTTATCATTGCTTTGTGTTAGGAACATTCAAAGTCCTATTAGCTTTTTTGAAATATACATTTAGTTGTTGTGAATTATAATTCGATAAGCCTTTATTTATTGTAATCATAAACATTTTTCTGAAATGGCTTTTCTGCACTTAATAGTTTACTCATTTTGTTTGATGTTTGATTTCATTTTATTAATTTACTAGAGTCAGAATGAATTTGGAACATAAGTCCACAAAGTAAAGTTCAAAAAAAGCTTATAAACTACAGAAAGCATCATAGGTGGTCTGAGTTTGAAGGGTGGAAAAACATCATAGGTCCAAGTTGATAAATGCCATTGGCCTTTTACAATTAATAGGATCGCACTTCAGTGGATGGAATAACTTCATTCCTGTTTCTGAATTTAGAAACAAGTTTGCATATCAGTTTTCAAATCATACAGATTTCAGCTTCCTGCTTTCAGTGCCAGCATAATAGATGAGTGTTTTCAGCCCCAGCTTTTACCTACATGCTGATTCTGAATAGAATACAGCCCATCTTGCTATTGTTACTGTTGAGGAAGGGTGTGACCCTGGGTCTTCAGTTGAAACCACACTTAGACTTCATAAGGATGCATAGCTATCTTTATTGTACAATACATTTAAGAGTCTCTTAAGATAGGGGGTATTTAACTGTGGTCCAAGACTGGTTGTGGGTGACTTTTAAATCAGTTGAGTAACCTAAACCACTTTCTCCTCTTTCCAGGCTGGATACTACTGAAGAATGAGTCTATTCAACCTCTTCTACTGAATTATTCCTCTATAAATGGCTAATGAACTGATAATTTTTCACTCCTACCAAAATCAGAAAATATGCGTATATGCCATGATGAAACCTAAAAGTCATTACCACTCACCTTTAATAAAACTTGCCATTTCAGCCAAGTCCTGAAATTCCCCAATAATAAGAATAGTTAGAGAATTTATTCTAGATTGTGCTAGGGGCAGGAATGTGTTTGGCTAAATCCAGACTCCTTGAAGACTTGAACCTGCTCAGTGACTTTCATTCCAATTCATAGGACATCCAATCCCCTGCCCCTGCTGCCGCCATCACTGGGTGAAGCTTTCAAGAGCTCAGTACTGCCCATGGCTACCAGTAGTCCTCTGTAGTATAGAGAGGAAAGGTTAGTTATTCCCAGTTCCCTTTGAAGTTTGCTGCACTAAAATTGGGTTGGGGGAGCAAGGCTGGGGTAGAGGTTTTCCCCTCATCCATTGGGACTTGAGAACTTGACTTCCAGCAGTTAGAGTTCTTCATCCTTTTTCATTCGTTCTCTATCATCTGCAGGTAGTTGGTTGCTACAGTCTGCAGGGTTATCCATAAATGCTCTTTGTGAATAATATCACTCAAAATGTCTTGTAAGCTCTAGGGGCTTGCTAGAAAATCCTTGCCAGTTTCATGCAAGTATCACCTGTCTTTCACATAACGTTGGACTTACATCTTATTGAAACCTAACTAGCACTTTTTAAAATGCTCTGATTAAAGTAAGTGTGAAAATATTGCCATGAGCAGTATCATATGCCTGTAATTCCATCCACTTAGGAGGCTGAGACAGAGGATTGCTTAAGTGCAGAAGTTCTCAGCCAGCCTAGGCAACATGGTGGTCCCACCTGCAAATAGTCATCTCAGGACCCTAAAGTTGCAAGTCAGTGATCTTCAAGGACAAGATTTAATCATCTAATTTCTAGAGTACCAAACAAGTAAATTTCACTCTTTTAAACCTCAGAGAGGTTCCTTTCTATTCTATTCAGCTTGCAGGACTTAAAATGGGGGAATCATTTCCTGTCACAAAAAAAAAAGAGGCCTTGGATATTAGGACTTTGGGGCTTGAGAGCTTCATAGGGAAGAGAGAGTGGATAATATAGAGAAGTTTAGAGAATGCTGTTTAAGTGAGTTGGCCATACTAAAAAGAATGGAAAAGGGTAAGAGGATCTCCTGAACAAATGGGCAGATCTTCTCACTAGAGCCTTGTATCACCAAGGCCTGAGGTCCCTCATTCAAGAGGGAAAGTGCCAAAGGAGGTCTATGTGGAACAGGGTGTTCTCTCCAGGGAGTGCTATGCTGTGCCTTGGAGCTCCTGGTTGCAGGATCTCAGTTCCTTTCCTTGAATTTGAAAGAGACTTGGCCCACTCAATGAAAAAAGTATAATTTGCACTATCAAATGTATAATCAATTTTGTTCAGTAATTTGTTCCATTAAGGCTGTCTGCAGTTTGGTATATCTTTATCATCTCACAAGGTGTCAAGAATTAATCACTGGCCTAATTTAGGAAAACAGTTACTTAAACTGTGTTTCTGATAGAATGATCAATCATAGAATATCTTACATAAAATTTCAATATGGAATTCTCATTTAGTACATTGTATTTTGTAATTTCTAGTTAAGCTAAATTATTGGCTTATCTACTAATATATTCTCTAAAATAAATGGTTATATTTCATAAAACTGACATGAATTTTGATATCATTTTTCATGTGGAACCTCGGACATGCCCTGTTGGAGATGATCCTTTGATCGTAAGTTTTCTTCATTTTTTGCTCTTGTCTACCAAAGGTGGTATTTGTTAACTTTCTTTATTGTGCTTTCTCATTTTAAATTCTTAGCCAAGAAAATTTTCTCAGACTTTGGTTTCTGGTTACTTGGGGTGGAGTTGGGGGTGTGGGTGCAGAGAGGGAGAGGGAGAAGGAGAAGAGAGATACTGATTGGTGGCTACCTGTGGCCTAATTCACCATTGAACCCAAAGATGTTCACCAATTCCAGGCCTCAAAAGCATCCAGGAATTTGGATCAGCACTGGATCCCATCCTGAGGCTCTGTGGCAAAATCATCTTTACTGCTCTGGTTTATATCATATCACTGCTGTAAGAAAAAAAACAAAAACTGCAATGTGAGTGAGTACTTCTCCAAGTCCGTGATATTGAAAATGTTAGTGGGATGAAAGACTGCAGATCCACAGACAACCCCTGCCCCAGCCAGGGCCTTGCAGCATCCGTGTCTGCAGGGGGCTGAGGGGTCCTCTGGGCAGGACACACTGCCCGCTTCTCAGAGGGTTTATAGAGGCTCTATGAACAGACAGGCAACAGGCTGTGCCTAGAACAAGTCTAGGCACAACTTATAATGTTAGTGGGTTTTGCAATTTTTATTTTATTTGAATCTTTAATTTGAAGCCATTTATATTCTGTGTGCTGTGTGTGTGTGTGTGTGTGTGTGTGTGTGTGCGTGTGCGTTTTACTGGGAGTAAACCCAGAGGTGTTCTATGAATGAGATGCATCCCCAGCTCCTTTTATTTTTTGAGACAGGGTCCAAGTTGAGAAGTGAAAGCTGCCTGCTTAAAACACTTATCCAAGAGGATGATGGGCAAGTCATTTCATTACCTTATCTAAAATCCAAGCCCACTCATGGGTACTTATCTGGTTTCAGGCTAGTCGGGTTGAGCTTTTTACTTTGTTTGATTTTCAGTAGGTTGGCCATCGCAGAAAGGCTTGGGTTTTACATTTCTCTTTGTAACTATGGAGGGTGCTTATACTGGCCAACCACAATGTCAGGAATAGAGGCTGAGGCTCCAGTAGCCCCTTCACATTCCCCCCAGCTTACACCCCAGACCACTGCTGCTGCCAAGTCCTGATGCATTCAGGCACTTCCAGCTGAACAGTCACTACCCATGCTGGTCAGGGGCAACCGACTCACTCACCTCTTCTGCAGCTAGCTTTCTGTCCAACTGGAAGGGAAAGGTTTAAAAAAAAAAAAAAGTAAAAAGTGTCACAGGCCAGCATTCCTATCCAGAGGCCTGTTGGAGACAAGTGCCAAAAGTACATGTCAGGTGACCACCCCAAGCCTCTCCTGACTTCCTCCCACCACATGCCACAATTCTCATTCCAATCACAAAGATTAGCAGAGTGCCCAGAGGGAGCGGATGATGCAACGTATACTTCAGTGTTCACAGTGGCTCCAAAAGGGTTGCTTCCCAGGGACTGTGCTGTAGGTATGCTGGGAGAGTGACAAGGGACAAGAGCCCCAACAGTTTACATGGCATTGCTTTATTTGTATCACTTAATTCAAAGCCTGAGGAGGCTGTCATAGGGAGACCTGATCTATGCATGAACATAGAATAGTGTGTTTTAGACAAAGATCCCGAGTCCCCACACTTAACCTTCTAGTGTTTTAGCTCACTAGAATGTAAAGGTGGAACCAGTGGCCAACCACCAGCTGGTCTGGGAGACAGGACTAACTTCACATGGGGAAGACATGGTATATTGGCTTCCTGCGGCTGTTCTAGCAATGACTGCAAACATTATTTTACAGTTCTGTAGGTTAGAAGTTCAAAGTGGGTCTCACTGTATGTCAAGGACTGTCTTCTGCTAGATTCCTCAGGTTAAATCTTTTTCTGCCTGTTCCAATTTCTAGAAGCTGCCTGCATTCCTTGACCTGTGGCCCCCATAACGCCAACTTCTTCCACCCCCACATCTTGGGCTCTGGCCATCCCACTTCCTTATAAAGATCTTTGTGATTAGATAAGGTGGTTTACACCTGTAAGTACGCATGAGTGTGCTTGAATTTTAGATAAGGTGGTTCACACCTATAATCCCAGCAGCTCAAGGGAGCTGAGGCAGGAGGATCTTGAGTTTGAGGTCAGCCTCCCTCAGCAACCCATCGAGGGTCTAAGTAACTTAGTGACACCCTGTCTCAAAATAAAAATAAAATGGTCTGAGGATGTGGCTCAGTGATTAAGCACCCCTGAGTTCAATCCTTGGTACCCTCCCCCCACCAAAAAAAAAAAACCCTTCATGATTATTTTGAACCCATCTGGATAATCCAGAATAATCTTTGTATCTCAAGATTCTTATCACATCTGCAATATCCCAATCGCTATATGATACTCAGGTTCTGAATATTGGGATGTGGATATCTTTGGGGGCCTTTATTCTGTCTACCACATGTGGCAAGATAGGTGGTATCTTAGTCCATATGCAATAGGCAGCCCTTGCCCATTGAAGTCCATGAGCATGTCTCATCTCACAAACAAAAACTGCTTTGCAAAAAGTACTAACTCTTTCCTTTATTTGGTTAATCTTTTTCTCCCAATTTGATCCCAGATGAAATAAACCAAGGAACTACAGACATAGTTTATGTCAAATGGCACTATTTATCAGTAGTATTTGGTTATCTTTAATGAAAATGAAGGATAGGTAGGATCTTGTTTTGCTTTTACACATTTGCGCAGGTAGTCAATGCATGGAGGAGAGATGTGTGCGTCTTGAACAATGAAATATAATGTGCACATTTCTGGGTTTCATATATCATGACATAGAGGATGATTTTTGAGGGTTAAAAAAAAAGTTCTCCCAAATTATGACTGACATACTCTGGACCAGTATTTCTTATCCAGAGATGATTTTGCCCCCAGGAGACATTTGGCAGTGTCTAGAGACACTTTTGGTTGTCACAACAAGGGGATGCTACTGGTGTCTAACGGATAGATACCAAGGATGCGGCTAAAATCCTGCAATGCACAGGAAAGCCCCCATGACAAAAAGTTACCTGGTCTAAACACCAGTCAGTAGTGACGAGGCTGAGAAACCTGGTGAGCATTGTGAATTAAAGTGGCAATTTTAATGGCAGGCAGTTGTAATGGTGGCCCTGCAAAACTGAGGTTTTAGGCCCATTTTAGAGAAGCCATGGGCCAGGGGACTAGAGAGGGATATAATAGGGAATTTCATGAAGTTAAATAGCTGGGACTGGGGCTAAGTTGTCAGCATATCCCAAGTTGAATGGAGGCTGTGCATCTGTGGAGGAGAGGCCAGAGCAGGCTGCAGCCTCCCACATGTCCTTGGATAGTGAAGCTGACGCATGTGGCAAAAGAAACGAGGACCCAGAAGAAATTAAAAGCTGGGGCAGACCTGAAAACAGTCCAGTTTTGAAGGTGTCTCCAGCCCACACACAGGTCCTTCTGCAGAGAATGGAAGCCTTACTAGCTAAAGTGTTTGAACACAGTCTTTTACTAATAATTGACTGAAAGCTATAGTTAGCAGATGAGAAAAAAAAAATTCTGGGCAGAGAGATCAGCAACTGCCCAATGTAGAGGAGACAGGAGTCACAGAATTAGTCCAGGAAAAATATTAAGCAACCAACATGATAACAGTCCTGGGGTAAAAGGTCACACAAACTCTCCAGGTCAGAGGCCCAAAATAAACCTCAATAAATTAGAGAGGGCTGGATTCATACAAAGTACGCCCTCTGACCACATAGAAATACCTACCAGGAAGAAATCTCCAAATATTTGGAAATTAAGTAATATGCTTTGAAGCCCATGGATCAAAAAATACATCACAATAGATATGTAGAAAGTTTGAACTCAATGAAAAGAAAAATGTATTAGGTGCAATGTTTACAGGGAAATGTATAGTCGTATTTTTTTATCGTTACTGTTTATTTTTGCCATTCTGAGAAGTGAACCCAGAGGCAGTTGACCACTTGAGCTACCTCCCCAGCCCTTTTTTATATTTTATTTTGAAACAGGGCTGAACTGATGTCAAATTTGTGATCCTCTGTGGTCTCAGCCTCTTGAGTTGCTGGGATTACTATGGTATGCCACTGTACCCAACAGGAAATGTGTAATTTTAAATGCCTATGTCAGAAAAGAAGAAAGATCTCAATCAATAACCTAATTCTCCAACCCAAGAATCTAATAGAACAATCTATACCCAAACAACAGTGAAAACCAATGAAACCAACCCAAAAGTTAGTTCTTTTTAAATATATATATATATAAATAGATGATTGACGGACACATACCTTTTATTTATCTATTTTTTATGTGGTTCTGAGGATCGAACCCAGTGCCTCACATATGCTAGGCAAGTACTCTACCACTGAGTTATAACCCCAGCCCCCAAAAGTTAGTTTTTTGATAAGATCCATAAAATTGAAAAACAGCGAGGATTTGACCTTAGTAAAATAAGACCAAGAAAACAAAAAGTAGGACACAAATTATCAAAATCAGGAATGAAAGAGAAGATGTCACTACTGATCCTAAAGAAAAGCATTGGAATATTAGGAGCAACTTCATGCCGAAGAAGTTGACAATTTGGTTTAAATGAATATGTTCCTAGAAAGACATTATTAAACTAATTCAAATAGAGAAACAAAATCCAAATAGACTTACAATAAATAAGTAGATTTTTTTTAATTACTAAATTAACCAGGAAAATGCCAACTGGAAGAGGCAAAAGCAACAGTGTTGACAGATCCCAATCAGTGGAGGAGCCATCAGTAAAGGGATCACCCTGGTCCTGCTGCACCCAGGAACCTTTGGTCACAGGGTCCAATTGTCTTGCATGAGACTCATTCATTTGGGTTAGATACTTATTTGCAGGACAGGCACCATATAGGATATGTTTTCCTGCAGGGGTGAGAATTCCTGGACTAGCAGCAGCACCTGGTAACCTGTTAGAAATGCAGAGTCTCAGACCTCACCTTTAACCTACTGATGTAGACTCTTCCAGGTGAAGCCCAGCTATCTGTGACCCCAGTCCACCAGGGGATTTAGGTTAAAGCTCCAGAACCACTGCTTCCCACAGAGGAGCTGGTTGGAATGTGCCTGTCTCCGAAAGCAGAGCCTTTGATGTAGGAGGACATGAAGTAGCTCATTCTGGGATTGGGGCAATCAGGCCTCAATCTTGTGGGGATGCTGGAAGGTCCCAGGCTTACAGAATGAACCTGGACAGTGGAAGCTGAGTGACAGGGAGGAAAGACCATTAATGAGCCATGCTTTTTATCTAAGCCAGTCTCCAGGAGAATCCCAGAAGCCAGGGAGGAGTTAGTGAAAAGGGAACAAAGTGGGCAGGAAAGATGTTTGTTGTGCAGGGAGTGGGTCAAATGGCTAGTGCAGCTGGTTTGGAAGGTCTAACTGCCAGCTCCCAGGGATAGCCCTGACTCCCACATGTTGGGCCATTCCCTGACCCAGGCCCTTAACTCAGCAGATGCCAGCATTCCAGGGTTCACCAAGAGAGGACTTCTGTGTAGAGTATGTCCCAGAAAGCTAGGCTGCTTTGCTTGTGCAGCATCTGTAGCTCCCAGAGTGGATACAGACCATGATGCTGAGCCCCATGGGAATCTGAGATCCCATGTAAAAAGGTGTTATGAAGCTACCCTCCAGCCTCTGGAAAGGGGTGGATTCCTGAACCAGGAAGAGACCAGAGGTGGAGTGCAGGGCAGCCTTCCAGCCTGGGCCCAGACAGAGGAGAGCAGGAGTCAAGATGGATGTGAGGAGATGGCATGCATGGTTGCTGACAACGAGCAAATGATATCAGGGACTGGGAGAAAACCGGGTTGAGAATGTCCCACATAAGCCACCCATTCCATCTGGGACATCAAGGCAGGCTAGCTTTGCAACTGAAATCAGTGTGATACAAAAATCAAATGAGTAAGTGGATTTTAAAGAAGTGACTGTGGGGCCTGGGATTAGAGCGCTTGCCTAGCATGTGTATCACTGGGTTTGAGCCTCAGCACCACATAAAGTTATAAAAAGAGAACAATAATTAAAAAGAAAAAAGAGTGAATTTGGCCTTAAGTAGACCAAAAAAGCTCCTGGTAAGGAAAAAAAAAAAATTCAATGGAACCATCTGTGAAAAAAGAATCACCTGAGCTGGGGTTATGGCTCAGTGGTGGAGCACTTGCCTCGCATGTGTGAAGCCCTGGGTTTGATCTTCAGCACCACATAAAAATAATACAATAAAAGCATTGTGTCTATATACAACTAAAAAATGATTTTTTTAAAAAAGATCACCTTATAAATTATTTTCATTATCATTATTATTTGCAGTGCTGGGCATGGAACTCAAGGCCTTTTGCATACTAGGCAAGCACTCTACATATATCCCAGCCCTATAAATTGATAATCTAAGTATAGATTTTTCTGAATACTTTGCTTAAAGGTTTTACAGACACAGATGGCTTTCAGAAGGCCAGCAGATGCCTATATGAGTGACATGGGCCACACCTAGGGAAGAAGGTAATCCAGCTCTTGCAACTGTGGTGGAGAGTCTTTTGCCCTTTAGGGTGCTATCACTCAGCTCCGACCAACTGTAATGCATAGGAGCCTGATACCTGACAAGGCGAGCACCAGAGGTGACCCACCTAGAAGCCCAGAACACTAGTTTTGGTCCCAACCCTGCTTTCAATACCTAAGGTATGAATGACATGTTCCATCTTTCAAGACAATACAGAAATTCAGATTATAATGTAAAATCTCTCCGTTTTTAAGTAATGCTTTAATTCTGACATCTGTGAATGGATATCTCTCTCAGTGGACTGTCGGCCTCTGTGTGTGACCCTTGCTATCAGTCAAGCAGGGACTGGGTCTGGTGGGCCTGGGTCCCTTGGGTGACAGAGATAGGTTTTGGGATGACAGCTTGCACCCTCCTGTGGCACATTTAGGCTGTCAGGTGGAGGATGAGGGCAGGCATGCCATTAGGGGATTCATAGGCCATGTGGCTACCTTGCAGGCCTGGATGGAGAGATCCATCAGGCAGAACAAGCCTGGGCCTAAGATAACATGAGACAGCACCCTGCCCACCAATGCCCCAGACACCAGGAGATGCCAGATGCTGGATTGATAGTGCTCCTCTGCTTAGGAACAAACATGGCTTTGAAGGGCAGATTTGCAACAATAACAAGAAAAGGATGTTTTTGTTTATCCTGATAGGAAAACGCTGCCCAGTTCTGGAACTCCCCACAGGCTACACCCTGCATGGTTTGTCTTTTCAGATAAACTCCTCCGTGAATGTGGCATGGCCAGGGAGGAAAGGAGAATAAGCCAAGAGTCAAGACAACCTGAGTTCTGGTCTTGTGCCTGCCATGAGATTTCTTTTTTTATTTTTTCTTTTTATATTTATTTTTTAGTTTTTTAGGCAGACATAATATCTTTATTTTACACTTATGTGGTGCTGAGGTTCGAACCCAGGGCCTCACGCATACTAGGTGAGCACTCTACCATTGAGCCATAATCCCAGCCCTCTGCCATGGATTTTCTGTGAACCTCTGAACTACTTCTCTCATTCTTGGGGCTTGTTTTGCTCATCTGTAAATGGGGGACAGAGGTTGGAATAGATGGTGTCTCTAGGCCATTCCAGCCTTTGCCTTCTGACCTCAGGCTGACTCCACACATGGAAGGCACTAGACAAAGGCCCCAAACCTGTCAAGCCTTGAGCATGGTAGCACACACCCTAAGGGTTTGTTCAGTCGCTCACTTCCCATGAGTGCCCACTCAATGCCAGGCCCATTCTGGGATTCAGCAGGAAGGCCAAGGTCTTCATCCTGGGTGTTTACAGCCCGATGGGGACTTGGACCAGCAAGGACAGATACATCTCCAGCTAAAGTCCCCTGCTGGGCTCTGGGTTGGTGAACTACTTATCCTGGGAAGGGGGCTTCTGAGCTTGGTGAGCTGCCGCCAAACTGTTGCCCACCCTGTGCTCTTTCACATACCCATGAGGGAGCTCCAATCTCATAGGCCCACCACTTAATGAATATCATGAGCATGCTGGGAATGGCCAGGGAGCAGAAGGGGAACCAGTCCTGCAGGCACTGGCTGCATCAGCCAAGAAACAGAGGCACCAGAGCTGACAGTTGTTTTTCTCGCCTGCCCTGATATCTGCTGGGATATCCCCTTGCTTCCCATTTCTGATTCACAGGTCCAGCCGTGAAACATCTTGCACAAGAGGTGTAGGCTGTGTTAGGGCTAGTGTTGGGGTGAGCAGAGGAGGAGGCGCAGGGTAAGGTATCAGGCTCACTGGCTGGCACCAGAGGTGACCCAACTGGAAGCCCAGAGCACTAGTTTTGGTCCCCACCCTTCTCTCAACACCTTGGGATCTTGGTCAACTAACTACCTGCCCTTTGAGGCTGTTCCTTCATCTGAAAACTGCAGGAAATAAGGACCCAGCAGAAGTCATAAAGTAGAATAGGCTGCCCACACTTAGGACCCGGGCACTGCCTTTCTGAGGCCCCAGTGTTCCTGAAATGCCTAGCAGAGGGTGCCCTCCTCATGGCAGAGTTGGCTCTCTGGAGGCAGAAAAGTACAGGCTGGTTGGGGATGCAA
Source organism: Urocitellus parryii (assembly GCF_045843805.1). Lineage (NCBI taxonomy): Eukaryota > Metazoa > Chordata > Mammalia > Rodentia > Sciuridae > Urocitellus > Urocitellus parryii. Next base: position 119,790,229 of record NC_135537.1, on the reverse strand, counting down.
GGCCAGGACTGGTGATTGGGGCAAATTGCCTGACTTCTGTGTCTCAATCTCCTTTATATAAAATGAGAATCAGGTGCTATAGGGGATATTCTCAGGAGATCAGGAATGAAGTTGGAGAAGTAAAGGGGAAGGAGGGGATCCCGAAGGGACATGAGGCCAGCATAAGACAGGGCCTTCACCTCCTCCAACAAGGCTCCCTAGACCATCTGCCTGTTGGACATCCCTGTTCTATAGCAGAAACAGTATCCTGAGGACCCTCTCGGCCTCCCAGAGCTGGGGTGGCCCTACTTACCTGCCCATGTCTTCTGGTGTGGATTCTTGAGAACAGTGTAGAGGAAAAAAAGATGGCCTATGTGAAACGGGATGTGGTGTTGGTGTAAACAGAGCCCCTGGGAAGTAGGGGAGCAGGACTGGGGCCATGTAGACTTGGCCTCTTGCCCTGCTGGGGCTCTTGTTGTAGGGGATAAGTGGCTTTCTGCTGAGCCAGCAGAAGGTAGGAGGGAATGCAGGCATGGCTTCTCAGTACCCTGTCCTGGAATCAGCCTCCCCAAGCCATAGGGCCCTCTGCCACTCCTTCTTCACCTAGGCAGCCGTGACTCCAGTGTCCTGAGGCTGCCCTCCTGGGCTTTCCACTTGACAACCTTTCATGGTGGGCTAGGGCAGGGGAGGGGAGTGATTTTCCTCCTACCACATTGGGCCCTGAACTGAGGTGCCATGGGTCATTCTCAGAACCTGAGGGACTAGCAGACCTCCCGAATTCCCCATGACCCCCTACTTCTAGAGATGGCATAGGGAGGACTTGGATGGTGACTGATCTGCCCTGACCAGGGTAGAGAGCTGCCCCCTGGCCAGGTCCCTTCAGCACACTAACACACAGGTTCAGCATGGAAACCAGGGCATAGTTGGCCATGCCATTGACAGTTATGACACCACTGAGGACTTACACTCAGAGGATCCCCTGACATAAATGAAAACTGGCCTTGCTGAGGTGTAGGGCTGGTCTGAAGGAGTGTGTAAAAGGTGAGGCCTCGTTTGGGGATTGGAAGAGACCGGGACAAATAGCTTCCCCCTGGCCCTGTCCCAGAGACCAGGACATGGCAGGGCAGGTTGGAAATCGTCCCTTGAAGTGGCTGGTTCATAGATGGCAGAGAGGGAGGAAACGCCCCTTGGCACCAGCTCCACTGGAAAAGGGCATTGTGCTGGAGGAGGGGGCTGTCTCTGTAGCCAAGGACATGTACCTGATCGTGCAGGTGTTTGCCTGCAGACTGGTGAAGAAAAACCACTTATATAAAATAATTTTTTTTTCTTTAAATAAATTATAACACCCCCAAATACCAAACATTAACAGACATTCCTTCCTAGGACTAGGTACCTAAGTTTGTTCAATTACATCACTGAAGTATATCCAGGACCCACTCTTGGAGGGCTGAGGCCCATGTGGCCACATGGGCCTGTCTGGCCCTGCCTATGAGGGGGTTCAGGGCATCCACTTGGTTTCAAAGGAGGTAAGATTGTTCTCTGAGAGAGTACTCACCAGAGTCCAAATTTAAAGGTCATGCCTACCCCAGGGTCTGATTCTGGTTTCCAGAAATAGCTTCAGAGGGAGTAGCCTTAGACTAAGGGCATAACAGGAACTGAGCAGTGCTGGCCAAGGGCAGCCTCTGCCAAACAGGTTCAAGACCCTTTGCTGGGGAGGACAGAAGGCAGGCATGTATTTCAACACATGGTACATCCATAGAAGCCTACCCAGGGCCTCACCTTCCTGTCACCTTTCTTTCCCTAGCTTTTTCTTCTTTTCAGTATAGTATGTGGTTAAGAGTACAGAGCTGGGACTACACTGCCTGGTTCAAATCCTGGCTTTGCCTCTTATGAACTGTGTGGGCAAATTATTTAACATCTCTGAGCTTTGGTTTCCTCATATGTAATTACAGTATTATCCTGTAAATGTGTATATCTAGTGTAAATATCTATCTATCTATGTAGATAGATATTAAATTTAATATCACAATGTGCTTACAAAACAGTATGTGGTAAATTTAAGCATTCTAAGTGTTAGGCAAAAATTGTGTAAATGTTATTAGTCATTATTATTACTGGCAGTTAAATTATACAGTATCATTTTATGGAAGGGCCTTGTTTTGCTCAATAAGAGAGATGCTAACCGAGATAGGGTTATAGAATGTTTCCCTTTGACCTGGCCCCCTGGTCCTATTTGGCAAGGTGTTCTCACCATGGCCTGAAGAGCCCAAATAGGTTTATAGGGATGACTCAGAGAAGAAAGAGCAGCTCTTTCCAGTGGGTTCTGTGATACAGAAAAACCATAGATGCAAAAATTCTCTATGAAAGTCCGGCAAATCGAATACAAAAACATATCAAAAAGATAGTGCACCATGATCAAGTGGGGTTTATCCCAGGCATGCAAGGCTGGTTCAACATATGGAAATCAATAAATGTGATTCATCAAAGAGTTGGTTCTTTGAAAAGACAAACAAGATTGATAAGCCCTTAGCCAAACTAACTAAAAGAAAAAAGAGAAGTCCCAAATAATAAAATTAGATTTGAAAAAGGAGAAATTTGCCACAGACATCTTAGAAATCCAGCAGATCATTAGGGACTGTTTTGAAAACTTACACTTCATTAAATTGGAAAACCTCCAAGAAATAGATACATTTCTAGACAAATACCATCAGTTAAAACTGCATCAAGAGGACAAAGAACACCTAAACAGAACAATAACTAGTAATGAGATTGAAGCAGCAATAAAAAAACCTTTCAACAAAGAAAAGCCCAGGGCCAGATGGATTATCAGCTGAATTCTACTAGACCTTTAAAGGAGTCATGCCAGTATTCCTCGTTATTTCATGGAATATAAAGGGAAAGAGCACTTTCAAATTCATTCTATAAGGCCAGTATCTCATGCCAAAATCAAATAAGGACACATCAAGGAAAGAAAACTACAGACCAATATTCCTGATGAACATAGATGCAAAAATACTTATTAAAAGCAAGGGCTGGGGTTATAGTTCAGTGGTTGAGCGCTTGCCTCGCTTGCATGCATGAGGTACTAGCTTTGATCCTTGGCACCACATATAGATAGATAGATAGATAGATAGATAGATAGATAGATAAATCAAAGATTGTGATCATCTACAACTAAAAAAAAATTATAAAAAAAGTCAGATGGGGTGGTACATGCCTGTAACCCTAGCAATTTAGGAGGTTGAGCAGAAGATTCGAGGCCAGTCTCAGCAATTTAGCAAAGTCATAAGCAACTTAGTGAAACCGTGTCTCAAAATAAATTTTTTAAAAAGGAGGGGGTTTGTTTGGTAGGTGGCTCAGTGGTAAAGTGCCCCTGAGTTCAATCCCTGGTTAACAAACAAACAAAACAAAAAAGAACTTCATAAAATGTTAGTAAATTATATTCAACAATATATTAAGCAGATTATACACCACAATAAAGTCGATTTCATTCCAGAGATACAAGGAATGAACCTTGGTTTAATATTCTCAAATCAATAAATGTTAATTCATCACATAAATAGAACTAAGGACAAAGATCACTCAGTCTTCTTAACAGATGCGGAGAAGGCCTTTCAGCACCCCATTCATGATGAAAGCAGCAAAGAAACGGGATAGAAGAGATCTGTGTCAAGATCAGAAAGGCTGTCAGTGAAAAACAAAAGCCAATTTCCTCATAGTAAATGGGAAAAATCTGAAAGCATTTCCTTTACGATCTGGAATGATGTCCACTCTCACCACTTCTATTTAATATAGTGCTAGAAATTCTAACCAGAGCATTTCTGCAAAAGAAGTGTTATGGTTTAGTTATGTGGTGACCCCCAAAGCTCATGTGTGAGACCATGCAAGAATGTTTAGAGGTAAAATGAATGGATTATGAGCAGCTTAACCTAATGAAGTGAACTAATCCCCTGATAGGGACTGATTGAATGATAACTGTAGGCAAGTAGGGTGTGGCTGGAGGAGGTGGGTCATTGGGGCATGATTTTCTGGTGTCTGAGTTGTCTGTAGTGAGAGAAGTCTCTCTTTCTCTTTCTTCTCTCTCTCTCTCTCTCTCTCTCTCTCTCTCTCTCTCTCTCTCTCTCTCTCTCTCTCTCTGCCTTCTGGTGCCATGTCCCGAGCTGCTTTCCTCTGCCACACTCTTTTGCCATGATGTTCTGCCTCACCAAGGGCCCAGAGCAATGGAACCAGCTACATACACAGACTAAGACCTCTAAAACCCTGAGAGCCAAATAAACCTTTCCTCCTCTATAATTGTTTTAACCAGGTCTTTTGGTTGCAATGGTGAAAAGTTGATAAAAACAATAAGGAAATAAAATGGATTAAAAAAAAAGGAAAGAAAGAATTCAAATTATCACTGTTTGCAGATGATGATCCTATACCTAGAAGATCCCCCCTCCAAAAAAAAAAAAAACCCTCCATCAAAAAACTGCTAGAGCTCATGAACAAATTCAGCAGAGTGAATAGGAGATTCAAAATCAATATACAAAACTCAATAGCTTTCCTATGTACCAACAATAAATCTGCTGAGAAAGAAATCAGGAAAATAATTCCATTCACAATAGCCTAAAAAAAATATCTAGAAATAAATCTAACCAAGGAGGTGAAAGGTCTCTACAATGAAAACTAGGGAATAGTGAAGAAAGAAATTGAGGAAGACCTCAGAAGATGGCAAGATCTCCCATATTCATGGATAAGCAGAATTAACATTGTTCAAATGGCCATACTGCCAAAAGCAATATACAGATACAATGCAATCCCTCATCAAAATAACAATGGCATTCTTCACAGAACTAGAGGAAAAAAAAAGTCTTAAAATTATTTTGGAAGAATAAAAGATCCAGAGTATCCAAAGCAATTCCAAGCTTAAAAAAGCAATGCTGAAAGGCATCACAATACCTGACTTCAAATTATACTACAGAGCAAAAACTGGATGGTACTGGCATAAAAACAGGCACATAGACCAATGGTACGTGTTATGGTTTGGATGTGAGTCATACCAGTGAAAGAGCTGACTTTAAAAAACAGTATAGCACTGAAGACCAGAGACAAAGCCACACATTTACTCATGACTGTCTGATCCTTGACAAAGGTGTCAACAACATATTCTGGGGAAATGACACCTTTTAAACAAATGGTGCTGAGAAAACTGGTTATCCATACAGGGTGGGATATGCACAGAAATCGACTCGAAATTGATCAAAGACCTAGGAATTAGACCATGAATTAGACCTAGAAGAAAATGTAGGATCAATACTCCAGCCTACAGGCACAGGCAATGACTTTCTCAATAAGACCCCTGAAGCTCAGGAAATGATGTCTAGAGTGAATATATGAAGTGTTATTGAATTAAAAAGCTTCTTGGGCTGGGGTTGTGGCTCAGTGGTAGAATGCTTGCCTAGCACATGTGAGGCCCTGGGTTCAATCCTCAGCTCCACTTAAAGTAAAATAAAGACATTGTGTCCACCTAAAAAATAAATATTTTTTAAAAACCTAAAAAATAAATATTAAAAAAAGCTTCTGAAAGCAAAGGAAAGAATTAGGAATGTGAAGGGAGACCCCCAGAATGGCAGAAAATCTTTGCTAGCTACTCCTTTGACAGAGGGTTACTATCTAGAATAATGAATTAAAAATATCTACACCCCAAATATCAAATAACACTATTAATAAATGGACACATGAATTAAACAGACACTCCTCAAGAGAATAAACACAAATGGCTGATAAATATATGAAAAGATGTTCAATGTCATTAACCATTAGGGATATGCAAATCAAAACTACATTGAGTTTTTATTTTACAATAGTTAGAATGGCAGTCAAGAATACAGATAATGGGGCTGGGGATGTGGCTCAGGTGGTAGCGCGCTCGCCTGGCATGCGTGTGGCCCGGGTTCGAACCTCAGCACCACGTACAAACAAGGATGTTGTGTCCGCCAAAAACTAAAAAATAAATATTAAAAAATTCTCTCTCTCCCCTCTCTCTTTAAAAAAAAAATACAGATTATAATAAATGCTAGAAAGGATGTGGCGGAAAAAGAACACTTTTACACTGTTACTGGAATTGTAAATTAGTCTAACCACTATGCCAATCAGTATGGAGGTTAGACATGGAACCACCATATGACCCAGCTATAACACTCCTGCATATTTGTCCTGAAGAATTTAAGTCATCACACTGTAGAGATATATACATACTCATGTTTATTGTGGCACATTTCACAAAAGCCAAGTTGTATAATCAGCCTACGTGTCCATCAGTAGTTGAATGGTTAAAGAAAATGTGGTATATATACACAATGAAATTTAATTTAGCCACAAAAAAATGAAATTTGTCATTTGCAGGGAAATAGATAAATCTAGAGATCATCATGTTAAGCAAAATAAGTCAAACTCAGAAGGCCAAGGGGCATATGTGTTCTCTCATATGCAGAAGCTAGAAAGGAAAAAGGAAAAGAAAGGTGGGTGTAGGTTTCATGAAAGTCAAAGGGAGATCAGTAGAGGAAAGGGACCAAAGGGCTGGGAGTAGGGGAGAGAGTGGGGGACTTAATATTGGCCAAATTATATTGTGTACATGTATGAATATGTAACAACAATCCCCATGTATGCACAATTATAATGCACCAATAAAAAATGTGGAAAAATAAATAACTAGTGACTGGTTAATAATTTGTGGCACAACCATGAGATGCTAGGTGACCTTTAAAATTGATGTTGCGGAAGGCTATTTAATCATATCAAGAGACTAATAACCAATTTTATTTATTTATTTATTTATTTGGTACTGGGATTTGAACCCAGAGGGGCTTTACCATTTTACCACATCCCCAGCCCTCTTATTTTGAGACAGGGTCTCACTAAGTTGCTTAGGGCCTCACTAAATTGCTGAGGCTGGCCTCCAACTTGTGATCTTCCTGTCTCAGCCTCCTGAGTTGCTTGGATCACAGATGTGCACCACCATGCTAGGCTCTAATGACCTATTGTAAAGGGAAAAAGCAGATTATAATACAGTATACACTGATAGACCTCACTTCAATACATGTTTGTTTTAATAGAATTCTGAAAATACATAGTAACCTAACTTCTCTCCGGGTGGTAGGAGTATAGATAAGTATAGATAATTCATAACTTTTCTGCCCTATGTTTTCCATGTTTTCTTCAATAATTTTTTTTTTTTCAAATCAGAAACAACATGTTATTCCCCTCCACCACCACTTCTTTTTTGGTACTGGCAATGAACCCAGGGTCTTTCACGTGCAAAGCATATATTCTACTTGTGATCTACACCCCAGTCCTATGCCACTTCTTAAAAATTCAATTTGTTCATTTAGGGTCAGAATTCCTCTTCCCCTTTGAGTCAGCCATTGCTCATGGCCCAGCAGGAATTCTCTGTGGGTTAGTACTCTTCCCCAGCAGAAAGGGAGGAAAACCAAGGAGCCAGAATTTAAGAGAGTGTATGTAACTCTGCACTCCTTCATGCTCAGCAAAGCAAGTCACCTAGAGGAAATGCAAAGATGAAAATCAACACCTGGTACTATTGACCTGCAAGAGAAAGAGAGGCTCTAGCACTGACCAGACTGTGCCCTCTGGGACTGGGGCATGGACCACTGCCCACGATGTCCTGGGCACCCAGGTTTGAGGAGAGGCAGAGAGATCTGCTGGGCCAGTGAAACCTCAGCATCAGGATTGCTGCTACCAGGTGCAGGTGCCAGGAGGCAGAACCTGAGAATCCAGACACTCAGCCTCATGACTAGGGAACTTAAACTCAGAGTAACATGTAGTTTATAAAAAAAAATAAAAATAAACACACACACAATCACAAAACAACCAAATGAAGTGTACATAGTATAAAATGAACAAGGCATCCCCATGAGAGGGCATTTCTAAATTTAATAATAAGGTCTGTAATTCTTCAAAATTTGGTTTAGTGTATTTTCTCCTCTTTTGGAATAATGGGGCAGGGCACAATTTATTTTTTTCAAAATCATTTATGAAACTCTAGCATCTGGACACAAACGCATATCAAATGCAGATCCTAAGCTATTTCTACACTTTCCTTCTAAATTGAAATTGGCTGTCTCTCTGCCCCCTGGTGGTCGGAGCTGGAGTGGCATACTGTGCAGGAATATCCCTCTGAGTATGAACCCTGGAACCCTGCAGAGGTCCTGCCTGATCTGTTGCCAAGAAAGGCACGGGTTCTGGTGGGTGGGCTTTCTTTGGGCTCCCATCCAGAACCTGGGTTTCCCAGGACCTTTTGGGTCTGGGGCAAGCCAGGGATTCCCAGTAGGATCCACACAGAATCTGGACATGGCCTGCCTGAAGAGCATCAGGATGTCCTAGGAATCAAGAAAGAGTACACAGGGGCTGTGGGTTGTGGTTCAGTGGTAGAGCACTTGCCTAGCAAGTGTGAGGCACTGGGTTTGACTCTCAGCACTGTATATAAATAATGAATAAAATAAAAGTCCACTGATGTCTAATACACACACACTTTTTTTTTCAAAGAAAGAGTGCACAGCAAGAAAAGCATCAGAATGGCAGCAAGAGCCTGCCTCTCTGTAGGATGACCACCGTGGTTTTCTTATAGGGACAGCTGTGCAAAAGAGCTGTCCCCTGGATGCTCAGACATCCCAGTGCCTTGGTGAGCACAGCTCTGTGAAACAGTCCAATGGTGTGAGCCAGAGCCAGCACGTATCCGCATCAGTAGATGCCTCCATAGGGGGCCTGTGGCACCCTCCCTTTGCAGCCTGCTTGTAGAATATAGTTGCAGCTATTTCCTGAGCCCTAGCTCCGGGGCATGCCTTGGCCAACCTCTTTTCACTATGGTTTCCACTGTTTTTCAAAAGCACCCACGGAGGAAGGCATTATTCATCCCGAGTATGGCCAAAGCACATGCTTGAAATGTCTTTCTGCTGGTAAATTGCAGTTAGGACCCAGCCCAGTCTCCAGTCTCCAGGTCCGCTGGCAAGCCAGAAGCCCCAAGGAGTGCGCCCTCTTGTGGCCTAGTGTATTGCAGAGCAGCACCTGAAGGTCATTCATTGCAGCCACATCCCACCAAAGTCCTCCGAGGCCTCTGACATGCACCCGCACCTCAAGCAGGCAGCTGAACATGGGGGTGAGGAGAGGAGTGAGTCAAGGTTGGGGTCCCAATTGTTTTCATTGGAGGTCAGGGAAATCTGTGAACATATCCCCATGTCACAAAGAGGGAAGACATTTTATTGCCATTGTGATTATTATCATAGGACACAAAAGGAGAGGAAATACAGTTGGAACCCCTGGCACCCTAGCTACAGGGTAATTGCTAGCATTTATTACTTCACTCTTTCCATGACTTTTCTGTGTTCCTCTCGTCTTTGGCTGGCTCTCCGCTGGTCAGCCGGCTTCTTCTGAAAGTTTGGCCCAAATCTTCCCTCATCCCCCTAGGGGTTCTGAGCCCCAGGGTCTGTTATGTGAAGTCGGCTGCTTCCAGGTGACGGAGCACATGGGTAAGTGGTCACCCTCTTGGCCTTCCATTGCTTAGCTCCTGTCACAGGACTGTGTATCTTGCACTCATAAGCCATGCTGTGCAGAGAGGGGTGTGTGACGATGGGGAGGTATCAGGGGCCCCAGTTATGGGGGCTCAGGCAGGACAGTAAAAAGTAAACATGAATCCACTCACTCCCCCGTTCTTCCCAAGATGGATGGTGTTTCATGCAAATAACCCACCATCTGCTTGGTATTCTCTGGGGTCAAAGCTTTTCAGAGTGCTGACCCACAAGGCTTTCAGCAGGTCAGTTCATCTTCTCGAGGGCATATCTTTGTCTGAGCATCTTCAAAATCCGTTCCCACAATATTACCCAGAATTGTTATGATAGAAGTTTCTGCACTCTTTATTTAAACATTTATTTCTTCGTGACCAAATTCTTCTCTCCCACGCATCCAAAATTTCAAAACCCAGATTGGCCGGTTCAACCAGGTGAGTATCAACTTACTGCTGCAGTGCAGGAGCTGCTGCCCGCTCCTCCCCACTGCCATTGAAGGTGGCACAGTGGGAACTGCTTCCTCGAGGTGTGGGTTTCAGGGCTCTCTAGTCCTCCAGATCTCCCAGGGAATGACTTTCCAGTGGTGTGATGCCTCTCTTTCCCAACAAAGGCCCTGTATTTATTATGGTGCTAGCAATTTTAGCTTGGGTTGCACAGCAATCAGTAGGCTCATCCACCCTCTGGGTTTGCTTTTCTGGAATTCATCCCGTGGAAGCCAAAATGAGGTTTTTAAAGACAGACCTGAGCCTCATCCTGTAACCAGGTAAGAACTTTGAGATTTCAGCCTCTGCCTCTTCTCTGTCCAACAACCATGTCTCAGATACCACACGCTGGGGACTGATCAGCAGCTCATCTCTTTCAAACAGGGGCTAATGTTCCCCTAGATTATGAAAGCCAGTCCCTGTGACATCTACAACCTCTCCCCTTCCAGATGATAATGTGTTCCCACCCTACCCCACTATTTCCCTTGGGGTACATGGCCTATGATTTCCTCCCTAATACCAATTTCTGTGTCAGTAATGGCTCTTTGATGGAAATGGTAGAAACTAACTTATGATAATTGGCAAAAGATGGAGGAGGGGAAGAATTGTTAGCAGGGGGTCTCCAAGAGAACTGAGCAGCCATCCTTGAGAAAAGAATCGTGGCATTTCGAACTCTCAAGATTATCCAAGGGAGACCCCCTGAGCTGACAGCTCCAAACACCTTCAGTCCCAGAGACAAACTCTAGGAAGATTGAGAAAAGGACCAACCTATGATGGGAAAGGAGACAGAAAGGGTCAGAAGGAGAAGAGTCAGGAACCACCTGGAGTGGTGCAGTGTGGTCCTTCCAAAGGATGGGATGCTGGGCAGAACGTGCCGGCACGTTCTGTTCTGGTTTTCTATTACTGCATAATACATGTCACCAGAACCTGGTGTCTTCAAACATCATTATTCACATCATGACTCTAGGTTGCCTGAGGTGAGCTGGGTGGTCTTTGTCCACCTGGTCCTGGCTGTGACTGTTGTCACCTGGGGCTCAACCGGACTAGTTTGATCTCAGGGCTCACTCACAGGTGGTGGGGGTGCCTGTTCTTAGCTGTCACACAGAGCACTACTTCCTCCTTCACAGGGCTTCTCAGCAAGGAGCTGCACCAGAAGACAAGACATTCCAGGGTACAAGTGGAAGCTGCATGCACGTTAACACCCAGACTGGAAGGTCACCCATGCCCCTTCTGCCCCTCTGTGGACCAACATTTAATGAAGGAGGAACAACCTCCATATCTCTATGGCTGAGAGTCTGCAGCTTCTGCAATCCACCACCAGTCTCCCTTCTTTCTCTCCCCTCCTCTTCCATCCTTCGTCTCTCTTCTCCTTTTCTATAGAACCCATTCCTCTTACTTGATCACTGAGACAGGGCAGAGCAGTTCCCCTGAACTTGGTGTTCTTTTCTCAGGAGACTTGGGCCTTCCCAGTACCCTCACAGGGAAGGAAAAACGCCATGTTCGATAGATTGTGGTCGCTGTGTCAAAATAACTGAGAAAATCAATTTTAAGGAGGAAAGATTTATTTTGGCTCATGTTTTTAGAGGTTTCAGTCCATGGTCACTTGGCCTTGTTGCTTTTGGTCTGTGGTCAGTCAGAACATCATGGCATGCAGCAGCTGGTGGTATGAAATTGCTCACCTCAAAGCAGCTAGGAAGCAGAGATCAGAAGAGTCCAGGGACAAAATATATGCTGGGCATTTCCCCAGGGACTTTGCTCTCCTGACTACACCCTAAGTTCCTATAACCTCCTAAGGGCACCACCAACTGGGGACCAAGCCTTCAACACATGAGCCTTTGGGGGACACTCCAGATTCAAACTGTAACAGACCTAAAGCTACAAAATTCTGGGAATGGCAGGAGGCAGAGATTGGGACAGGGTAGGGGAGATACATGGGGTAAGGAGGCTTCCAAGCAGCCAGGGGAAGCTTTGCTCGCTGGGGTAGGGATGAGCAGTCCAGGAGGTGCCAGGAGGAATTTACAAAGCACCAGGACTCAGTCATTGTGGGTACAAGGAAGGCTGGGCCCATTGGGAAGAAGGGTCATATAATTGGCTCTCAGAACAAATGATGGCCAGGTACAGTCTGAGGCTGGGGTCTCAGTCAACCTTTTCTCCCTCAGTTATGCTTTACCAGGTCCAAGATCTCCCTAAATAAAATAAAGGTATCGTGTTCAACTACAACTAAAAATATTTTTTTAAAAAAAAAGATCATGAGTTGCCAGGGGGTGGGGGGAAGGTGGGATGGGTAGATAGGTGGGGCACACAGGACTTTTACTCCTCTGTAGAGCACTGTAATGTGAATCCATGCCACCAGGTATTCATCAAAACTCATAGAATGAATAGCACAGAGTGAACCCAAATGTACATCATGGACTTCTTTAGTTCATAATAAGGAATCAATATTGGCGAATCCATTGGAAATACACACAGCATCCTCATGCAAGATGTTAACAATAGGGGAACATGACAGGGTGGTGGGTAGCTGTAAAGGGGTATAAGAACAAGAGTTTGGGGCTGAGGTTGTGGCTCAGTGGTAGAGCACTTGCCTGGCCTGTGTGAGGCACTGGGTTCCATTCTCAGCACCACATGTAAATCAACAAAATAAAATCCTTGACAACTAAAAAAAAAAAAAAAAGAAAGAACAAGAGTTTTCTTTAAGCCTAAAATTGCTTTAAAAAAATAAAATACACTAGAAAACGGAAAGGTTTCTAAGGAAAATGCCCTTTTTCTTTTACATGTCACTGGTAAATGCAGCCACAGCCTTCTTCACAATAGTCCAAAGTGGAGACAACTCCAGCGTCTGTCAACTGATAAAAGGATGAGCAGACTGTGGTCTCTTCACACCGTATAATATCACTCCACCATCAAGGAATGAATGGAGTACTGATCCAGGCTACATCATGGCGGAACCTTGAAAACATCGCACTAAGTGGAAGATGTCATACGTGAAAGAACACATACCTGTTTGATGTGAAAAGCCAAAAGAGGTGGGTTGGGAGAGACGGAGTCGGTGAATGATTTCTGGAGATGGGCCGAGGACTGAGGATGACAGCCCCAAGGGGTTCAGGGTTTCCCTTGGAGGGGTTAAAATGTTCTAAAATTGTGTTGTGCTGAGGGTCACACATACCTGTGAATGCACTAAACCCACTAAATCGTATGCCCAAAAAAGGTGAATGTGGTGTGTGAATTGTATCTCAATAAAGCTATTTAAAAACCGCGGAGCCGGGGGAAGGAGGCTGTAAGCCCCTTCACATCAAGGTTATTAACTTATAGAGATGGTCTGTGATCTAACGTGGAAAAACAGATGTTCTGTAGTTTGGGAAAATGTATAGAATGTGGGTCAGAGGCTCACCTGTGAGCCAGCCAGGAGCAGCAGTGACTGACAGCAGTCTGTCAGTCTTGCCACACTGACTGTGGCTCGATGCCAACCCCATGCCCTTGCCCCCTGGTGGAGACCCTGCAGGTGTCCCACAGCTTGAACGTCTTGCTGAAGGAAGTCCCATTCAAGGGGTAGAAATGGACATTAGCAGTCCTGGGTGGCCCCAAGTGGGCTGGACAGACAAATCCAACTGAGGAACCCAGCAGCCCCATATCCAGGTGGGAATATATTCATTCTGTGCCCAGACTGAGCCACATTCAAAGTCATAAGGACCAGCGGGTGCATTGGGAGCCCACAAAAGATTGAGAGAGAGTGGGTGGGAGCATCTCAGGCCATTCAACTGGCGGGGGGAGGCAATGACCAGCAGGTGAGGGTATTGGGGGTGGCAGCAGGAGGTGCTGCACTGACAGAAGGGCCTGGATCAGCAGCCCCAGGTGTTGGGAGGCTCCTATACTAGGCAGGCCTCATGGTAGAGTCCTGAGCTAAGGAGCCTGGGGTTCTCTGCCCAGGTCAGTTTTAGACTGGCCTCAGGCCTGTAGCCTATAGAGGTCAGGAAAGAGAGGGATTGGGAGTCAGGAGAGGCCTGTTACCCACTCTAGGTCAGGATTATCCCTTCTTTCCCAATATTCCAGGAGGATCTCAACAGTGGGGTCTCTGAGGCCAGGTTTCTCCGTTGCCTCGTGGTCACCTGTGCTCCTAATTCTGACACTCCTGCTGAGACTGGGTAATATATTATGAACAGAAATTCATTTTCTTGCAGTTCTAAAGGCTGGGAAATCCTAGAATTGAGGGGCCAGCATCTGGCAAAGGTCTTCCTGCTGTGCCATCCCCCATGTGAGAAGTAAAAGGGGGCCAAACTGCCCCTTTTAGAGTGAATCCACCCCTGTGATAATGAAGCCAGAATTGGGCAGTCAGTGTAGATAGGTAAATAGAGTCAGGAAGACAGAGTCAGGTCGGATCTAGGAGGCCAATTTTGAGTGAGTCTGGGAAGTTGGAGACTGTCCCCTGAGGGATCTTATCAAAACCCTGCCCCCCCTCCACCCTGTTGCCAAGGTAACCTGTCCCAGGAATTGCCCCTCCCTATAGGGAGCGATAAGGTTGTTAATGTGTCCTGGTCTACTCCATCCTGCCCTTTCCCCTTCAGCCCACCTGTTTCCCACCTTTGGGCCCTCTCACAGAGCATTCCTGGGCCTTGTCAAGTATGCAGGGAGGAGAAAGATAAGGGGGGAAAGGCAGGAGAACAAAGGAAGCCTAGGACATATTAAAAAGGGCAGAACACCTCGCTTCTGGGGATACCACAATACCAGCTATGGCCCCCTTCTCCCTCGCGGGAGAAGTCTATGTTACCCCTTTTAAATAAACGTGGCATGCTTCTCTAATGTTCAGACTTCAGCATGTGGGGAAGTTAAGACTTGTCACCAATAACCAGCGGTATCAAAACCAAACCTGCTTTCATCAATCCATTCATGAGGGCAGAGTCCTTCTGGACTAATCACCTCTTAAAAGTCCCACTTCTTAATACCAATGGCAGTTCAGTTTCAACGAGAGTTCGGGAGGAGATATAACCTAGCATCAGCTGAGGCTTCTTTTGCTCAGTTTTGACAGAGATCATGAATAGGCAAAGCACAGATCCCTTAGTGTTGTCAGCTCTGAGCTTTGAATGCCAGCAGCTCTCAACTCTTAGTGTTAGCAGCTCTGATCCTTGAGTGTCGGTGGTTCTCACCTCCCAGTGTTAGCAGCTCTCCTCATTGATCTTCCAGTAGCCAAAGCCAGCAGTTGCCGATGTAATGCCAGATTTGTGGGACCCCAATAGACCTCCAGGAGCCGAATCCGATGCAGTCACACAAGAGTCTTTATTACAAGCTCGAGCCTGGACTCACAACCATTTCCGATGCAGTGGTCTCAGGGAGTGAGCCCCTATCCTTTGTTCAGTGAGATTGAAGTGGCACCCCCTTTCTCCACAGAAAAGCCCTCTTCACCGTGGCTGATTTTAGGACTGTCAGCAAAAGAATCTCTGCAAAAGAGTTCAATGTAGATAAACTTCCTATCTTCGTGTCGCCCTGTTTACTTGGCCACTGGCTGAGAAGATACCAGCACTCCAGGTGCTGGACACCCCCTTACTAGTTTTTCACAAATGTATCCAGTATAGTACTTTGTAGAAATGTGCAAACAAGGCCTCTGGCCTTGAGCTGGGCTTCACAGACATGTCTACATTTTTAAGATAAGTTACAAATGGGCTCCATGGTAACAGCTGGCAGGGGGAGGAAAGAAAGGGGAGAAGAAGCTCTCTCCTTCTCAGGTGTTGTCCTTGAAGGGTTAACTTGCCCAGAACAGTGAAAGAAAAAGCTGCTTTTATGTGAACTTCTGCAGACTGTGAATTTCTGAGCCCCTCCCCTGACATGCTAGGTATAAAACTCTGAAACTCCCTGAACTCGGGGTTCAGGGGATTAGTTGATTACAGCAAAAGCTGTGCCCTCTGAACCTGGCTGCAGCCATATAAAACTGTTTCCTGCTATCTTCAGTGCCTTGCCTCGTTTGTCCCTACAACAAGATTTTATAGTTTTTTGGGGGGATATTCTATGTGTCACAACATCACACAGCAAATCATTCCATACCAAGGAAAAATCAAACAACAACTCTTAACATTGATTAGCACATTCACTGTCGGGAACAAGTTGGGTAGGGGTGATTGGTTAGTACAAGAGGGGGATTCCTTTGAACTGATTGGTTTAAGCCACAAGGGGTATATGTGCTAAACTACATGGTTTCCCAACATGTTATCAACCACCATAAACTACTGGGGGGTCATCTGGCATTCCAGGTATTTTCCCTGTCTCATGCTGATTGGTGGTTGCTAGGGGGTTGCTATGGGTCCTCACCTAGCCTGACTGAGTCAGAGACACCTGGCGCAGCAGCTCTCTCCTGTTATTTGCAGACAAACAACTCAGGAGGGTGGCTATCTGCCAAGAAGGCTCTGTGGGTTCTTCCAAGGACAATGGTCACACCCCCTTCCTTAGGACAGGCCTTGAGGTAGAAGCTGCTGTTATTTATTTATTTTCAAAAATGGAGTCACATCAGTTTCTCACCCACAGCTCTCTGGAATCCAGCTGCCCTCAGTGTTACCCGTTCCTGCTGTTGGCCATTTTTAGTACCGGCAGCCTCAGTGATACCAGCTCAGCCTGTTCTACTCAAGATAGCAATCATGAGTAGGCAAAATAAAATAAACTATCCAAAGAGGTTTTATTAGGATTTGTGCTGCATCATAAGAGGGAGTCGCACAATGAACTGTGCTGATAAGGTAAAGAAGACTGCTTAAGTTAAAACAAAACAAAACAGTGTGGGCTCACACACGTGCACACAGTGTCCTTAGTCATGGAGAGGGGGATGGCTCTTGGAAGTCCCGGGTGTGCACAGCTGAAATGGCTGCAGAGGGGTGGAGTTCTCCAGAGACACCACAGGGCAGAGCTATCTGAGATGGATATGCAACTGAACGTTGCTGCAGCCAAAGCAAATGTTTCCTGGAGGAGTCATGGGTGTCTGATGTAACCTGCTGGTTGTGAGGCAGATGTCAAAGATGGAAAAAAGAGGCTGGTATACGGTGATACATGACTGTAATTCTTGCTGCTTGGGAGGTTGAGGCAGGAGGTTCACAAGTTTGAGGCCAGTGTGGACAACTTAATGATACCCTCTCTCAAAATAAAAAATAAAAAGGGCTAGGACCATGATAGAGTCCCGCAGCTGCGTAGTAGAGTGCCCCGGGTTCAATTCTTAGTAACAAACACACCCCACATGTGCAGGCACTCACACACAAAGATGGAAGAAAGAAAAATACAGTATCTCTTGGGGAATGCGAGATCCTTCTCCTCTGTCTCAGGAATAAACCTTCAACCATAACGAATAGCAAACTGATCTTCTCCAGCCTGCTATTTCTGCACAATTGGCCACATTGTCCTGCACTGCTGTGCCGTGAACCTCTGATAATTCAGCAGAAAAGTGTGTGGTGATCAATTTTCAATGTCTGCCCCAGGCGCAGGATGAAGGAGTAATGCACGTGTGCTATGCGGTAGCCTCTCTAACCTACATCACAAGGAGCACCAGCTTAGGAGCAGAAGCAGAAGGAAAACATATTTGTTTCTGTGTAGCTACCTGTTGGCCTGATAAAGAACTCAGTGTCAGGATACGCAGGAAGCCTGATTGTCCTCCTGCTAGGTCATCTATCTGGATCTGGATCTTCTCTGCCCTTACCCCTTTGCCTTTCTCGAGGTAAGGATAATGTTACTCCAGTTTCTTCCATTTTCCAACCCTGTAATCTCCTGTAAAGCATATGGGCTTTGGAAAACAGGGTTCTTTCTCAAGCCAAACATTTACCCTCACAAACATTGATTTCCCAGAAGGCCACATGAGGACTTGTGAGATCATGTTTGGCTCCTGCTCAAAGGAAAGATGTTCTGTGAATGCAGCAGCCTGGGACCAGCCCTGGGAAGAATTCCCAGGAGGGACAAGGCAGTTGCTTGTGAAACTTGGCACCGGCTCAGCACCATTGTCATGTGAGAGAACAAAGGCTGTGAGCTTTAGAAGTTTGGGACAGTAAGGAGGAGACATCCTGTCTCCACTTACCTGTCTTCCCTCTCCAGCTGAAGTGCCTCCCACTCTTCCTGCTTTGCTAAAGAGACTGAACCCTGTCTGAAGTGTTGGGAAATGCCTAGAGAGATCTTACAGAGCATTCTGAGCCTTCCAGAGTATGGCAGAACACAGGGCTGCCACTAGGGCAGAGAACTTCAGCGCCTGGCAGAGGGTCCAAGCCCATAGTGAGTGTGCGTGGAAGCCGTGCATCCATGAGTACATGGCTTCCCCCAGGCGTTTCAGATTTTGAATCTTGGGACCAAGAGTAGGCTGAGCTAGAGATGACCAGGCACTGCCTGTGCTAGCCCTGGCTCTGGGCCTAAGCAGATGCTTTGCACATGCCTGCCTTACTTGCCCAATTTTTGTTGACTTTAGGAATTAAGCAACTTAGGCCAAGCCCAGTTGATGTTTTCAAATTTTCCTGTAAACAAAAAAATTGCAGCTTATATAACATCTCTGGCTGGAGAGTTTGCTCTGCCTGGCATGACTGAGCAGCTGGGAGGATCTCAGGAAGCAGCCTGTCCAGAGAGGCTCTGGATGACCCAAGGGCCTTGGTTGTCCCTGACTCATCAGAGGACCACCCTCTCAAGCCCGCTTTTTCTATATCTTCTGCAAACTTTCTACCAACCGAAAGACATCTGGAGCCTATTTCAGATTAAGGTGTCAAGTTAGGAAGTATCTGAAACAAAAATATCAAAAATATCTCACATTCATCATCTATTGCTAAGGCAAGGTGCCAAGAGCTTTATGTGAATGATCTCATTCGATCCCCACATCACCGCTCAGAGTTAAGCATGCACAGTGGAATCAATTTGTAGAACAAGACATGGGCTCCGAGTTGCTGAGCAATGCACTATACCTTACTCACGGCGCTGGATGTGCCAGCATCATTCCCCATTTCGGTTCGCAGCTCTCTGTGCATCAATGGTCAGAAAGCTAAAACCCACATTTCTCATACTCCCTTAAAGCCAAGGTTCTAGGTAAGAGTTAAGTTCTGCTCTTTAGAGGCACTTTTGTGAGATTTGTCTTCTCTGAGCTAATAAGGAATGGAGATGCTCTGGTCTGAATGTGGGGATCCCTTTATCCAGTCACCTCTTTTGTTGGAGTCAAAAGGAAATTAAGATGATGGTGTCCGATTCCCAGTCCCAGTTTATTGAGCTTTAGGTAGTGAGTTCTTGCACTTCAGAGTTCTGGATGAACTCTGGTGGGTAGTACTAGTACAACCCAGGAACTGTTCTTGGATGCCCAGCCTAGAACCTGCTGTGCCAGCCCTTCCAATGATTTTGCAGAGAGCTAAATGCCTTTTATTGAATCTCTTTCTGCTGAAAATACCTAGAGTGGTTTCTGCTCCCTTGGTGGAGCCAAGAGAACCTCAGAAGCAGAGCTGGAGATCCATGTCCAAGAACTGGCATCCACCCTCCCTCCAGACATCCGGAGCATGAGGGGGCTGATACAGTCCTAGAGCAAAAAAGAAGCACAGTTGGGAATAATGTAGGGTCTCCTAACTACAAATACCCAGCTCTCCCATTGGATCAGAGTAAAGAGCTTGGGGGTGGTCTGAGAAAGGAGCCAGAATCAGGAGGCCTCAGCGGATACCTCCTGAGCCTGCAGGATTGGGGAAGAGGAGTCTTGGAGGGAGGACCCCCTGGGGAGCATGAGCAGAACTCTCAGCCAGAAGAAGAGTGAGCACTGTTCGGAGGACAGCAGAATAAGGAATGGGCCAAGAGGCAAGAGGAGGGGATCAGGATACCAGTTCAGGGGAGACAGGAGACAAGAGACAACATGTTGGCAACATGGTTGATTCCCTCTATCAGTTAAGATTCTTTCAAATGTAAATAACCTGAAAACACTTCAAAATACCTTTTTTTTTTAAAAAAAAAAGTAACAAAAAATTCAAAGATAAGGCAGTTTCAGAGCTCAGTTCTATCTTCAAAGAGCTTTGTTGTCTCCATATCTCTATCATATTATTCCCAGTCAGATCTGCTTAACCTTGGAGGTGCTGTCCTCATTGGCATAAAATGGCTGTGCTATTCCAACTGTCACATCCAGACATGCCAATTCCAGTAGAAGAGGCACCATGTTTTCTTATGCTTCTATTTTCATCCGATGCAATGGTCTAAATGTTTGTGCAGCCCCTGAAATCCATATTTTGAAGTCCTACCCCCTGATGATGATACTCAAAGGTAGGATCTTTGTGAGATGATTGGTGTTTTCATAAAAAACACAAACCCAAGAGAGACCCTCTCACCCCTTCTGCCACATGAGGACCCAGCAAGAAGGTGCTGTCAATGTACTGTCAGGAAGAGAGCTATCACCAGCATACAAATCTGTCAGCACCTTGAACTTGGATTTCCCAGGCATCAGAATTGTGAGAAATAAATTCCTGTTGTTTATAAGCAACTGGAACGGATTAAAAAATTGGAGGAAGGAATCTTTTCAGACTAATCCACTACTCAAGGTGGTAGGGATTGAGACTGAAGGAAAAAGGCAGACAGATCCAGGATTGCACAAAGTGTGTAATTTACTGGGCACTTACAGACAGAAGTGCATCTTGGGCAGAAACAAGTCAGGTGAGTCCCTGCACCCCAAGGGAGGAGGAAGGGTTTAAGAGGTGCAAAAGTTGGCCACAGCCAATCAGAATGTACCTGGTCTTTCTTAAAACCTATTAACATATTTAACGCCTGTTAAGAAACAGTCTGGGCATCAGTGGCTGATGGGCACAGCACACTCAGCCAACTATCTTAATGATATTTTTGCCTTGTAGGGAAAATCCATGATCACCTAGTCTGTAAAATGGCGGTTATGACCAAATGGCTGCAGTCATATCAAGCTAATCTCCTACAGAAGTTTTTCCAGAATGCCTCAGTGGACACCATAGCTGGGTCATGTGCTCATTTTTAATTCATGAGTGGCTGGAAAGCACACTGAATTACTGACTCCTACCAATCGTGGCAGCAGGTTAGAATCACTTGAAGAATAAAAACCTCAGGATCCTAGGCATCATTGTTGTTAAAGAAAAATTCTCAAAAAAAATTTTTTTTTTAAGAGAGTGAGAGAGGAGAGAGAAAGAGAGAAAATTTTTAATATTTATTTTTTAGTTCTCGGCGGACACAACATCTTTTTGTTGGTATGTGGTGCTGAGGATCGAACCTGGGCCGCACACATGCCAGGCGAGCGCGCTACCGCTTGAGCCACATCCCCAGCCCTTAAAATTGAGTTCTGTTAGCAAAGAGGAAGGAAGAATGGATTTGGCATTGACAACACCGATATCTGTCACACGTAGCTTGTCCAGATGGTCAATCCAAGCCTGTCACGTTGGCTCCAAAAAAAAATTCTGAGAAATAAAAGGATTCAGAAGAGGCCACCCTGCTGTCACCCAAGGATAGTGCTGGCCCACAAGAGAAATGGAGCCAAGAAAATCGCAGAAGCAGAGCGGGAGACCTGGGTCCAAGACTGGCCTCCACCTTCCCCCCAGACTTCTGGGGTGTGAGGGGACCCACGCTCTCACTGTTTAACCTTTTGGAATCTGGATTTTCTGTTATTTCAAGCCTGTCCTGAGGCGTGATGATTGGGATCCCTGAGGACTCCAGTGTGGGGACAGAGAGATGACCAGGAACTGAAGTGGGCCCTGGTGGTGGTGCGCGGAACTCTAGATGTGGGCCTCCCTATTCAGAGGAGATGGTGTGGGGATGACCTGGGGTAACCGTAGTGGGTAGTGAAGAGGCCAAGGTCATTTCAGGTGCATGACCTACCTTTCCATGGGTCACCTCCTCTACTGGTCATCACCATGCCAGCAGATTATTCTCTGCACAGTGTTAGGGTCTGGCAAACTTCGGAGGAAGAGACCACCAAGAGACTTGTCTCATGCAAAAGCAAAGGGTTTATTGTGGGGGGGTGGGACCAGCATGCTGGGGCTCAGAGTTCTCCTGAGAGAAACTGGAGCCTCAGTACAGCTTAAGCAGAGTTTTTATACGATGTTTAAACAGGGAAGTTCATATGGCAGTTAGGGTGCGAGAGTGCGATTGTTACAAAATAACCATTACAGAATAATCATGCGTTTTGTCAGGGGGTGTTGGGCCAGGGTACATTTTAACATAAGTAACTGTTTTTAACATAAGTTTCGGGTTCCAGGAAAACAGAACTTAAACTTACAGAAAAGCAAAACTTAAACTTATCAGGAGAGAAAAACTTAAATTTAACCTTTACACACAGCACTGCATTTTTGGAAGGCTGTTTTCTTAACTGTCTATTTGTGTGTTCATTTCTTCCATTCATTTGCAGACATTCATTTGCTGCTCATCAAATTGCTTCTCCACATTTCCTAGCACCCGTTCAGCTCTTTACGGGCTGCGGTTCAGTCCTTGGGGTGTGAGTGAAGGTGACATGGGAGTGCACCCCCTCAAATTCTTCCTTCCCTTGTTTGGGTGAAGTACCCAGCCCTGCATGGAGATGGAGCCTCTAGGTGACTTGGTGAAGCAGAATTCCACCGACCTCCTGATGAAGGAGAGGAGGAAGGGCGGAGTCTCCCCCAAAGGATGTTGTTGGTGCCTGGGCCTGGGGGAGCATGCACCCCTTTGCCTGGTGTCCAGCCCCTGGGCTGACAGCTGCCGTGGTTCCAGAGTGCAGCCAGAAGGCCACACCAGTCTGCTGGACCAGGCAGGGATGGGGATCTGGCTGCCACCTGCGATGTTCATTGATCACTCAGGACCCAGATAGGGCAAGAGGCTGCAGGGGAGGCCACCATCTCCCCATCCTGTCCTTGCTGGAGACGCTGGGCACCAGAGAGAGGCTGCTGCTGAGGCTGAGGCAGCAGCACTGTCCTGGCTGTGTCTGCTCTGACCACCACAGCTGCTGCCACCACCATGACACTTCCCCTGTGACTTCCAGTGCGCTGACAGCTACTGCTGTTTCTCTCCTGCTCCCAGCTGCTGCTGCCAGACCCAGTGTGGATGGTGGTCCTCAAGGCTTGCCAGGGCATCTTTGATTGGCCTCCTGGTGGTGACAGGGAGCTCCTTCACCATCTCATGACAACTGAAAGCAAAGAGCTGAACTAGCATGAAGGGGCAGGCTCTCGAAGACACAGTCAGCTATTGTTTGCAGAATTTCTGCACTGTGGGGAGAAGTGCATGGAGTACTGCATATATGGCATACGTTAAGGGTGTCTGTGTGGCAGGCCACTCCCCCATGCTAAGTGCTAGGTGTGTGCGCGGCAAACCGCTTACCCTGTAGGCACAGCCCTGGGCGTGAGGCCACCTGTTGCAGTCCCTGCGCTTGCTCCATGGTGCACTCCTCAATTGGTTGCTGCAAGGGGAATTGGCCAGAAATTGCACTGTGGCTGCCTGTAACCTGCTTAGCTGCTGCCTGAGTAGATATACATGGTAACTGTGCAATAGAATCAGCCCTGCTTCCTGCTTGGTCTCTGGAAGTCTTGATTAGTGACTCCACAGCTACACACTCCTCTGCCCGGTTCTGTGGACCTCCTCGTTGGACGAGAGAGAGCCCACACACTGCACTATCGTTCTGCAGAATGAGCCCCCCCAAAAGTCTCATTTGCATGGTATTGCTTTGCCTCTTTATGATTTACACCTTGAACTGAGTGGAGTAGCCCTCAGCTGAGCTGGTAGCTCTAAGATCTGGTAACCTGACAGCTGGTAACACTGAGAGGGGCCAACATTTGCAGCTGAGAGCTGGTAACACCATAGGAACTAGGCTTCATTTTTTTTTATGATCTAAAGAGCCCTCTATTGATTGCAAACACTACTGTGTTAACCACAAATATTCTAAGTTGAACTTGTTATGACAGTGTAACTTAGCCTATCCTGACTAAACGATAAGGTCCTCAAAATGATAGCTTGTTTGCCATCCCCAGTACCTGGAACAGTCCACCCAACAAACTTTTGTTGAGTGAACAAATAAAATCTTCCTTTCTGTTCTATAACAACAAAAGATAAAGGGTACTAGCAGAATGTAACAAAGATGGAAGCCTCCGATGGAGGGAAACTTTGCTTTTTAGTTTGTAAATTGGAAGAGACTATGATTACAAAAACAAAAACAAAAAAAGTTTTAATCTGAGAATCTAAACACTAAAAGCAACAATGGAACAGTAGAATGATTTGCTGAGGTTGTGGATCCTGGGCTATGAATTGGGATGATGGTATCCTCCCGTGCACTAGGCATAGCGTGTCATGGACTGTGATGGGCAATCCAGGAATGTCACCTGCTTTCCCTGGGGACTCACAGATTATGACAATTCTTGGCCATTTATGTTTGGTTGATGGCCATTGTTTAAAAGGGTTGAGTCCTAATTGTGCACATAGCTTTTTAGCCCATTCCTTAACCATGTAATAGAAAAAACAAAGAGTAGTTTGAATCAGGGTACTGGGGGGAGGGTAGGCCAAGTGTATTTTTTTTTTCTCTTTAATTGTTTTATGTTCAAATCTACTTTGGAAGTAGGGATTAGTGGAGAACAGGTTAGGTTTGAAACTTTTTGACTAAAAGAGTTTATAGTATAAATTGTGTTATAAAACTAATGATCAATAGGAAAAGAGAAAGAAAAGGAGGAAAAGAAGAGGAAGAGAAGAGGGAGGAGGCGAGGAGGGGAAGGAGAGACATCTATAATCACTACCCATAGATACTACGAAACATGCCGAGGACACCCTTGGAAATCCTGAGCCTTCTCTTCTCCAGGGTGAGTATTTCCAGTTGGATCAACAGCTCTTCAGGCAGAAGTGTTGAGGAGCCACCAAGGTGTCAGCAAAGAGCAGATGCTCCTGAGCCATGGTCCCTGTATCCAGCACAGTGAGACGGTGGCCAAGTGGCATGACTTCCTGAACCTCAGTTTCCTACTCTTTCACTGGGTCTATGTCCTTGCTGTATAGCGCTGTTGGGGGTAAGGGTGGGGAGAGAAGGTAGAGATACCAGCCGAGCCTTTCCCCTTCTTCCCATTCGACTAGGGGGCAAGTGTCATTTATCAGGGTGGTGCCTCTGGGTCTCTCACCTTGGATGGGCCCTGAGTGGCTCTGAGGAAGACAATTGAAGTGGCACCCCCTTTCTCCACAGAAAAGCCCACTTCACCATGGCTGATTTTAGGACTGTCAGCAAAAGAGTCCAATGTAGATAAACTTCCTATTTTCATGTCGCCCTGTTTACTTGGCCACTGGCTGAGAAGACACCAGCACTCCAGGTGCTGGACACCCCCTTACTAGTTTTTCACAAATGTATCCAGTATAGCACTTTGAAGAAATGTGCAAACAAGGCCTCTGGCCTTGAGCTGGGCTTCACAGAAATATCTACGTTTTAAAGATAAGTTACAAATGGGCTCCATGGTAACAGCTGGCAGGGGAGGAAAGAAAGGGGAGAAGAAGCTCTCCCCTTCTCAGGTGTTGTCCTTGAAGAGTTAACTTGCCCAGAACAGTGAAAGAAAAAGCTGCTTTTATGTGAACTTCTGCAGACTATGAACTTCTGAGCCCCTCCCCTGACATGCTGGGTATAAAACTCTGAAACTCCCTGCACTTGGTGTTCAGGGGATTGATTGATTACAGCAAAGGCTGTACCCTCTGAACCTGGCTGCAGCCAAATAAAACTGTTTCCTGCTATCTTCGGTGCCTTGCCTCGTTTGTCCCTACAACACAGTAGGATACATCATCTTAGATTAAGATGTTGCCTTTTTTGTTAATATAGCTCCAAACTTCTAGGCTGGGGCTGGGGGTTTACCTCAGGGGTAGAAGTGCTTGCCTAGTTTGTGTGAGGCCCTGGATTCAATCTCCAGCACCACACACAAAATAAATAAGTAGTAAAACGTCTGGGTTGATTCATCCCACAAAACTGGTTCATATGAAGCTTGTCATCATTGAAAATTACATAATTTCATAAAGGATGATGACATGAGGTAGAGGAGAATCAGAATAACAACAACAAAAAAGCCCCACTAGTGATACCATTTAAACACATTCACTTCTTCCTTTACTCCACAGGTATGTATTAAGCACCTACTATGTGCTAGCCATAGTTCTGGCCCTTAGTTTGAACAAATCAGTATGCCAAATTAGCATATATGTTTGGGTGGCATCCCCTGAACTCCTTGAATGGTATTGGGGAAATATAATTAAAACCACAATCTCCCAACCCAGCAAAATAGTTTAGTTATTGAATAAGCATTAAAGCAATTTGTTAAGAATTTGCAAAGATAGAAAGGAAGCGTATCCCCTTATAAGTCAATCAATTATAACCCCTTCATATATGTTTTCAAGGTGAAAAATAACTAGCCCTCAAGTAAGAGGACATAACATCATTTGTCACACATACTTCCTCCTGACTGATATGGGCTGAATCCTAGGATCCTCCCCCACGCCCTTCCCAAATCCATCTGTTGTAGTCCTAACTCACAATATCGCAGAATATGCCAAAATAAAATTTAAAAACCTCACAATGGCTGAGGATGTAGCTCAGTGGTAGAGCACCCTGGGTTCAATCCCCAGCACAGTAAAAATAAATGAATAAACTGAACTCTGAAGCACGCCACTTTTTAAAACAAACCAGGAAATTCAGAGTAACCAATCAAAATGGGCCTAATTTTCCCAACCCTTCTATAACCCTATATTGTAGAATGAGGTGTGGCCCGATTCTAGAAGTGCAAATAAAAGCCAACCAAGACCTTTAAACTTTACTACCTTTGCTTTAATTTCCTCTTTTGACACCTGCCACAGGAGCTAGGAGATGGGGGCCAGTTCCTTTAATGGTTGCATTTTAAGCAAAGACTTTTCCCTGCAGTCTCCAAAATTTGCATTTTAAAGAGATGACTCCCAGACCCTAGAGAAAGACATTAGTGGCTCTTAAACCAACCAGAGTCTTCTCTGGCTTCTAAAAGGTCTGTTCACACATTTCAAAGAGAAAGTGTTTGCAAAGACAGTTTTCCAAAGTAATGGATCCAATACAAGGCGGGGAGATCTCTTGCATTATTTTCAACAGGAGGATTATGCTTGTTACTTTTAATTTTTAAAATTGGCCCTTAGGATGTCATGGCCTGAGTTTTGTTTTAGGGGTTTCATCTGTATTCTCAGTGAAGAGCAAATCACAGGGGAGCAAGACTAGAGCAAAGATGTCCACTTGGGAAGCATGGCATGGTGCTCAGACTAGGACGTGATGGGGAAATGCAGAGAAGGGCACATCTTTCCTGAGAGTTTCTGAGGTCCTGGTCATGAAGGAAAGCAGTGAGGCAAGAATGACTCAGCAGCTCTCTGAAGGATGGTGCCATGTTGGCAAAATGAAGAATTCTCTTTTGGAGGTAAGTATAAAGTTCCTGTTCAGAATCCAAGTTCATATGCCAGGGAGGGAAGTTGGGTCTCAGAGTCAGGAGCTCAGAGTCAGGGCTGGAGACTTTAATCTGGCAACAGAAGCTTGTGAGGGAGGAGAATTGAAGTGTGTGGGATCCAGGAAATCAGAGAAGAGAATGTTGGGAGGAGGTGGGAAGAGGTGGCTGAGAGTGTGTTACAAGGACCTAGAGTCTGCTCTGCTAAAAACACAGAGTCTTTGCTTTGACCCCAAGATGCGCAGTGGGTAACGAAAATGAGGATAAAAATTTGGCAGCTCTGCTTGCACTTTGCATCTGTCTCCTTTGCTCTGAGTCATTTTCACCCACAGTCACTTTGGATTCTGGGAACAGATCTGATTGACAAATAGCTTGTGATGAGTGGAAATTACACCCCAGGCAACAACGACTTTCTTATCTGCTGACAAGGCCCCTCTGGACCAATCCTGAGATGACGATCAACTCGACTTCAGTTTGACCAAGATTGCTTGACTGTGCATACTTCTGGCTCTCTACCATATATGACCTGGGAGCTCATGCCAGTAACCCAGGATTACAGCTACGTTGATTCACATTCCTTTCCTCCCTTCACCACTTGTTATGGTTTAGATATTAGGTGTCCCCGCAAAACTCATGTCGGAGACAATGAAAGAAAGTTTAGAGGTGAAGTGATTGAGTTATGAGAGCCTTGACATAATCAGCATGGTAGTCCCCTGATAATTAATCCGCCATAGGGATTAATTTGGTGGTCATGGTGGGCAGGTAGAGTGTGGTTGGAGGAGATGGGTCATTGGGGTATGTATTTTGTTGGTGATGAGAAGAATCTCCCTCTCCACCCCACTTCCTGGTGCCATGCTCCCAGCTCCTTCCTTCCCCTACATTCTTCTGTCAGGATTTTCTGCCTCCCCTCCACCCCAGAGAAACAGAGTTGGCCATCTATGCACAGAGACCTCTGAAATTATGAGCTTCCAAATAAATTTTTCCTCCTCAAATTGTTTTTCTCAAGTCTTTTGGTCACAATGAAGCAAGAATTAAAGACAGGCCATCAGTGTAGATAGATAGACAATTGGGTTGGACTGAGAAAATGGAGGCAGATTTGGGTCTGGGAAGTTGGAGACCGCCCTTGGGAGATTGGAATGTTAATGCCTCAGGAGTGCTTTGATTACCAAGTGTCAAGGGCTGTGTTGTGTGTGAGCTATGCACCTTGGAGCGATATGAGGGGACGGGTCTGGTGTAGCGCGCTGATTGGGCTGTGCGACGCAGGTGTGCCTTTTCTCTTTCTCTGCCTGTGATCCCACACAACATCTGAGATGGGTGACTTGCCAAGATGTCAATCAATCTGCTGACCACAAGGCATCACAAAGCAAAACTCCACCTTCGAAATATTATCCCCTGCCTTATTTGGCGAAGAACATTCCATCGAAACTCCTTTGTGTGTGTCCCCCAGGTAGAATAAAGAGATTCCAGGTGCATGCTCTTTCCAGCATGGTCCAGTATGGAAGCTGACCCTTAAGGTCGCAGAGCTGTCCTGCCCTTGATCTGAGAAACTCATGTCTGTGTGTTGCAGGATTTCTGCTGTTTTCTTAGTTTTATGTTACAGTCTGCTCTTTTTAAATCCAGCTCATGCAGATGGTGAGAACCAAGATTACCTGCTTAAACTGCACCTCCCAGATGGATGTTAATGAAGCATCCCTGAACCAACAGAGAGCAGCTAATGAATGCCCCCTTGGGCTGCCACTCTCTTCCTGCCCCATCAGTCCACCTTGGCTCTTCCAGCCCACTTGCTTCTTACCTTTTGACCATCCCTCTGGCATCTCCTGGGCCTAGTCACTACACAGGAAGGAGAGAGATTAGGGGGAAGAGAGCAAGAGAACAAAGGAAGTTTAAAATATATAAAAAGTGTAGGATGCTCTCACTTCTTGGGATACCAGGATACCAGCTATGCCCCACCTTCTCCCTTTTGGAAGAAGTCTGTGTTACTATTTTTAAACAAAACCTGCTTTATACACTTGCCTTGGTGCTTCTCTAATGCTCAAAATTCAACATTTTTCAAAATTCAACATTTGAGGAAGCAGAACTCGTAACTGGTAACCGTCACTGAGAACTGGCGGTATCAAAGCAGCAGACAAGCCGATCCAAACACCATTGTTTGTGCCTTCAAAGAGCATTTTAGGATGGATGGCAGAATTGTCTGTTGGGACCCCTGAAGCCAAATTCTTTGCCCTACAACTCCAGTAGCAGGTGCAGCAGCTGAAGGTGGCCAGGAGACTATGGGACACCCAAGCAGTGCAACCAAGGGATAACTAAACAAATCCTCGAACTTCACTTGCTTTTAGTTGACTTTTAAAAGCACTCATTTTTGAAGTTGCACAGCTGAGAACTATGTTTTTTGTTTCCCACTAGCTTTGCTGTAGATAACACTTCTGACCTGTGGGGTATGGTGATTGCTTAGGTTACTTTTCAGGACTTGCAGGTTGCTTTTGTCCCAATCCCTGACTCTTCACTTGGGTTTGCACAAGTGTCCAATTGGTGAACTTTTGAAATCAGGGGGCTGAAAACTCTATTCTCACACCATGCTAATGCTGTCATTTTCAAGAACATGAGTGCCATGAAGAGCCAAGGAATTTGATTATATGTGCACAGACTGAAACCAAAAGCTTGGTCCTTGTCCCAGATGCCCATCCGGTAACAAGGACAAAGTTTTGAGAAAAAGGGAAAAAGAGGATTTATTGCCTTTCTGGTGAAGGAGAAAGACAAAGAACTCATGTTCACACAGCTGACTGCCTGTGGGGACAGAGGGCTTTAAAAGAGGGCAGTTTTCCCACATATCATTAGTGTTAGAGCTAATTAATGTTTAACTTATATCCTTGAAAGAGCTGTAGTTCCAATTTGTAGATCCAGAGTTTTATTATTCTTGTAGAAGGGCAGATAACTTGGCTCAGGACAGGAAGAACATTCATATTGTTCCCCTCAGGGTTGGGAGGGAAAGAGGGAGAACAGGGAGCAAAAACGTGTTCCTTTAAAGTTGCCCGTGGCTGAGCAGCAAGGTTACATTTAAAATATGAAGTGGACCTGTTACAATAAAGCGACCCCTGTAGCAAAACCACTGACTTTTTCACCACAAATGCCTTTCCCTGTGCCTAAATCTCCTTTCTTTCTTATTCCATAAGTGTCCTCATACCCTGTGTCAGGTCGATGCCAGTGACTTAGGAACAAAGCACCAAGCAGCCTGTGTGCTCGAAACACTGGTCAGGCACTGATGGAACAGCCTGTCAATCAGCGGGAACTCCTGGCCAATCCTGGATCTCAGCAGTCCCCCCCACACCCCCCATCAACTCCAGTGGGACAAGGGACTCCAAAAACTCCCTTTCCTGGCCCAAGCCCTCCCTTCCTGCCCTATGCCCAATAAAAATTCCAGTCGGGTAGAGCCCCGGCGCCGTTTCTCCTCAGACCCTCTTCTTACTCTGCGGGTCTGAGAGTTCCACCTGGGAGTGAAATCTCAATAAAGCCCTGTTCAGTGGCTTTTTGGTCGCTGCTGCTGCCTGACCTTACACCCTGTCCTATGACAGGGTCTCCCCTTCCACTCTCAGCCACCTTGTGAATAAACTGCTTTGCAATACGGTGGTCTTGGTGATTGGCACACCATGCAGCAGGCAAAGTGGGTCTGGTTCAGTATCAATGGGGGTTGTTGATACACTGGGCAAACAGGGAGATGGGGATAATACCACCGGTTACTGGTGACATTCTGCTCCCTCACATGTTGAAGTGTAACATTAGAGAAGCACACAGAGGCAAGTATATAAAGCACAGTTTATTCAAAAAGGGGTAACCACCATAGCTGGTATCCTGGAATCCCAAGAAGGGAGGGTGTTTTGCCTTTTTATCTGTCCTAGGCCTCCTTTATTCTCCTGCTCTCTTTCCCTTATCTCTCTCCTTCTGCATACATGGAGATGCTGGGTGGGATGGCCACAAGTTGAGAAGCAGAAGGGCTGGAGGGGCCAAGTTGGCGTGACCTGGGCAGGAAGGGGGTGTAATTAATAACTCCCTGTAGGGAAGGACAATCTCTGAGACTGGTTACCTTAGCAACAGGTTGGAAAAGGGAAGGGCTCTTATGAAATTAACATTTCAATTCCTCCATTCTCTGGATCTGACCCTTGCTTATCTGCCTAATTCTGGCTTCGGGGGACTGGATGTGGGCCAGGCACAGGGTTGGATTGTCTTGGGAGCAGCAATGACTGGTGTAGTCACAGGAGGGATGGCAGCATAGTGCTGCAGTGCCTTCAGGGTGACAGCTCAGTCACAGTCATTCTTACCAGTTTGAAGGAGGGACTGGCTTCCGTGATACCAGGAGGGTCTGCCACAGAAGGTCCAGCCTCATAGGTTACTGCCTTACCTGCCCAACTCATCTACCTGGCCCAGGAGGGGCTGATACTTGACTCTTGCTCTGATCTGACTTTCAGACCTTCATCCCCCTTTAGTCTTTTCTCCATGGACTCTGATTCCCCAGGACCCTAAGGATGGAACCTGGGGTGAGCTACTGTGTAACAAAAACCCTGACTTTGTCTTTCTGCCCCAATAAGCATCACTTCGACATCACCAAGGGGGCTCCCTGTTGACCACTGTGTTGTTTCATGAGGGACCCCCTTCCCTAGATGCCAAATCAGGTTTAAGAAGTGTAATGTCAGATTCGTGGGACCCCAATAGACCTCCAGGAGCCGAATCCGATGCAATCACACAAGAGTCTTTGTTGTAAGCTCGAGCCTGGACTCACAACCGTTCTGTAGGCAGCAGTCCCAGAGAGTGAGTCCCGGTCCTTTGTTCAGTGAGATTTTATAGGTTTGGGGGGGATACTCTATGCGTCACAACATCACACACAGCAAATCATCCCATACCGTGGGAAAGTCAAACAACAACTCTTAGCATTGATTAGCACATTCACTGGAGGGAACAAGTTGGGTAGGGGTGATTGGTTAGTACAAGAGGGGGATTCCTTTGAACTGATTGGTTTAGGCCACGAGGGGTGTACGTGCTGAACTACATGGTTTCCCAACATGTTATCTGTCAGATCAGGCGAGGCGGGCAACGACCAAAGGAGGCAGATTTAAAAGGGCCACTGAACAGGCTTTATTGAGATATCACTCCCGGGCAGAACTCGATCAGACCCACAGAGTGGACAGGGGAAGGGTCTGAGGAGAAACCCTGTGGAAGCTCGACCAGACTGGACTTTTATGGGGCTTACAGCAGGAAGGGAAGGGCTTGGGACAGGAAAAGGTGTTTTTAGGGTCCTTTGTCCCCTTGGAGTTGGTTGGGGGAGTTGGCTAAACTCCAGGATTGGCCAGGGGGTCCTGCTGATTGACAGGCGATAGTCAGGAGATCACTGATTGACAGGCGTTTCCACCAGCACCTGATTGATGTTCCTTTCCCGCGCGGGCTGCTTTGTTCTAAGTCACCACCAAGTTGCCACCACTGACTAACATTATCAACCACCATAAACTACCGGGGGGGGGGGGGGGGGGGGTCATCTGGCATCCCAGGTATTTCCCTGTCTCATGCTGATTGGTGGCTGCTAGGGGGTTGCTATGGGTCCTCACCTAGCCTGACTGAGTCAGGGACACCTGTTGGCCGCAGACCTCTCCTGTTATTTACAAACAACTCAGCAGGGTGGGTGTGTGCCTAGGAGTGCTCTGTGGGTTTTTCCAAGAACAAGGGTCACGCCCCCTTCCTTAGGACAGGCCTTGGGGTAGAAGCTGCTGTTATTTATTTTAAAAAATGGAGTCACATCCATTTCTCAGAAGAGTGCGCTGGTCTCTGGTTTTGGAGCCCCTAGTTGTCAAGGCTCAGCCTCCTTATTTTCTCCACCGATGGGCACATCAGGAATGGGGCTGACACCCCAACGTCTGAGTGAAATAACCCACCCCCAAACACCATGACCTCCTGCCTCAAGACCCTGGGGATTGATGTGAGGCTGTGGGGAGGGGTTCACTGGTTCACTGGAATGACCAAGTCTCAAGAGGCAGTGGGATCAGGTGGGACAGGGCGAGTGGGTGCAGGATGCAAAAGAAGCATTACCAGCATGACTTTCCGTTCAGAAACCTTTATTGGTCCCTATGTGTCCTGCAAGGGGAAGGGTCTTGGAGTGCTGGGACCTGGGGTCCATCTGGGAGTTGGGGGCTTGCCTATGAGAGCAGAGAAGCAAGAGGCCAGAGTCAGGAGCTCCAGGAGTAGGAGAGCAAGCTAGGGTGTCTCATCCTCTGGTGGCAGCACGGCACAGATAGGCCAAGTGCAGTGGCCCTCTTCAGTGCCAGGGCATCTATAAGGAAGGACAAGTGGGGGCCGTAAGGACCAAGCCCTCGCCCTGTCTGGCACAGCCTGCTTCCCCTGGCAGCCCCACTCTCCACCTCTCACCTTGGCTGGGCTTGGCGGGTACCTGGCCTTGTGGGCATCGTCATTCAGTAAAGACCTCACCAGGCAAGAACGGCGGTGGGAGAAGGTCTCGAAGCTCTTCCTGCCGTGGTAGGCCCCCATACCACTGTGCCCTGTGGGAGGAGCTTGCTCAGAGCCAGGATTCCACCCCCAAGTTGTGCCTACAAGCCTCTAGGGCCCCTTTTCCGAGCCTCCTACAGGTGAATAATCCTTAGGATTTCTTCCTGGGCATCCATGCTGGGGACAATATAGAGAGTGCCTAGGAAGAGTCCAAACTGGGCCAACTATGCCACTAAAAGAGGTTAAGACCCTTGACTTGGGGTCTTCATGGAACAGATTAGTGCACTAGGGATGCATTAGTGCTCCAAGGCTAAAGTCAGAGGGCCAAATAGGAGAGGGAAGTGGGAATCTATGGCTCCTGGCTGCTGATGGTCTGCCTGGCCCTGTGGGAACCCTGGGCAGGGGGGAAGCAGGTGGGCTGAGAGCCAGTCCTAGACTCACCCACACCCCCGAAGGGCAGAGAGTGCACAGTGATGTGTACGATGACGTCGTTGGCCGTCACCCCGCCACTTGATGTCTCTGAGATCATCTTCTTGATCACCTGTTTGAGGACCAAGCTGCTGATTATCCACTCCTGCTGAGAGGATGCAGAGTGCTTCCCTTCCTGTTCTGTCTCAGCCATGTTCTGGAGCCACAAGGTCAGAGGCAGCAGAGGCACAGCTACCTGCTATCTCATCAGCCCTTCCCAAGAATCACATGGCCCTCAGTACCACCTGGGGAGATAGTATGAACAACAGCTCCGATGACCAGGTGATGCTACTGTCTTCTTAGATACTTCTTAAAGACAAGGCTAAAGAGGTTCAGAAGGT
This sequence comes from Urocitellus parryii, assembly GCF_045843805.1. Taxonomy (NCBI): domain Eukaryota; kingdom Metazoa; phylum Chordata; class Mammalia; order Rodentia; family Sciuridae; genus Urocitellus; species Urocitellus parryii. The sequence continues at coordinate 119,755,571 of NC_135537.1, read as the reverse complement.
CTAATGTCTTGCCCAATGTCACACAGTCAATGAACTAGGAAGCTATAATTTGAATTCAGGCCGGTGGATCCCTGGATCCTACTTGATGTGACGGCTGTGCCCAGAAGCCCCAGGACCCAGGTTGGAGGACCATCGGCTCACATTGTTACTGTTGGAGAAGACATAGAGAGCCAGGGGCTTCTCACGCTGGTTGATGAACTGGATGGCTTCCTCCAGGCTGCGCACACACACGATGGGCATCACTGGTCCAAAGATTTCCTCTTGCATCACCTGGGACTGGGGGTCCACATCTGTGAGGATGGTGGGGGCTGAGGTGGGAGAGGAGCCAGAGTTAGTGCTGAGAACCCCCTTCCACCCAGCCAGCATGTCTGACTCCTGCTTCTATTCTTTCCCAGAGGATGCTGCCCAGTGTTAGGGAGGGGGACGGATGAGATGCTGAAGAGCTCTCCCCATGATCCAGGCACCTCCTGGGGTCCATCATGGCAGACCGTTGGGCTATTCTGAATTAACCTACATGGGAGTAATGGGGCAGGCACAGCAGCTGGAAGGATACAAGTATCTCCTTCTGTCTCTTCAACAAATTGGGGTCCAAATGGATCTCATCTGGTGACCCAATCCTAGGCACCAGGGGTTCTTATTATGACCTCCACTGTCCCCATCATCGACTGGCGTGCCGAGTTAAGAGGGAGCTGAAGCCCCTCTCTCTGGTCTTGTGGGAGATGGGCTTCTGGGGCTGGAATGGGGCTTCTTGGGAGGCATGGTCAGCCTTGCCTACTAAGGGCCCCAGCGTCTCCCCAAGCCCATTGGTGAGAATAATCTATGCTCATCAGAGGGCTCTGCCTGGTGGTCAAGTATCTGAGCTGCTTTCTGTGAACTTGGTGGCAACCTTGGAGGACCATACACACCTATGTAGCGGGAGGCCATATCTCCAGTGCCTCCATGGGCCACTTTCTGGCCCTCAATTAGCCCCATCACCCTCTGGAAGTGCCGGGCATTAATGATCCTTCCATAGTCACGTGACTTCTTGGCATCTTCCCCATAGAACTCCTGAGAAGAGATGGGAGGCTTCAGGGAAGGACAAAGGCCCTGGTCATAGTCAAAGGCTTCCATGCCACATGTCAGCAGACTGGGTGATGGGATTCTGGGTGCAGAGGTTTTTTTTTTTTTATGCTTTTTAAACTTTCTGAAATGGTCTCTATTGTGTGTGTGTATTCCTTGTATGATCAGAAGAAAGGAACGATTTCGAGAAGTCATTCCTGGTGTCATGCCCACCTCTTGCCTCCCAGCTCCCACGCTCAGGCTCCAGGGCCCCATACTCACTTTCAGAGACTTCTTTAGTTTCTCCACGATTTGGTGCTGGATTGAGGGGTCACAAAGGATGTAATCTGGGGCCACACAGGTCTGGCCGCTGTTCATGAATTTCCCCCAGGCGATGCGTCTGTGAAAATTCCAGGGTGGATTATGTCCCGCAGGCCATGGGAAGATTCCCAAGAACGCAGGCCTTATTCCGTGTGCTCAGGGTCAAGGCATAGTGGGCTTAGCCACAGGCTGTGGAGTGGTCACAGTGAGTCTTTCTAAGCAGCCCATGCACTTCTGGACACTGGGCTGGGAGCGCCTTCTGGAGCCAATGGGTGCTAAACTCATTGGTGGCAGGTGGGGAATTTCTGGGGGATATCTGGGGTTGGTGGGCTTTGTGCCTCTATGATCAGCCTTTGTGGCCAGGTGTTACCTCTACTTGCACCCCCCACCCCATCTCCAAGGACCACATATGTGGTGCACAGAGGTGGCCAGAGCCCTGGCTCAGGTCGGAAGGTCAGGATATGAGTCCTGCCTTGGACAATGAGTGTCAGCCGTTCTTCTCATGGGTCACGATCTCCAGATTATCAGCTCAATTATGGCAGAGAGCTGGTCAGGGCCAACTTCTTTGAGCCCTGAACACCCCACACTTATTTTTCTTGCAGTCTCTGCTTGGACCATTGCCTTCCCTGTGATGTCCACAGAGTGGTCAGAGCTCTGCCTAGAACTCTCTTCCTCTAGGAAGCCTTCCTGGACTCAATGCACCTTTTCTGTGAATGAGGTTCCTTTCCAGCTTCTACTACCCCCCCTGAGCTCCTGCTGAGGACTGCAGGCCCAGTGGGGAAAGGGCCCATTTGTACTATTCAGAGCAGAACTGCAGTGCTTAGCCTGCAGCCTGGGTGTGCTAGAGACAGCAGAAGGAATGGCCTCCTCACCGGCAGGCCACATCCAGATTGCAGTCCTTGTCCACATAGCAGGGGCTCTTTCCTCCCAGTTCCAGTGTGACAGGAGTCAGGTGCTTGGCAGCAGCCGTCATAACAATCTTCCCTACGCCCATGCTGCCCGTGTAGAAGATGTAGTCAAATCTCTCTTTGAGCACCTCTGTGGTCTCAGGGACACCCCCATTGATCACTGGGTACAGGTCCTTTCATGCAAGGAGAGAAGAAAGGCTCAGCCAAGACCAGCTCCCTCCTCACCCCTGCATGTAAGGCCGTGGCTGAGACCAGTGGTCCTGTGGCCCAGCAACTCAGCACCCCACCCTGGCTGGCCACTGGCAAGTAGAGCTCCCCGATTAAGGCTCAGAGACTTTCTGTTCATCCCAACAGGAGAGGGAAGCTCCTGGGATCTATCATTCCCCAACCTGAGGCTTGCTCAAGCCCCAAAGACCTGACCTCAAACAGTTATCTTTGAGGCCTGGAGGGTCCCTTACCTTATCTAAGTACTGAGGGAGGATGGTGGCAAGCAGGTTTGCCATGTTCTCACTCAGCTCTGAGGGTTTGAGAACCACTGCATTCCCTGCAAAGTAAACAGACTTAGCGCCACACCAGGCCACCCCAAATGCTCTTCTCTCCTATTGACCAACCCTGGAGCCTTCCTTCCAACATCCATGTCCTCAGAGGCGTGGAGGGAAGACTTGTAGGCACATGCACAAGCACATAAACTTGCAATACACACAAGGCATAGGCTGAGGAGCACGCATGAGCAGATGCCACAGGAACAAACACAGGCACACAGGTGCACACATAGGCTCATGCTGGCTAGAACTGCAGCACCTTCTCTTCTGCAATTGCTGGGAGGCTGGGAAAGAGGAAAGGACAAAGGAGAGGGAGATGCTCTTGGGCTGGTTGGGAGAGTAGTGTTAGCCCCTCCTGGTGGATTTAGCTGAGAGCTACCCTAGCCACCCACACACATGGGCAGGTGGAAGCTGTTCTCGTGGTCGTCTGCATCTGACCGGCCTCGGATGCAGGTACCTGGAGGCCTAAACTAAATGGTTTTGTCTCCACAGCCTCCTGTGAAAGTCACATCAAACCACTGTCTGCCACCAGGTCTCCTCTTTCCCCCAGGCCTGAGCCCCTCCTGGAACGGAGCCTCTAGTACCTGCAGCAATGGCGCCCGCCATGGGCTGGATAACGAGGTTGAAGGGGTAGTTCCAGGTGCCGATGATGAGGACCACTCCCAGGGGCTCTGAGTGGATGTAGGACTCATCCTGCTGGGTCTCAGGAGTCTTCTCCACAGGCTCATCCTTGACCCACTCATGGAGATTCTTGATCATATACTCAATCTCCTCCAGAACATACCCCACCTCCTCACGGTAGGCGGTCCATTCATTCTGTGGTGAAGACACCATGTAAGCTCCTAGCCCAGAAGCAAGGCCAAGCTTCTGGGAGTGCAAGCTAGGCATTCCCAGTCCTTAGCTGCCAGGGCAATGGGAGTTGTACACCATGGGTTCCCCAGCCCAGGTGGGGGACCAGGAAGAGAGAGTACATGGGGGTTGGGGGAGAAACAGAGATGAGGGTCTAACAGGAGTGGTGGATCTAACTTCTGCTGGATTGGGGGCTCTGGCAGGGAGAGGGCTGGTGACTGAAAGAAAAAGCCAGGCCTGGATGGAGGAGACAGATTTGAGGGTCATTAGTGAGTTGGTGTGTGTAGGGGGGAGAGGGGGAATTGAGCCATGTGTTGTGTGGTCTGGGAAAGTTTATGGGTCAAAATAAGACCTGAACCTAGGAAGGAGCCCTCTTAAGACCACCCTGAAGAAATAGGGACAGGGAGATGGCTTCCCAAGAGAGTCAGAAGAGAAGCCAGGAGACAAGGTGACAGAAGGAGTAGGCCGGGGACCGAGGGCTTCTCGGGCAGCACAGAGTGAGGAGAGGGGAGGCACAGACAGAAAATATGAGCTTTGGCTGTGAGGTCAAGAGTGAGTTTTCTCATTTTAGTTTTAAGATGAATAGTCCTGAGCCGTCTTCTAAAACTACAGAACAGGGTGGTGGGAAGGCCTTGAGATGGCAGAGGGGTGAGCTCCAAAGATCTGCACCCTGCAGAGGCACCTTTTCTCTTCTCTCAGGCTGCTGATGAACTGGGGTGACTCCAAGCCGTTCCTAAACCTTTCCAAGCCTCATTTCCCCTTCTATAATATGGCCATGACACTCACGGAGGGTTTTGGGGGCCGAGCCTGGTCCTTTGTAAAATGTTGAGCACAGAACCCCATGCACGCTAGCGATACCCTACACCAAACCATAACTGTCCCCACTCTGGTGGAGGTCTCCCGCGCAGCCCTGCAGCCCTGCTAGCACGAGCACCTTGTGCAGATCAGCGGCCAAAGCCTCGGTGATGTCCGCCTGGCGCTCCTGGATCATGCGCCGCAGCGCCTCCAGCTGCTGGATCCGGAACTGCAGCGGGCGGGTCAGGCCTGAGTTGAAGGCGGCCCTGGCCCTCTTCACCACGTCGCTGATCTTGCTCATGGTACCTAGGGACAGAGGGGATCTTGCAGCAAGGTGGAGGAGGTTGGAAAGAAGGCCACGTCCTTGGCTCAGAGCTGCGTCTCGGCACCTACACCAGTGTACTTGCTCACGCTTACTGTCCCCCCCCTCCCCCGTTTTAATAGTATAGGAAGAGAGTTATCTTCTCTGGATCCATGAAAATTGTCATTTTTTCTGCGAGGTCCCCTTTTCTACCACAAATTTCAGGATCCTTCTGGTGTTTTGAGATGTCCCAGGGCAAACTGACATCCGCAATTAGGGTGAGGAAGCCCTGATGCTGATCTTAAGCATAATTGCTCATAGTGGGTTCTTTCTTGGCAGTGTGCTGGGGACAGGACTCTTCCTGGCATCTCTGGTGTCCCACTCCCGCCTCTACCTGCTTGCAAAGCTGGTGACACACCCCCAGGCAAACATTCCAGGAACTGTAACACACTTTCCAGATTAGATTGGATGAACATTGGTCAAGAGTCCACGCTCAGGTTGATTAAAGAAAAACTAGCATCAAGATACCTGCAAACCCTCTCTGGTGGTGACTGGTCAAGAGCTAGAGCAGGCATAAGTCGTTAAATCAGTGCATGCTAAGCCTGGGAGACACAGATCAATGGCAGCAAGGAACTCGCAGGCTTTCAGGTTTCTATGCAGAAATATGGAGGTAATTCCTGTTACTTGTTCAAGAAACCATCTTGGCAAATTGGACTGGTTCTTCTGAGGGCAAGTGGGCAATATCTAGCAAAAGGCTTCCAAAGGTATTTTACCTGCACAAAAGGTCTATATTCAGAAATTTATAGTAATTACTACATTCCTAAGCAGTCACTGAAGTCATCACAGTTTGTATAGAATAAATACTGAAGACACTCTAAAGGCCCTAAGGCAGGAGGCAGTTCAAATGAACTATGCTGCATTCATGTGGTGGTTATTGGGCAGTATTTAGGAATGAAATAAAGTTACTCAGCATATTAATAAGGGCTCTGTGTGTGCCAGATGTGTCCCAGGTTCTAGGGACAAGGAACAGGTTATGAAATAACAGGAGTGCTAGGCTTGCATGTGTGGTGTACATGCACTTTTGCAGGCATACAAGAGAAGACCAGAAAGATAGCCTCATCATGGGGGGAGCATTGGATGGAGGTAGTATTTGGTGATCTTTGTTTTCTTTTCTTTCTCTTTTATTGTTTTCTTTCTTTCTCTCCCTTCTCTCTTTCTCGTTTTGGGGATCGGAACCCAGGGCTTCCCACATGCTAAACACTCTCTACCACTGAGCTAGACCCCTGTGCCACTGCTCCAGTGATCTCTGTTTCTTCTCTAGTGTAACCTTTTTTTTTTTTTTTTTTGCGATGAGCTCATATTTTTAAATGTTTGGTTACATTTTTGAATAGGCATACATGTTCATTCAAAATTTAGAAGAGACAAAAAGGTCACACAGGAAAGTGTCTCTCTCGTCCCTTTTCTACCAGCTGTCAGGTCCCACCCCAGAGGTGGCCACTATTACCAGTTCCTTGCTTTCCTTTCAGAGATATTTAATCCACCCACAAACATTGCCTAACATTGGGCAGCATGGTGGAGGGAGGGGAATTTCCATCTTGCAAAACTAAAAGCAAAAAAAAAAATCACTGCATATCACACGCACATAATACTTAATCATATTAGATATAGATACAGGATTCTGCTTGAATTTTTGTTCCTGATTCCTTCCACCACTTCCCTTCCCCATGAGGTGCTGACCCCAGCCCCAGGTCCAGTCCCAGGCTTTCTGCTCAGGGAAGAGGGACCCTGCTGATCTCCAGGACACCACAGGCCTGAACATGCTACTGCTCGCTCCCTATGATTTGGCAGGAGGCTGGGGAAGCCTCTTTACTGAGACCTCTTGGCTCTACCTGCCTGTAGGGCAGGATCCTCCTGCTGAACCTGACTCTACCCGTACAGCTCCCTCCTCAGCCTTGGATGGTTGAACCAGCCACTAGCCACTAAGACCAGGAGAAGAGCCTGGGGATGAGTAGGATGGTATTGGGCTCATGCCCCAGAGTCACCACTCAGAAGCATGTGGGCCTCATTTGTGAGCAGCCAGGGATGACCACAGAACTGCTTCCCAGATACAAAGCACCTGTCAAGTGCTCGGCACCCAGATAGGAATGTCTTTTGTGGCAAACTGGGATCCTTCTCCCAGAGCCAGCCCACCATCTGGGTGACACCGTGTCCTCCAGCATTCCCCAAACACACTACCCTCACCTGTGCTGACTTTGACTTTGCCCTAGCATCCCTCATCTAGGCTCCCCACCCAGCCTTCCCTTAATCACCACCACGCTCCGTAGTAAAGAGCCCACGAAGAAGGAACAGCTATGGGTTTGTCTCACAGATGAGGAGAGTGAAGCTGAAAACTGTTCAGTGCTCTGTCTTTGGTGTCACAGTTGGCAATTACCAAGGTCAGGATTTGAACACACATCCATCTCTGTCAGCCCCACTGCTTCCAGGGGAGTGACGAGCCCTGACAGCCCACCCAGCTCTTCCACCCAAAGACCACCTCAGTTCCTCTGCTCCACGAATTCCCAGGACTTCCGCCTCCTAGTGCTAAGAATGGCAGAGCTACCAGATACCTGACCTGGGGTCCTCAGTGCGTCCAACTGGGAGGATGCTCACTCCTAAGATGATGACCCTGGGGCAGGGACCAACCCCACTCACAGATGGATGGAGGACTTTTGCCCTAAGGGCCCCTGTTCCCAGTGCAGGCTCTGCCCAGGTATCCCCACCTCGGAGGGGAGGGTGAAGGAAAGGGAACCTGGGGGAAGAGGATTACCTTCAACACAGTCTCTCCTGAGTGGCTGGGCCTCCTGGAATGAACAAAACCCAAGAGGGGACATATTTAAGGGCCTTTCTTCCCGCCCATTTGGCTCTTAGAATCCCTGCCCAGGAAGTGTGCATGACAAGGAAAAAATAATATTCAAATGTGGGGTGTAGCACAATCCGGACCTCGGCTCCTACAGCTGGGGCTGGGGCTTGGGGGATTAGGTCGTGGGTTGTCTGTTTTTGTTTTATTCTGAAAGGCGAGATGATTCTGTGAAGCCTTGGGCAGGGCTCATAGCCCGCCTTCAAAAGGAGCCTGGGATTATCATGGGCGTGGGGGCCACTGACTGATTCAGCCTGGCATGGACCTTGTCCAGATTTCCAAAGTGTGTTTGCCAGATGCTGTTTTTGGAGTTTCCTGTTATATAAGGTCAGCAGCGGGTGAGCCACGGGTCATAGCAGTGTACCACGCGATGCCCCCCCCCCCCAATTCACATTCCCCTCTGCCCCCCCCCCCATGTGCACAGGTACCACGGCTCTGTTGAGGCAGAGACCCCAAACTAAAGACTGGGGCTTTCTGTGGGGGGTCCTCACTGAGATGGGGATCTGCTCTCTCATTGACTAGCAAAGAGGGCCAGAACCTTCCCCTTCGAGGTCACCCGGGAAGGCCATATTCCTGGAAGCCCCTTCCCCGCCCTTTAACCGACGTTTGCTGGGTTCCACTCTGTGCCACGTGTGGGGGCATGGTATCCTGTCACTTCTCACTGCACCAGACTCTGGGCCTTCTCCTACTTGAAGCTTCCCTGACACCCTTGCCCCACGTGGAGGCTGGCCTTGGGGTGTCTTGGTCTCCCATTTACTGAGAGGAAAAGATAAGGTCCCCATCATGGCCTATGAGCCCCCGAGGATGTGGTCTTCATCTCTCCCTCCTTCTACCTGGATCAGCTGGCAGCATAGATCCATCCAGGTGGTTCAGCTCCACGTCACGTCACAGGACACCACCTGGTCCTTGTTTCCTTTTTCCCTAGAGCATCTTGATCCTTCTGAGGTGCTATCTATCCACAGTGATGTGCCACGTGACCACAACCCACATAGGATGGTGGTGGTAATGGGGTTTTAAAGTCCTACCACCTGTAATCTCACAGGGCAACACCTTGCTCCAATGTCTGCTGGTGTAAACAAATCCACTACACTGCAGTTTTTAAAGGCGCAACACATAGAACTATATGCAGGGCATGATATAGGACGATGGTAATGAACAACTGTGACTGGTGCATGTATTTGCTTATACCATATTTTATCACCCTTATAATTTTAGAGTGTATTCCTTTCACTTACAAAAGAATTCTTTTTCCTCTGAAGAGTGCGCTCTGCTGCCTCATACATCATATGTTTACAGTATCTTTTGATAATGTCATTTTTTCTTGTGGGAACTTAATCATCATTGCTTTGCTCATTGTGGCCCTGGGAACAATAGGTCATACCACATATGGACCACGTAGTGCAGGTGTGTAGTGGATGAGACCACCTGGTTAGTGTGAGTGTGTTCTATGGTGTTCACATGGTGATGAAACTGCCTAAGGTGGCTCTCAGAACACACGCCGTCATTAAGTGACACATGGTTGTACTTATTTTGTTGGCTACCTGGCCTCCCCTTGCTGGACTCCACCAACCTAATGTGATTTGTTCACTGCTGAAACTCCCAGCACCTGGAATATGGTTGGAACTCAGCAGGTACTCAATAAATATTTGTTGAATAGCGCAATAAAGAAAAACAATTAAGAATAAAATGAAAACTGTAGTAATGGGGGTTTGTGTGGGATGTTAGAGGGGCTCAGAAGAGGGTCCTGTGAAAAGCACATCTGAGCCGAGTGAGAGGTATTCAGGCAAGGGACAGCAAGGGACCTTGAAACAGAAAGTAAAGGTACAGAGGCAGGAAACAAGAGAAGGCTGTCCATCACAGTTTGTCACCAATAAGGTGTGATATGTACGGTGTGGCCAGCAGGAGGTGAGGAGATGGATGGTGTTCTGTGGGCATAGAGGCTTGTAGGTCAGTCAGGTCAGGCTGGGGAGGTGGCGAGCAACAATGATCTTATCATACAGATATGTCTTGATACTTTTTGTTTTGCTTTTGTCATAAGTAGCAACAATAGGGGGTTATCAGACAGAGCAAGAAGCCCTGAAAGGTTTTAAATAACAGAGAACAAAACTCCCAAGGTTGTTTTTTATTTTTATTTTTTTGGTTAAAATCTTCAGTTATAGGCTTAGGTTTAGCTCAGTGGTAGACTGCTGGCCCAACACACATGAGGCCCTCTGTTCCCCAGCACTGAATAAATGAAAAGAGTTTTAGCTTTGGCACAGCTTGGGTTGTAATAGAAACTCCTGCCGATACCTGTTCGTGAGATTGGTATCTCTGCAAGCCCTAATAATCTGTTCCCGATCCTCATCCTAGACTGGGCTCCTATGCTCTTCCTCTGGGGCCACTGTCCTCACTACCTGCCTGTTCTCCCTGAAGCCTGAAATTATCTTCCGTGATGTCTTCTTTAAAAGGCTGCCTATGGGGACTCTGGACAATGAAGAAAGGCCTGAGCATATCTCTTCCCTGATTAAAAAACTTCAGTGGCTTCCTATTGCTCACAGGGAAAGAATTCCATGGCCTCCGAGTCCTGTGTATCTTGGCTCCTGGCTGCCGCACCAGCTGCTGTTTTCATTACCTGCAGGCCACTAGCGTTCCTCAACAGGCCAGGAGATTTCCTCCCTCAAGGCCTCTCCCGTGCCATTCTCCCTCCCTGGGACACTTTCCCTTCTACTCTGCACCAACCTAATTCTTACCTGTGTTCAGATTTCGGCTTTCCTGATCCGCCCCTCGCCAATAATACATCCCTTACTTCTAGGAGCTTGGCAAAAATCTGTGATCAAATCTTTGTGTAACTATTTTGATCGCTTTTCTTCTCTCCTTGTCTCTCCATGAACTGGAATTCACAGGAAGGCAGCAATCTCAGCTTTGGTCCAGTACTGTAGGCCCAGCAAAGTTAGCACAGTGCGTGGGACGGAGGGAGACCTCAGAAGATATGGAAGCAGCCCAATATGCCAAATCATCCTACATGTGGGGATGCCTGGGGTCTAAGATAAAAAGAAATTATCCATCATATTAAAAATCATCTTTTATTAGAAAGATGGTTTTCAGCAGATTTACCTAGGGACAGGAAAACCCACACATGATGCTTCTTATGGGCAGACAGAGAATGGTCTGTGAGCACGTGGTGGGAACATTCAGGAACACCTGAAACTCCATTTGATGTGGAATTCCGACAAGTGCAGGCCTGGCAGATGACCCCAAGAAGTGGGAACTTATTGATCGCTTGATTGAAAAAGAATACATGGCCAGAAGGGTCTGTTAGCCTGGAAAAGCTACCTCAGAGGCCAGCTGGCTGATAGCACCCATCATGGATGCAAGGATAAGCAGGCAGCCAGCAGCCTTGGTGGGGTCTCCCTATTGCCATGGTGAGGTGCTGATGGCTGTGGAGATTGATGGGATGAGGTGGCTCTCATCCTGATATGCTGGCTTCTCCAGCCACTTGTAAGCAGGAAGAACATGCTTTGGTACCACTGACTTGGCAGCTATTCTCGTCATAGTGAAAAAGACAGACAGTCCCCAATGATGGTAAGAATGTTGGGAGCCTCCTGCATCACTGGGAGAGTATAAAATGGTGCAGCTACTTTAGAACATAGTGTGGAAGTTCCTCAAGTAGTTATACATAGAGTTACAGTATGACCTACAATTTCATTACTAAGCATGGACACAAGAGAAAGGAGAACATCTGTCCACAGAAAAATCTGGGCATGAGTGTTCCTAGCAGCATTATTCATAATAGCCAAAAAGTGGAAACAACCCAGATGTCCATCAACTGATGAATGATAAAAGAAATGTGCCCCAGCCATGTACTGGGTTAGTGTTCACCCAAAAAAAGGGAACGAGCAGCTGATACATGCTCCAACATGAATGAACCTGGAAAACATAATGATGAGTGAAAGAAGCCAGATACATATTCACATATTGCATGATTCCCCTTATATGCAATATCCAGAGAAGGCAAATTCATAGGGATGGAAAATAGATTAGTGGTTTCTGGGCCTTGGGGAAGCATTAGAGGCAAGGAATGGGAAGTGACTGCTAATGGATATGGGCTTTCTGTTAGGGGAGATGGAAATGTTTAAAAATTGATTGTGGTGAGGGTTGCAAACAGAATTTAAAAAATCAAGTTGTACACTTTAAGTATGAAGTATGTTTTTATTATTTTAATTCATTTTCTTTTGCAATGCTGGGATGCAACCCAGGGCTTTCCATTTGCTGGGCAAGTACTCAAACACTGAGCTACATCACAGTCCCCTTATTTTAATGTACCATACTAAACTATCATTCATGTAGATCCTCTGCCCTCAAGTATCACCCCCAAGTCCTTCTGTCTGGGCAGAAATAGTGACTTCCTTCCAGGGAGAGTAAGGTACAGCAAAGAACCTGACAAACATGACCTCATGCAGAGATCAAGGTCAACACCACAGTGATGTGTCACATTGCTCCTATATGTCCTTCATATGATGAGATAAAAAGGGCACCTTCTCTGTGATCTTCCTCCTTAAGCCACCGGCCCCAGCCCCGTCATGACAGAAATATCAGACACACTCAACCGAGAGCCACTCTACGGAATACCTGACCATCGTTCCTCCAAACGGTTAAGCCATTCAAAGCAAGGAAGGTCAGAGCCAAGAGGAGCCTAAGGGGACATGGCAGCTGAATGCAATGGGGGCTCCTGGATGGGTTGCTGGGACATACGGGCACTCTACCGTCTTTGTAGTTTTTCTATAAACCTAAAGAGATTCTAAAATAGCTTATATTAGGGGTGCTGGATATTAAACCCAGGGTTTGTGCATGCGAAGCATGTGCTCTACCACTGAACTACGCCCAAGCCCCTAACATAGTTTATTTAAAAAGCTCATGTAGAGGCAGGAGCTGGAGTGAAGTGAATTAAGCTTCACTGCTCTCTAGCCATGTGACCTGGGAAGGTGTCCTCTCTGGGCCTCACTTCCCCATCAGCTAAAACCCTTCAACAGTGGATCTGGGATCCTAATGAGGCAATACACACCAAAGAGCTTTGCAAACTAAAATTTCTTTAAAAACAGTTGATTTAAAAAGGTAAGCTCAATCAGCTGGAAAATGTACCCTTAGGAGACCATCATCTTATATGTAGCCCATCATCTACTGAAATGTTGGGATGTGGTGCTTACATTCCATAGATATTTTCCACCGGACTGAGCCTCTGACTGTTGGTGGGTTACATTTCTCTTTCTTCCTACCCAGCATTCCCTCTCACTGCGCTCCCTATCATCATTCTGCCCTTCTCACTACCTAGTGAACCATCCCAATCCCCCCATCAAAAGCTCTCCACAGCTGGAGCCTCTGTAGCACCCTCCAGCTGGCTAGGGCTCCTTCACACACACTTCCTGATGAGACACCAGAGGTGGGGCCCGACGACCTAGGAGGCTGATGCCAGGCTTGTCTGGAATGAAGACAGTGAGGGTAAGAGGGAGTGGGGATGGGGACGCTGAACCTGGCTTCTCCCTGCTGCACCTCACTTCTGATCCAGGTGCACCCCTCCTGGGCACCCTGAAATCCCTGCAGTCAGTGAGTGGCATTCTGGCCACCAACTCTTTAATGATCACAGGAGCTGCAAGATGACACAAGTTTTTAGCAATGAGTCAATTAGAGTCAACCCTCCTCAGTATCTAAGGGGATAAATAAAATCAGGGCCAAAATTATGAAATTTTGAAATTATGAAACAAAAAAATTCAAAAAATTGATGAAACAAAAAATTGGTTCTTTGAAAGAATAAAATTTATAAACCTTTAGCCAAGCTAATAAAGAAAAAGAGAGACAAAACTCAAATTACTAAAATTCATAACAAAAAAGGAAATATCACCACGGACACTAATGAAATTTAGATGATAATCAGAAACTACATTGAAAATCTATACTCCAACAGAACAGAAAACCACAAAGACATCGACAAATTTCTAGAGATATATGACCTGCCCAAATTGAATCAGGACACAGAAAATTTAAACAGATCAATTTCAAACAGTGAAATTGAAGATGCCATCAAAGGCCTACCAACCAAGGAAACCCTATGACCAAATGGATTCTCAGCCAAGTTCTACCAGATGTTCCTAGAAGAACTAACACCAATACTCTTCCAATTATTCCATGAAACAGAAAAGGAGGGAACCTTTCCAAACTCATTCTATGAACCTAGTATTGCCCCGATACCAACACCAGACAAAGGCACATCATCCAAAGAAAACTTCAGATCAATATGCCTGATGATCATAGATGCAAACATCAATAAAACACTAGGAAATCACCTGAAAACATATTAAAAATATAGCACACCATTATCAAGTGGGATTCAATCCAGGGATGCAGGGTTGGTTTGAAATATGGAAATCAATAAATGTAATTCATCACATCAATAGACTTAAAGACAAGAACCACATGAATATCTCAATAGATGCAGAAAAAGCATTTGACAAAATACAGCACCCATTCATGTTCAGAACACTAGGAAAAATTAGGGATAGTAGGAACATACCTCAACATAGTAAAAGCTATATATGCTAAACCCAAGGTCACCATTATAAAAATGGAGAAAAATTGAAAGAATTCTCTTTAAAAACTGGAACAAGTCAGGGGTGTCCTGTTTCACCACTCCTATTCAACATAGTCCTTGAAAACTAGCTACAGCAATTAGACAAAGAAAAAAATTTAAAGGGATACAAGTAGGAGAAGAAGCACTCAAACTATCCCTATTTGATGAGGGTAAGAGAGACTGGGGACAGGGATGCTGAACTTGGCTTAACCCTGGTGCATATCACTTCTGATCATGGTGACCCATGATTCTATTCTTAGAAGAGTAAAAATCTCCACCAGAAATCTTCTAGAATTCATAAATTCAGCAAAGTACCAGGATATAAATTATCACCCATAAATCAATTATGTTCCTGTAAACCAGTGATGAGTCACCTGAAAGAAAAATCAAGAAAACGCTCCCATTCACAATATCCTCAAAACAAAAACAAAAACAAAACAAAAAGCTCTTGGGAATCAATCTAACAAAAGAAGTGAAAGAGCTCTACAATGAAAAGTACAGAACACTAAAGAAAAAAATTGAAGAAGACCTTAGAAGATGGAAAGATCTCCCCTGTTCTTGAATAGGCAGAATTAATATTGTCAAAATGGCCATACGATGAAAAGTGTTATACAGATTTAATGCAATTACTATTAAAATTCCAATGATATTCTCCTTAGAAATATTTACTATGAAATTTACATGAAATACCTTTGGAAAAATAAGAGGCCCAGAATAGCCAAAATAATACATATGGAAAAAAAGGAGATATCACAATACCAGACCTCAAACTATACTGCAGAATTCTAGTAACCAGAATGGCATGGTGTTGGTCCCAAATGGGCATGAAAACCAATGAAACAGAATAGAAGACACAGAGACAGACCCACACAAATATAGTTATCTCATACTAGACAAAGGTGCCATAAATATAATAAAATTATCACTAATAAACTCAAACTCAACTCAAAGCTGATCATGGATTGAGGCATCAGACCAGAGACCTTGCTTCTAGATGAAAAAGTAGGCCCAACTCTCTATCATGTAGGCTTAGGTACTGACTTCCTTAATAAGACTCCTGAAGTGCCAGATGTAAAATAAAGATTCAATAAATGGGACGGAGTCAAACTTAGAAAGCAAAGGAAACAATCAAGAACATAAAGAGAGCCCACACAATGGGAGAAAATCTTTGCCACCCTCACCTCAGATAAAAACACTAATCTCCATGATATATAAAGAACACAATAAACTTACCACCAAAAAAATCCCCAAAACTCAATCAATAAATGGGCAAAGGAACTGAACAGGCACTTCACAAAATAAGAAATACAGGGCCTGGGGTTGTGGCTCAGCACCACATACAAAAATAAATAAATAAATAAATAAATAAATAAATAAATAAATAAAACGAGTGAAATAAAGGGTTATGTCCAACTACAACTAAAAAATAAAAAAATAAGAAATACAAATGGTGGAACAAATATATGAAAAAATGTCCAACATCTCCAGAAATTAGAGAAATGCTCATATGATGCTGGTGGGACTGCAAATTGGTGCAGCCAATATGGAAAGCAGTATGGAGATTTCTTGAAAAACTGGGAATGGAACCACCATTTGACCCAGCCCTCCTTCTCCTCAGTCTATACCCAAAGGATTAAAAACAGCATACTACAGGGACACAGCCACATCAATGTTTATAGAAGCACAATTCACGATAGTAAACTGTAGAACCAACCTAGATGCCCTTCAATAAATGAATGGATAAAAAATGTGGCATATATACACAATGGAATATTACTCAGCAATAAAAGAGAATAAAATCATGGCATTTGCAGGTAAATGGATGGAGTTAGAGAAGATAATGCTGAGTGAAGTTAGCCAATCCCAAAAAAACAAATGCCTAATGTTTTCTCTGATATAAGGAGGCTGATTCATAGTGGGGTAGGGAGAGGGAGCATGGGAGGAATAGACGAACTCTAGATAGGGCAGAGAGGGTAGAGGGGAAGGGAGGGGGCAGAGGGTAATTAATGATGGTTGAATGTGATGATCATTATTATTCAAAGTACAGGTGTGAAGACACAAATTGTGTGAATATACTATGTAAACCACCAGAGATATGAAAAACTGTGCTGTAATAATGTAATAAGAATTATAATGCATTCCACTGTTACATATAAATAAAAAATAAATTTAAAAAAGAGGAAAAAAGAAGAAGAAGAAGAAGAAGAAGAAGAAGAAGAAGAAGAAGAAGAAGAAGAAGAAGAAGAAGAGGAAGAAGAAGAAGAAGGAAAAGACTCCCAGACACAATTTCCAAATAATTTCACACAAATTCTTTTCTGGGCAATGAGCACAGATGTATCCCCTCAAAGATTTTTTTAAGTAGTTGTATTCATTTATTTATATGTGGTGCTAAGAATCAAACCCAGTACCTCACACATGCTAGGCAAGCACTCTACCACTGAGTCAAAATCCCAGCCAAAGGTTTTTAACTGACTGACTCCAGTCTTCAGCTTTCTTTATAGCATTGAAAAGAGTGAAGAACAACTGAAGAAATACTTGCGTCAGGGCAGGGAGCACAGCTCAGTGGCAGGGGGGTTGCCTAGCAAGTGCAAAGCCCTAGTTTCAATTCTCAGTAATGCAAAAGAGAGGGGAAAAAAAACTTGCTTTAAAAAATAGTAAAAATGAGGGCTGAGGTTGTGGCTCAGTGTAGAGCACTTACCTGGCACATGTGAGGCATTGGGTTGGATCCTCAGCACCACCTAAAAATAAATAAAGTAAAGGCATTGTGTCCATCTACAACTTAAATTTTAAAAAATGGTGAAAATGACAGAGACTTATGAAGTTCAAATATATTGTAATACTTCATTCAATCAATAAACTATCATCTGGAATTAATAAAAAAAAAAAACGACACTGAGATTCCACCTCCAGTCAGAACAGCAAATATCGAGAATACAAGAAACAATAAAAGTTGGAGAGAATGTGGGGAGAAAGGTTCACTCGTGCAGTGCAGGTGGGACAGCAAATTGGTACAAAGACTCTGGAAAGCAGCATGGAGTTTCCTTAGAAAACTTGAAATGGAACCACTATTTGACATAGTTATCCCACTCCTTAGTTTATACCTAAAGGCCTTAAAATCAACATACTTCAGTGATGCAGCCACATCAATGTTTACAGCAGCTCAATTCACAATAGCCAAGCTATGGAACCAACCTAGGTGCCCTTCAACAGATGAACCAATGAAGAAAATGTGGTATACATACATGATGGAATATTATTCATCCATATAGAAGAATGAAATGATGGCATTTGCTGGTAAATGGATGGAACTGGAAACTATCACGCTACGTGAAATAAGCCAATCCCCAAATCCAAAGGCCGAATGTTCTCTGTTATGTGGATGCTAAGCCCAAACAAGAAAGGGTGGGCAAGGGAAGAATAGAAGTTCACTGGATTAGACAAAGGGGAATGAAGGGGAGGGAGGAAAATGGGAATAGGAAAGGCAGTAGAATGAATCAGACACAACTTTCCTATATTTATATATAAACACAGTGCCATGAATCAGTGTAACTCCACATCACGTACAACCGCAAGAATAGGATCTTGATTAAAATAAGTTATACTCCATGTATATATAATATACCAAAATACACTCTACTGCCATTTATATAATAATAATAATAATAATAATAATAATAATAAAACAATGAAGGGCAGCTCACTGGGGCAGAAAGCAGGGAATAGGCAGTGCCAGGACCGTCCCAGCAAAAACTGCCTACTGAGAAGGGTGTGGCAAAGTACACATCACCATGAGTTAGACACCAGCCACCTGGCAGCAGGAATGCCCGGCCCACCAAGCCCAGGCAGAGTCCGCCTGAGGTGGGCTGGACCCCATCCAGCTGTAGAACCCTCCACCCATTAACCCATGCACCTGGTCGTAGGCGGGGGGCAGAGCCAAGCAGGCCAGAATGCACCAGGACATGCTTTGGTTAGCACTGCTGATCTGCCTGGGTTTGAGCAGCCCCACCCTGGATCACAGTAAACAAGTGCATCCTCATAACTCAAAAATGAACTCAAAAAACGGAAACTTTTATTTCTTTGCAACAATCACCAAGATGTCAATTAACATAGAAGCAGAGAAGTGGTACACATTTTAGCTCGAGCTTTCGCTTCATACATACTTGGTTTGCTCCTTCCTCAGCATCAGCATCTCATGACTATTCTCTGTTTCCCAATATTTTTCTCACCACCTGTATGTGTCATGTTTCTGAAAAAGGGGCCTGGCAGGTGAAATCTTCTCATGGTGATCTGTGGATGCCACTGTGGACAGTGCCAAGGTTATGATAAGTGCTCCCAAAGGCCCAAGGGTTTTAACCCTTTCAGGCTGAGGTACTATCTGGACTTGGTAGAATCACTACCAGGGAGTCCTAATTGGAAACAGGTCAGTAGGAATGTGTAAAGGTAGGGGCTATTATGACTCCTGCCTTTCTCTTTTGCTTCCTGGCTATCATTATGTCAGCAGCTTCCTCTGTCCTTGTTCTTGCCATGATGGACTGCAAAATCCTCAGGGCCAACTGAACATGGACTGAGACCTCTGAAACCATGAACCAAACAATTTTTTTCTTTATAAGCTGATTTATCTCAGGTATTTCTAATAGTCATGGAAAACTAACTAACAAAGTCAATAATACCAATGGCTCAGCAGATGCCAGGGGGGAAAAATACAATAAATGCGGTCTTACCAGACTCACTTTTCTGAATCTTCTGTTCCCACTCTGGGGAGGGGGGACAATCCCTTAAATGTAGTTTCTCAGCTTGACTTCATTCCTTCTCCTGGCCGATATCAACATTAATGTACAACCTGCATGTGACCACAATGTTCCTTGCTGATAGAACAATGTGCTGCCAGTTTTTGACACAATGCTCCATAAACACACTTGAATGTACTGATGTTTTTATTTCTATGTAAGAGTTTCCTGGGAATGTTTGCATTTTTCATTTTCTTGGATGCTGCCACGTGGCTTTCCACCTAGGCTGATCTTGTGAGCCTGTCGTGGGTAGAGATGGCCTGATGGGTGCACAGTCCTGTCTGGTATGTCTTTAATCATCCTCCCCTGCCTGGGGGAACTGGAGTCTTGCCCATGCATGCTCTGGATCTGTACTTAGGTCTCCTTTCTCATGCGTCATCTCCTATGTTTCTGCTATTCCCTTCTTCCTTTACAAAGAAAAGTGCAACTAGTGATGAGATTGAGTTTTTGCTGCTTAACACCTTAACTCCTGGGATTGCTCACCTTTCTGTATGAGGAAAATTAAAGGAGACACAGAGACAAGATGCAGAGGCAGGAAAGAAAGACGTCAGAATGGCAGAGAGGCCAAGCTGCCAAGATTTATTTATATCAACAGGTTACTTTAGGTCATTGGCATCATTAATACATACTGTTCATTGTCTTAGTAGGCAGGTTACAGACTTAGCAACATTATGCAGCTTATTCCTCAGTCACATACTAAGTTACAATGTGCAATGTTAGGAGCTTTGTTTAGCATTCAAGAAAGTCCATTGTATAAAGTTATGTGGATGGGTTTAGGTTCAGTGAAACATTGTGGTGTTCTACCAAGAGAGTTCCTTTATTCCCAGGAGCTGTGTGCCTGAGATCAAGGCTGAGGCTGATAAGACTCAGAAGGACATTGCTGCCAGGCTTCCTGTGTCTTTGCACAGAAGTTTTCCCAGCAGCCAGGCATTCTGTGTCTTTGCACACAAACTTCCTAGCCATTAAGCATGCCACAGTCATGAAGCTATCAGAGACCTCAATCCCAAACACAGAATCCCTACATTTCTGACATAAACGTGAATATAAATACACTTTGGTTTCCCAGCTCATTAATTTGCTTTGATTTTTATCAATTACTTCCTCCCAGTTTCCTTTGGTACTTAAACCATGTAGGTCCTGGTATTTTATCTTGCTATTTCAATACAGAAGTCACATAGACTTAATTTCTCTACTAAGTACTGTTTTGTTTATGTCCCAGGAGTTTGAAAACAAAGGGCTTTTCTATTCAGAGCTTTCTTAACAGATTTCAAATCTGCCTCTACAGTCAGTCCTCTTTTTAGTCTGAGGGTACTCGAGATGTGTGTTTCTTGAATTTTCTAAATGAAAATGCTACCATTTATACTAATCTTATTAGACCTTGATTAAATATATAGCTTTTTCTTCTAACTTGGTTAAGGTTTCTTTTGTGGCCAAATGTATAATTAATTTTTGCAGTGATTCTGTAGACCTACAAATAACATGTTGTTTTCTGTTGCTATTAGCAATGACCTACATACTAAATCCAAGGTATTATTCTCTATTTATCTAATTTTGATAGACATATATTGAAGCCCCTCCCTGTCAATGTGTTTTTACTGAGCTGCCTGCCATTTCTAGCAGCGTTGGCTTTGGGAATTTGGCCATCATCTGGCTTACTCCAGGCAGGCTCCTCACTTCTTTATTTCTGCTACAACTTAGCTGTCCACCACTGCATCACATCACATGTTGGACCTGTAGAGTCCACCTGTCTGATGGTAATATTGCCCATCCTGCCTTGATTTAATTTATAACTCTCTGCAAACTTAATTACTGCCAGCCCTACTTCACCATGACGGTTCATGTGCATTTTGTAAAAGAAAGGTCGCTAGCATTTGTTTTAACATGGCATGCTAACATTCTCTGTATGAAGGGAGATACTCTTTAACATTTTGCTTTTGCTTAACTATGTACTTTACCTTGGTCATTTCCTCACAAATTAATATTTATTCCTTTTTCGTGCTAATTTGTACAGACCTCTCCCCTGTCTATTGCATTGGGAGGCATCTCCCCTTCTCTGCTCTTACAATGAACCTAAGAAAAACTTGAATAAGCACTCTTATTTCACATGGTTTTATGCCCAATTCTATACCTCATATAGCTAAAAAATACAAGACTCCCACTAGCTTTGCCATAGATAACAATTCAACTATGCAGGTCACAGGTTAATGTTTGCCTAAGTTGCTTTTCAAAAACTGGCAGGTTTTTGTTTAGCTCAAAGCAGCTGAAATCCCCCAGTCTTTCAATTGGGCCTGCACATGAGTCCTATGGGTGAGCATTTGATGTCAAAAGGCCAAACATTCCGCCCTCAGATCATGCTACTGTGGCCATTTTCTGAACACCTGTCCCATCAAGTGATATGTAGATTCACTATGCACACAGACAACAGAATCCCTCACCTCAAATCCTCTTTCACTGGCTCTCTTGTCACATAAAACCCCTAAGCCTCAGGGAGATGAATTTGAGTCAGCCATCTTGTGAATGAACTCTCTTTCTAGCAACTTGCAGATTCAGGGAGGATCACACTGTGAGGCAGGCATGACAGGCCTGGTTTGGTGACAGATAAACCACTGCCTAGACCCCCAGAACACTCTGTTTCGACCCCTTCATCTTGGGGTTTGGGGAAGGAAAGAGTCTGCTCTTGAACACATGATTTTCACTTTGGCCATCTCTTCAGAACTCAGACTTGGTTTCTAAGAAGACTGACAGCTTTCTTCCTCTAAGATCAATCTCTGAGAAGACTGATATCTTTCCCTCTCTCTAGGGTAAGCTACTCTCCAAGCTACAAGGCTGTCGTTCTTCACCTCTCTTGCCAGTGAGTGACCACAGTTTAAGCTGATGAGAAGTGAGCAGAAGGAATGTGGGGACTAGGGGATCCGCTTCCATGGAGCCAACAGAGCTGTGTGGCACTTTGTCCTACCCTTTTCCCCTAAAACCCTCTGAGTCCAGGGACAGAATTGGGGATGGAATCCAGCTACAGAGAGGCTGGGTCAGCAACACAGTGAGGTCAGCATGGAGGAACACTTCCATTTCTTTTATAGAAGGAAAAAGATCAATCTCTCTCTCTCTGATCCATATCTTTTTATCCCTCCCTAAGAAGACTGACAGCTTTCTTTCTCTAAGATCAATCTCTGAGAAGATCTATGTCTTTCCCTCTCTCTTTCTCAGGTGGATATCTTTCTCTACAAAGATTGATACTTTTCTCTCTCATCCTCTCTCCTGTGATCCAACAATGCTGAGATTTCTGCAGTGCGTGGGCAAAAATATCCAAACTAGGCCCCAGCTCACACTTAAAATACTCTGTGAACTCAGGCCATACCCTTCCCTCCTCTAGGACATAGATATTTCTGTCTGATCAGGACGCAGGGCTAGGGAGGTCATGCATGATTCTCAGGATCTGGTGCTTTCACCAGATCCATCCAAGCCCACTTCTTATAGACACAACACCTCACATTTACTTTGTGGATCCACCCCTCCCCCCAACCTCCATGTAGCTGAGAGGGACTTATTATACATTCTGGCTTTGGTACACAGGGTGTGATGCACTCTATTTGCGGCCATCTTCAAATATTTTAATTTTCCAAATTCTGGCAAGTGTGTGATGTCCATCTGCCAAATATGGTTAGGTATCAGTCCTCTAGGATTGACTCCAAGATTAACTTGTGGTAAAAAGGTCACACAATTTTGACATTGTTTTATTTTTTGTCTAGCCTGTTCTTTAGTTATTTTAAAACGCTTTTGTAAAGTATTAGCATTGACATGGAACTTTTTATGAAAATTTGTAGCTTCTTCTAGTGTAGAGAAAATATGTATGTCATGTGTAGTTTTATCTGCTAAATCATTGCCCAAACTAAGGGCTCCAGGCAATCCTATATGTGCCCTGATATGTCCTATACAGAATGGATCTTTTCTGTCCCAGATTAGACTTTGTATAGTGGAAAAAAAAAGAAAACAGTAGAAGAAGGGGAAATCCTACCAGCATCTTCAAGGGATACTATAGCATTAACTATATACTGACTATCGGAAAATAAATACAGAATCTTTAAACATCACAAAAGCTTGTAATACTGCATTAAGCTCTACCTTTTGAGCTGATTGTTTGGGTACTAAAAATGTAAAAGTTTGATCAGGTGTAACTGTTGCTGCTGTACCATTATTTGACCCATCAGTGAATATATTTGGAGCATTCATGATAGGTGTTTTTCTTGTCATTTTTGGAAAAATTACAGGATGCAATGACCAAAAAGACATTAAAGGATTAGATGGTAAGTGGTTATCAAATGAAACATTAGATTTGCACATGATTATTGCCCAAGTATTTAACTCATTAGCTAATTCATCAATTTGATTCATAGTATATGGAGTAATAATTTTATTGGGAGAAATTCCAAACACTGCCTTTGCTGTTTTTATTCCTTTGAGTATTAATTGTCCTACAGCCTCAGGATACCTAGTAAGAATAGTGTTAGGAGAATAAGATAAATGTATCCATAATAATGGACCTTCTTGCCAAAATACTCCTGTAGGAATATTTTTTGTTGGTAGTACAATAAATAATAAAGGCAAACTTATATCAATTCTATCCAAATGCATATTTTCCATATATGTTTCAATGATTTTTAATGCCCTTCTTGCTTCAGGTGTTAACATGTGGGGTGAATTTGGATCTGATAGGCCTTTAGGATATCAAATAAAGGTCCCAACTCTCCTGTTGGTATGCCTAGATAAGGCCTTATCCAATTTATGTCTCCTAATAACTTTTGAAAGTCATTAAGTGATTTGAGTTGATCTACTCGTATTTGAATTTTTGGTGGATGGACCATGGTTGAGGATAATAGAAATCCTAAATAATTGGAAAATTTAATTGTACTTTATCTATTGCTACATCTAGATTATAATTTTTTAATAAATTTGTAAATGTGGCATAACATTCTAGCAATGTGCTTTTATTTTGTGTGCTAATAATCCATCATCCATATAGTGAAATATTTGTAGTTCACGATTT
This sequence comes from Urocitellus parryii, assembly GCF_045843805.1. Classification (NCBI taxonomy): domain Eukaryota; kingdom Metazoa; phylum Chordata; class Mammalia; order Rodentia; family Sciuridae; genus Urocitellus; species Urocitellus parryii. Next base: position 119,731,492 of record NC_135537.1, on the reverse strand, counting down.
TGATTTCTAAGTGTCTGGATTGCTTTGTTAACAAATTTGACACATAATTGGGCTGTTAATCCCTTGAGGGAGTACTTTCTTTTTTTTTTTTAATTATTTTTATTGGATGTTCACAACATTACAAAGCTCATGACATATCATATTTCATACATTAGATTGAAGTGGGTTATGAACTCCCAATTTTACCCCAAATGCAGATTGCAGAATCACGTCGGTTACACATCCACAATTTTACATAATGCCCAATTAGTAATTGTTGTATTCTGCTACTTTTCCTATACCCTACTATCCCCCCTCCCCTCCCCTCCCATCTTCTCTCTCTACCCCATCTATTGTAATTCATTTCTCTCCTTGTTAATTTTCCCATTCCCCTCACAACCTCTTATATGTAATATTGTATAGCAATGAGGGTCTCCCTTCATTTCCATGCAATTTCCCTTTTCTCTCCCTTTCCCTCCCATCTCATGTCTCTGTTTAATGTTAATCTTTTCTTCCTGCTCTTCCTCCCTCCTCTGTTCATAGTTGCTCTCATTATATCAAAGAAGACATTTGGTATTTGTTTTTTAGGGATTGACTAGCTTCACTAAGCATAATCTGCTCTAGTGCCATCCATTTCCCTGCAAATTCTATGATTTTGTCATTTTTTATTGCTGCATAGTACTCCATTGTGTATAGATGCCACATTTTTTTTATCCATTCATCTATTGAAGGGCATCTGGGTTGGTTCCACAGTCTAGCTATTGTGAATTCTGCTGCTATGAACATTGATGTGGCAGCATCCCTGTAGCATGCTCTTTTAAGGTCTTCAGGGAATAGTCCGAGAAGGGCAATAGCAGGGTCAAATGGTGGTTCCATTCCCAGCTTTCCCAGGAATCTCCAAACTGCTTTCCAAATTGGCCGCACCAATTTGCAGTCCCACCAGCAATGTACAAGAGTACCCTTTTCTCCACATCCTCGCCAGCACTTGTTTGACTTCATAGTGGCTGCCAATCTTACTGGAGTGAGATGGTATCTTAGGGTGGTTTTGATTTGCATTTTGAGGGAGTACTTTCCATTCATATCTCTGATCGGGACCTTCATGATTCAGTGAAGGGATAGTAAATGCAAAACATGGACTATCCTCAGGATGAATTGGAATTGAAAAAAAAACAATCTTTAATATCTATAACTAAAATATACCAGGTTTTTGGCAAAGCAGACAATTGAGGAATCCCCAATTGAGCAAGTTCCCATAATAACCATCTCATTATTAATGGCTCTTAAATATTGCAATAATCTCCATTTACCAGATCTTTTTGATGACAAAAATGGGAGTATTATGGGGAGATACAGAAGGTTGTATATGTCCTTCTGCTAATTGTTGTTTGACCAGGTCATGGGCTGCTTGTATCTTTTCTTTAGTCAGGGGCCACTGAGGAACCCATACTGGTCTTTCTGATTTCCAAGTAATTTTTGTCTCAGTGGCCCTTTCTGAAAAACCAACCCATGTCTGTTCCTTGATCTATTTGTATTGGTGCTGCTATACCTTGTTGTTTTTCTAATGTTTTTTCTTTCCTAAAACCTTGTCTAGCCCTAATAGTGGGTGCATTTTGATTGATGTTATTTGTTAATGTTAGTCCTAATTGATCTAGGACATCTCATCCCCATAAATTTGCGGGGAGATGATCCAATACATATGGTTGTATAGTTCCTTCACATCTTTCAGGATCCTTCCAATCTAACACCATTGCACTTCTATGGGGATTAGTCGCCACTCCTAGGCCGCGAAGTGTTTGAGTGGCTTGTTGTAATGGCCAATGTTTTGGCCATTCTTGACGAGAGATGATGCTAAGGTCTGCACCTGTATCCATTAGTCCATTGAATTCATGTCCTTGAATATTTAGTTTTAGCATGGGGCGAAAATCTAAATTTAAAGAAAGCATAGCCCAATCTACACCTGTGGAGCCTAATCCCTTGGAACCTCTTTCTACAGTACGACTGGAAAATTTATCATGTAGGCTGGCTATTATTAGTAACTGTGCTATTCTAATTCCTGGTGAAATTACTGATATACCCTTTGGAGAACTGGCTATAATTTTTATTTCACCTTCATAATCGGGATCAATTACCCCAGGACTTATCATAAGTCCTTTTAGAGTAGAAGAACTGCGACCCAATAATAAGCCTACTGTTCCTTTGGGAAGAGGTCCTTTTACCCCTGTGGGAATGATTTGAACTCCCATCTCTGGAGTTAGTACTGTTCTGGCGGAGGCGCAGATATCCAACCCTGCACTCCCTCTGGTTTGTCTGATGAAGGATCTAGTGGACAATGTGTCCTGGGCACTACCCTGATGGGATTGCTGGGTTCCTCCAGTGCTCCGTATATTTGTGGTTTGGGACCCCGGAGCATTGGGCCCCCCTCTCCATTTTTTGGCAATGGAGCCTGATGCCTTTCTTCATGATATTGTGGATAAACACCAGGTTCTTGTTCATTTTTTGATAATGGAGTACCCTCTATGGTGGTTTTAGAACGGCATTCATTAGCCCAATGTCTCCCTCTACGGCATCGTTGGCAAATTCTCAGTATTCTACTCCTTTGATACCTAGTTTTGTTAAACCCTCCTCCTATGGGGCAATTCCTTTTAAAATGTCCTGTTTGTTCACAATTGTATCATGTTCTTGGCCTGGCATCTAAAGCCTGTTTTACTGTAGCTGCCACAATTTGCCCTTGTTCATTAATGTCTCTACATAATTTAATATATGTGTTTCAATCTTCATGTTTCCATGGTCTAATGACTTCTCTGCATCAACAATTCCTTGCTCATGAGCCAGTTGTTTTATTAATGGCATTGCTTGTTCTGTATTCCCCAAAACTCTAGTAGCTGTTTGAATAAGCCTATCTACAAATTCAGCATAAGGTCCATTAGCTCCTTGTATTACCTTAGATAATTGACCTTGTAAACCTCCATGTTCTTGTAAAGTCTTCCATGCCCTAACCACATCTACAGCAATTTGTATGTATACGCCAGGATCAAGTGGCTCCTGAATTGTGTCCAGCCAGACTGTGGCAGCAGAGGGACACTGGGCAAGCCTCAGAGATACAGTGACTTGTCCAAGGTCATATGAGAGGACAGGAGGAGGAGCTGGGTTGAAACCTAAATGTGTATCCTCAGAGCTGGGACCCTGGCTGCACCCAGGCCTGTCAAGGGATGTGGGTTGGCTGTGTACACACATGGTTGGATGTTGGGGGTGGCTGTGTACACACATGAAAATGTCATGGGGCTGGAGGAGAGCCAACAGAGGGACAAACATGGGTTTATCTGGAGGATGGGTTAGGCCAGGAACCCCAAGACATGGCCTCTCCCTTCCTTGGTCATGGAACCCAGTAACCAGGAACCTACATTCTAGCAACAGCCTCCTCCCAGCTCATTTGCTGAAATCCTTTGGATGACAAATCATGTTTTCTTGCTTACCCTGTGGAGGCCGACTCCTTAGGAGGCCCCGTCACCAGAGCTACCCCCATGGCTACACGGTCCCTTCCCCAGACCAAATCCACTGGACACCCCAAAGAACAAAATTTTGGAAACGACTGTGATGTTGCTTCAGATCCTGCTGCCAGTCCCCTGATGGTGGTACTCCTCCAAGTGACACTCCTACAAGTGGGAGGAGTAGCTTAAGATCCACACATGATAGCCCTGGTGAGGTATATCCAGGAGAGAACATCACTGTGAGTAGCCCTGCAGAGCCCCACCACCTTGCTCCTCTGTAGGGGAGAACAGGGACCTGAGGCAGGAATAGGTGGTGAGAGACTGTAAGCTTCCTGTCCTATCATGGTCACCCCCAGGACAGGGCTAAATATGGGGAATGAATGTGTCTAGGGTACATCCTGGGCACCCAGTGTGATTTCCAGTCCTCGCAGGGTAGAATCCTGAGACACAGCGTCTGTATGAGGTCGGGGGGAGCAGAAGGTCACATGGGGCAGAAATACCCTGAATGGAGGCCAGCAAGGACTGGGGCTCTTGGCCAGCTACCAGGCACTGTATTCCATTCTTTCCACGGTTTATCCTCAACAAGCGATGGAACTGCAGTTTCAGCTCCAAATCCATGTGCAGAGAGAAATATCCAGAGCCAAGCACCACTGGGCAGGAGCTGGGCCTCAGGGTGAGTGCGGGACAGAGGGGACTCTACCTGCAGAGAACAGAGCAGAATAAAACTGAATAAGAACACAGACACCACCAGGACCACCTTCCTGGTAGGATTGTCAGGTGGAGGGGCAGAGTCCCCACTGTGAGGAATCTGAACAACAAATTCTCACCCATCCTCCTCACCCTCTCTGCCTGCCTCATTCGTGGACTCATCCAAGGTCACTGTTCCCATATTTGTGAAAACATCAGAACAGTAACATGGACATTATTTCATTTTAATTCTCTGATGATTTGTACTCTGTCATCCAACTGACTATAATTCCTACACCCAGGCGTCCAGGTGACAATGGCCTGATGGTCCTTCCACACACTCTCCACGTCTTACACAGCATCAGGATGACTAGGGATGAGTTTAGCTGAAACACTACAAGGCTCATGCCAATTGGTCCATTTCTCTGGTACTTGCTGTCTCAAGGAACACAGACTGTGAAAGCAGGACCTGGGCCCCCAGGACCTCACCACCTTCCAGGGGGACCCGGGTTCGACAGCCATTCAGCCTTTCAGGGCTGTGGGAACTGGACCTCATTCCGTCCTGGAGCCATTTCAACAGCACGACAGAGAATGATGTCCTGGGTGTCCTAACACAGGGACCCTCCTGTCTGGGATGAGCCCGTTTTTCCCATGTCTAGAAGGTGATGTGCTGGTGGGACTCAGGGGATAAGCTCCTAATGCAGGGAGCTGCCACCTCTGCTCAGCTAACAAACTGGCCTGAAGCTGCTGTGTTTCTAACTATCCCCTCAGCAATTCCACTGTGAACTCTACCAGGAATTGCTCTGCTGGGGCTCTCCTGTCCCTCTGTGGGACAAGCCCCTATTTGCTTTGGCTATTGCACTGGACTCCATCCCCAGACACTTCTGGTGGTCAGTTTGGCACTGACTCTGTTTCCTCAATGTCCCAACCAAGAAGGTGGCTACAGAGGGGATGATACAAGCATTGGATATGTGTTCCAGGCATACTCCCTGGGGGACCTGGAGGACACCCTGGAGCCCATCTTCATCTTTCAATCATCCTCTTCGGCCTCAAACATCTTCGGCCTCAAACATTTGGCCCAACAAGAGATGGGCCAAATGTTGGGAAGGTAAGCCCTGCCCAGGGTGACAGGATCACATACAGCTGTGAGTCCTCAAACTGGCCCTGGGCCTCTCTGAGCTTCAGCCCTCTCCTCTGAACTGTGGGGTGCCAAGATCACTGACCTCATGGTAGGAAAGGCCAGGCCTCTCATAATGTTGCCCCCCATCCCTCTTGGGTGGTCTCCTCACTCCCTCACTTGCATTTGCCTCACTACCCACTTGGAAATGTCCACAGCCAGGTCACTGTCACAGGCCCCGAGGAGGAGGACCAAGGACACCAGGTCCCAGCCTTGATAGAAAACCTGGAGCCCAAGAGGAACATATCGAAGGTGAGGAGGACTGAGGTGGGGTTATGAGTATGTCAGAATGGGACAGGGATGGACAAGCAGAGCATACTGCACAGGAACTTGGGCGGGGCAGGAACAATGAGAGGAAGAGCTGTCATTGTCTGTGTGCATTCTGGGAACACTGCCTGGTGTTGGGTTTGTTTGTTGAATTGTATGAAAGGCAGTAGGGAATATTCTGTCCCTGGACCTAACATGGATAGTCTGTGGACCTTTACTCCTCTAGCAGCTCTCGTGCTTGTGGAAGCTCCCGTTCGAGGTCCACCACCTCCACCATCTGATAGAGAACTGGAGCTGGACAAACCTGCAGTGGACCATCAAGGCCAACACCCCCTGCTGGACCTTCAGTCACTACTGGATCTAGAGAGGAACCCAGAGCCTCTGTTCTTCTCCCAGATCCTTTGGTTATTCGTTTTTATTATCTGTGTTTATTATTGTATTATTTAGAATTAAAGATTTTTTTTCATTGTTAAAAGATGCAGTCATTTGTCATCAAGTGCCTTCTCTAAACTGTGCACTAGTCACCACTATGCAGTTCCAGAACATCTTCCGGAATTCGGTATCCATGACCACTGCCTCCCCACTCTCCTGCTAGTCCCCAGCGACCCCTTAGCTTCTAGTCCTGTGATATGCTGAGTCTGCATTTTTTAAACCAGTGCAGTCTGATTTCTTCTGGGCTGTGTAAAGTTGGAAGGGCCTAATTATGTTTCCTTAGAAGGGAAAATGCCATAGAGATCTGTTTCTTTATGTTTTTGTTTTGTTTTGTTTTGTTTTGTTTTGTTTTGTTACATTTTGTTACTGGGCTTGAGCCCAGAGGCACATTACCACTGAGCTACATCCATGGTCTTTTCCTTTTTCATTTTGAGTCTGCCTCTTGCTTGTTTGCTGTGGCTGCCCTAAACCTAAACCCTTTGCCTCAAAGCAGTGTTATTTGCAAATAAAAATACTACTACTACTACTACTACTACTACTACTACTACTGACTACTACTACTAATAATGTCCAATGCCCGGAGAAAAGATAAATCTGCTTTGTAACAGGGAACACATCCAGCAGGCAAAACCAAAAATGTCCAGCTCCCTGTCATTAGAGTTTGTGATTCTCCACACCAGTGCTGAACAAGAGAGTATGTGGAGACATCATTTACACTAACATCAATAAGCCAAGTAAAATAATAAAGCACTTAGAAAACATACACACTTGCAGTAGATCGTAAACATAAGATAAAGGAAAAGATACGAAAGTCCAGCTCATCTTGCATTACCAACCCACTTGAGAGAGAGCTCCAGGTTCAGAAACAGACCTGTGGCTCCCAGTGGGCACACAGCCTGGACCCCACCCATTGAGCACCCCCGTTGCACCTGCTCCCATCCCAGAACTGCCCTTTACTTCTCCTATTCTTTTTTTCTTTTTTTGTATTTTTATTGAAACTAATTTATTTTAAAATGTAAGACTTTTTAAAAAAATGTTCAGCTAATTGGCTTTAAGTGCATTTCACTGTCCTGTGTCTGGTACCCACACCCACCCACACCTGCTCTCCCTCCTGCTTGTCTCCAGGGAACACCCTCCCTCTGATCTTTCTCTTCTGGCTTTCTCATGTCACTGTAGTCGGACTTTTGTGTTTGTCCACACAATATTGGCAGGGACTGTTAATTAATTTTCTTTGAATGGTAAATCCCATATAGATCCAAGATTTTTAGTTTTTTGTTGTTGTTGTTGTTGTTGTTTAATTAGTATTAGAAATTGAACCCAGGGGCACTTACTGAGTGCCTCATCTCCAGTTTTTTTTTTTTTTCTTTATGAGATGGATTCTCACTAAGTTCCTGAGGAGCTCCCTAGGTTGGGGAAACTGACCTCCAACTTTAAATCCTCCTTCCTCAGCCTCCTAAATCACTGGGATATCGTTATGTGCTACTCATCTAGCAGGTCTAAGTGTATATGTAAAAAGAAAGCTTCTTAGAAAATACTTTGATAACATTTAAGTTGAAAGCATTTTTTTTTCTGACTCAAGGGTCAGAATTCATAAAGGAAATGACTGCCTCCTGATAGAAAAACAAAAAGAACATAGATACTTAGAAAGACAAATTACAACTAGCAAAGTGTTCCTTAAACAACCAGAGACATGAAAAATTGTGATCTGTATATGTAATAAGAATTTAGTGCATTCTGCTGTGAAATAGAAATAAAACTTAAAATAAAATAAAATTGGACCCTCCCCCCAAAAAAACCTAGAGTGATATAAGATTAACATCCCAGGGACACGTAATACTTCATGAGAAAATCATTTTTCTAGGGGGACAAAGAACAAATTCCTGCAATTCAAAAGGGAATCACTGCACATAGTAACTGTGAACCTTTGAATGTTGACACACCATGGTCAACACACTTACTACTGAGAGTTTGTTTGTTTGTCCCCATTGATGGGCAGGTTTTAAGGCTTGTGCTGAACAGCCCTGGTGAGAATACAGGAGACAGAGGCCTGGGCAGATCCCCTGGGAGATGTGACCACGGATACTCCTCAGAATCATCTTGCAGCTCCCTTCCAAGTTCTTAGCCTGTGTCCCTTCCTTCACCCAGCATGTCGAAAGCTAGGTACTTATCCTGCCAGCACTGTTGGAAATGGCCAGAACTGGAGTCATGTACAGGGGATGAATGGCCACATCTGCTCCCCATGTACCAAGGAACACTGTGGCTGCTGAGGTGGGTCTATCTGTGCCCACAAGGATAGAAGTCAAGGAAGCTGTTACATGAACACACTGGTGTGTTCAGGGTGTCTCTATAGAGGATCTCATTTGATAAAGGACACATCAATGATATAAATCTACAGGAAATGCAAGTGAGAACTGCTGTGGCTTTTTCCCACAGGATTTGGTACAGGACTACTGGTACCAGGAGACAGATTGAGTATTCTGGCCTGGCCTCCCACAGCGATTGCTCAGTGTGTGGGTCCATCCCTGGAACAGCACAGAAGGGCCAGTTCAGGTTCATAGAAAGGAATTATGGTGGGGCTGTGCTTAGCTTTCTCTTTCCTATCTGAGAAGGAGCATTCTTAATACAACTTGGATGAGCTTTGAATAGGCCAGACTGTAAAGTTACTGTAATATTAGCAAAACCTATAGGTACAGGGCAATATACCTCATGTCCATAGACAGAAAAATCCTTAATACTGGTAGAATAAATTCAACAGAACATGATTAAATCATACACTAGGACCAAATGAGATTTATCCCAGTTGCAAAAATGTTTCAAAGCACAAAAATAATTCAGTGGGGTCAACTGTACTGACAGAATGAAAGATAAAATCATATTATCTCATTAGGTGTAGAACGATGATTCTGAAAAAAATCAACACTCTTTCATGATGGATGGCCTACAAAAATTAGGTAAAAAGGAATGCACCACAGGACAATAAAGGTCACACAGGGTCTGCCACATCAAATGTTGTATGTAGTGGCCGAAAAATGGAAAGCTTTTCCTTAAGATCATGACCAAGGTGAGGCTGCCCACCCTGCAGCAATGTCTGTTCCATGTAGTGCTGAAGACCTCAGACAGAGGAATCTGAGAGGAAAAAGAAACCACAGGAATCCAAACCAGGAAGGAACAAGGAAGGGCCGCCTCTGTTGGCAGAGGACAAGTCCTCTTCATAGAGAATGCTACACTCTTTTCCAATGAAAACTGTTAGAACTAATTAACAAGCTCAGTCAAGGTTCAGGAGACCAAATCCACCTGAGAAAATCAGATGCATTTCCATGTCCTTAATAATCATCTACCAGAAAAAAAATTCTATTTATAATAGCACCCAAAGGAACAAAATACTAGTAACAAAATGAGCCAAATTATTCAAAGAAAGCAAACTGATCTGCAGAGTGAAAATTAGTAAACACTGATGAAAGAAAATGAACACATACACGGATGGATAGATACAGTGTGCTTATGGATGGAAGAATAAATATTGTTAAAATGTCCAGGTTACCCACAGCAAGAGATTCAGTGACATTTCTGTCGATCTAGCAATGACTATCTTATTTGGTATAGAAAGAAAATCCTTTAATTCAATAAGACAAAAGGTCATGAATAGTCATCTCATCTGGACAAAAAAGGACAAACAAGAGGCATCATACTAAGTGATTACGAATATATTGCAGGACTCTAATAAATCCACTCAGATAGTGACATGAAAGATGACACAAAGAAGACAACAGAGGATACCATATGAATATGGAACACAGGAGAGAGCTCAGATACAAACCCAGGCATTACTGAAAAGGCACCAAGACCCTACATGTACAGTGCTGGTAAAACAGGATATTTACTTGCAAAGGAATGAAGCTGGACCTGTATCTTACACAGTACATAAAACTGAACTAGGGTTGGGACATAGCTCAGTTGGTAGAGTGCTTGCCTCGCATGCATGAGGCCCTGGATTCAATTCCTAGCACCAGATGCACGCGAGTTCGTGTACGCGCGCATACACACACAAACTAAAAATGGATTAAAGACACAGAAACAGATCCACATAAATCTGAGTTATGACAAAGGTGCCAAAAGCACACATTGGAAAAACAAGAGTCTCTTTATAAATGGGGCAGGGAAAATTCAATAGCAATGTGTAGAAGGATGAAAATAAATTCCTATCTTTCACTTGTCCTAGGAATTAGACCAGAAACATCAAATTGCTACAGGAATGTGGAAAAGATTCCAACACATTGGAAGGGGTACTGACTTCCTTGATAAGATCCTTAAAACTCATGAAATAAAAGTGAGAACAAGTGTGAAAGCATCAAAGTAAAAAGATTCTGTACAGGAGAGAAAACAATTAAGAGTGTAAAAGAGAGCCTACAGAATCAGAGAAAAGGTATGTCAGATACCCTTCCAACAGGGTATGAATAATCAGAAATATTATATAAATATTATACACTAACAATCGGAAAACCTTAATGAGCCAAATAAATGGGCAAAAAAAAAAAAAAATCTAAAGGGAGATTTCTTACAAGAAAAAAATCAAATGGCCAACTAACATGATGCTGGGTATTCTGCAGTGGGGGAGCAAATCGACTCCAACTGAGGCCACAGCATCTACTTAACTCACCGTGTGAACTCAGGCCAGACCCTTCCCTCCTCTAGGACATACCTAATCCTGTCTGATCAGGAGGCAGGACCAAGAGTGTCACGGACGTTTGTGTGGATCTGGTGCCTACACCAGACTGCCATCCAAGCCCACTTCTATTAGTCACGGCACCTCACATTCGCTTTGGGGATCCACTCCTCCCCCCACACCCATGCAGTGAAGAGAGGCTAATTACACTTTCTGACTCTGGGGAGATGAGAGAAAAGGATCTCACATTTGAAGAAGGATGGCAGACCCAGGTATGTGGTGCGTGGCACCGTCTCCATGCCTGTGCCAATGGTAGTGTATACATGCTGGGAACGCAAGGCCAGGCTGCACCAAGCAGGGCACACCTGCACCTACCCTGGGAAAACAGTAACCTGGGACTCTGCAGCACCACCCTTTGCAACCCTGCCCAGCCTGGGAAACTATGCAGCAGACGGCCTATGTGTCCAGAAGGCCTATGTGTCACTTCCTCTCTAACCCTTCACTGGACAAGTGGGAAACTGAGGCCCAGTGTCACATAGGGACTGGCCCAGACAATAGGACCTCAGGCCTCAGTCATCTCCCATAGTGTTTCCTTTGGATTAAGAACTTCTATGATCCTGGGGACACCTGCCTGCCTTTGCCATGTGACAGTATTTTTTTCAGCCTCCCAATAGGTACAAAAACAGAGAGGCATACACGTGGAGATCAGAGAGTAGGTCAGAGTAAATGGAGGCCCCAGGAGGTGACATGGAAAAGGAGAGGCCAGGCATGGTGGTGCACATCTGTGATACCAGCAGCTCCGGAGGCTGAGGAAGGAGGATCAGAAGTTCAAAGTTAACCTCAGCAACACTGTGACAACCTGCCTCAAAATAAAACACAGAAAACCAGGTTGGTGATGAGGCTTGGGGGCTAAGCGCCCCTGGGATCACTCCCTGAGACCAAAAACAAAAGAAGAAAGAGGAGAGAGACAGCACTTCCATGGAATAAGGGCAGCCCGTCTCCATGTACCCTGACTGGGACGCAGAGAATGGAAAGGGGGAAAAGGCCAGAATTTCATTGTTGGGGGTCCCTAAGGTGCCCAGGGATGTGCTTACTCTCAGTCATCCCAAAGAGAACAAGGTAACAAGGTGGGTGGCTCTGGGAGGTGAGGATATCCCCACTAATTGCATTTCAACCCCCTCAAGATGCAGGTGGAGAAAGAAGGCCAGGAAGGAAAATGGTATTTTCAAAGTCATGAGGCGGGAGACAATGCCTGTTCTTAGCTCTACTCTATGTGACAGTTTACCTGTTCCCATATTTTAGCTCTACTTTTGTGCATTATAGACGTGTGACAACCTGGTTTGTGTCATCTCACACATGTCTGGTGACTTTGCTAGGAAGTAGATTCTAGGATGACGCCCCTGTGCAGGGGAACACTGGTTAAGCCTTAGAGACACGATGACTTGTCCACAGTCCCATGAGAGGACAGGAGGAGGAGCTGGGTTGAAACCTAGCTGTGTCTCCTCAGAGCTGGGACCCTGGCTGCACCCAGGCCTATCAAGGGATGTGGGGCCATTGTTGGGGTTGGCTGTGTACACACACAAAAAGTCATGGGGCTGGAGGAGAGCCAACAGAGGGACAAACGTGGGCTTATCTGGAGGATGGGTTAGGCCAGGAACCCCCAAGACATGGCCTCCCTTCCTTGGTCATAGAGCCAAACAGAACTTGGAATCCAGTAACCAGGCACCCACTTTCTAGCAACAGCCTCCTCCCAGCTCATTTGGTGAAATACTTTGAAAGCCAAAAGATGTTTTCCTGCTTCCCCTGCGGAGGCCGACCCTTTAGGAGGCCACGCCGCCAGAGCTCCCCCTATGGCTGCACGGCCCCTTCCCCAGACCCAATCCCCGGGACACCCCAAAGAAGGAACTTGTGGAAAAGACTGCGATGCCATTTTCGATCCTGCTGCCAGTGCCTCACTGGTACTCCAATTGGCACTCCTCCAAGAGGGAGGAGGAGCTTTAGATGCATACCTGATAGCCATAGCCGTGGTGAGGTACATCCAGGAGGGAACATCACCGTGAGTAGCCCTGCAGAGCCCCACCACCTTGCTCCTCAGTAGGGGAGAACAGGGACCTGAGGCAGGAATAGGTGGTGGGAGATTGTGAGCCTCCTGTCCTATCATGGTCACCCCCAGGACAGGGATAAAGGTGGGCAATGAAAGTGTCCACGGTACATCCTGGGCACCCAGTGCCATTTCCTGTCCTACAGGGTAGAAGCCTGAGACACAGGGTCTGTATGAGGTCGGGGGAGCAGAAGGTCACAAGGGGCAGAAACACCCTGAATGGAGGCCAGCAGGGGCTGGGGCTCCCGGCCAGCTACCAGGCACTGTCTTCCATTCTTTCCACAGTTTACCCTCAACAAGCGTTGGAGCTGCAGCTTCAGCTCCAACTCCACAACCAGTGAAGACTATCCAGAGCCAAGCACCACAGGGCAGGAGCTGGGACTCAGGGTAAGTGCGGAACAGAGGGGACTCTACTGGCAGGGGACAGAGCAGAATAAAAGTGAATAAGAGCAAAGACACCACCAGGACCACCTTCCTGGTAGGGATGGGAGATGGAGGGGCAGAGTCCCCACCATGAGGAATCTGAGCAACAAATCCTCGCCCATCCTCCCCACCCTCTCTGCCTGCCTCATTCTTGGACTCATCCAAGGTCACTGTTCCCATATTTGTGACAACATCAGAACAACGACATGGACATTATTTCATTTTGATTCTCTGATGATTTGTACTCTGCCATCCAATGACTGTAACTCCAACACCCAGGTGTCCAGGTGACAATGGCCTGACGGTCCTTCCACACACTCTCCAAGTCTTACACAGCATCAGGATTACTAGGGATGAGTTTAGCTGAAACAATCACAAGGCTCCTGCCAATTGGTCCATTTCTCTGGTACTTGTGTCTCAAGGAACACAGACTGTGAAAGCAGGATCTGGGCCCCCAGGACCTCACCACCTTCCAGGGGGACCCAGATTCCACAGCCATTCAGCCTTTCAGGGCTGTGGGACCTGGAGCTCATTCCCTCCTGGGGCCATTTCAACAGCACCACAGAGAATGATGTCCTGGGTGTCCTAACACAGGGACCCTCCTGTCTGGGATGAGCCCGTTTTATCAGGGGATAAGCTCCTAATGCAGGGAGCTGCCACCTCTGCTCAGCTAACAAACTGGCCTGAAGCTGCTGTGTTTCTAACTATCCCCTCAGCAATTCCACTGTGAACTCTGCCAGCCATTGCTCTGCTGGGGCTCCTCCAGTCCCTCTGTGGGACAAGCCCCTATGAGCTTTGGCTATTGCACTGGACTCCATCCCCAGACACTTCTGGTGGGTCAGTTTGGCACTGTTTCCTTAATGTCCCAACCAAGAAGGTGGCTACAGAGGGGATGATACCAGCTCTGGATATGTGTTCCAGGCATACTCCCTGGGGGACCTGGAGGACATCCTGGAGCCCAGCGTCTTCTTTGAATCATCCTCTTCGGCCTCAAACATCTCGAGTTCCTCCACCCAACAAGAGATGGGCCAAATGTTGGGAAGGTAAGCCCTGCCCAGGGTGACAGGGTCACATACAGCTGTGAGTCCTCGAACTGGCCCTGGGCCTCTCTGAGCTTCAGCCCTCTCCTCTGAACTGTGGGGTGCCAAGATCACTCACCTCATGGTAGGAAAGGCCAGGACTCTCATACTGCTGCCCCCATCCCTCTTGGCTGGTCTCCTCCCTCTCTCACTTGCATTTGCCTCACTACCCACTTGGTAATGTCCACAGCCGGGTCACTGTCACAGGCCCCGAGCTGGAGGACCAAGGACACCAGGTCCCAGCCTTGACAGAAAACCTGGAGCCCATGGAGGAACAGGCCGAAGGTGAGGAGGACTGAGGTGGGGTATGAGTATGTCAGAATGGGACAGGGAGGGACAAGCAGAGCATTCTGCACAGGAACTGGGGCGGGGCAGGAACAATGAGAGGAAGAGCTGTCATTGTCTGTGTGCATTCTGGGAACGCTGCCTGGTGTTGGGTTTGTGTGTGGAATTGTATGAAAGGCAGTAGGGAATATTCTGTCCCTGGACCTAACATGGATAGTCTGTGGACCTTTACTCCTCTAGCAGCTCTCGTGCTTGTGGAAGCTCCCGTTCGAGGTCCACCACCTCCACCATCTGATAGAGAACTGGAGCTGGACAAACCTGCAGTGGACCATCAAGGCCAACACCCCCTGCTGGACCTTCAGTCACTACTGGATCTAGAGAGGAACCCAGAGCCTCTGTTCTTCTCCCAGATCCTTTGGTTATTCGTTTTTATTATCTGTGTTTATTATTGTATTATTTAGAATTAAAGATTTTTTTTCATTGTTAAAAGATGCAGTCATTTGTCATCAAGTGCCTTCTCTAAACTGTGCACTAGTCACCACTATGCAGTTCCAGAACATCTTCCGGAATTCGGTATCCATGACCACTGCCTCCCCACTCTCCTGCTAGTCCCCAGCGACCCCTTAGCTTCTAGTCCTGTGATATGCTGAGTCTGCATTTTTTAAACCAGTGCAGTCTGATTTCTTCTGGGCTGTGTAAAGTTGGAAGGGCCTAATTATGTTTCCTTAGAAGGGAAAATGCCATAGAGATCTGTGTTTCTTTATGTTTTTGTTTTGTTTTGTTTTGTTTTGTTTTGTTACATTTTGTTACTGGGCTTGAGCCCAGAGGCACATTACCACTGAGCTACATCCATGGTCTTTTCCTTTTTCATTTTGAGTCTGCCTCTTGCTTGTTTGCTGTGGCTGCCCTAAACCTAAACCCTTTGCCTCAAAGCAGTGTTATTTGCAAATAAAAATACTACTACTACTACTACTACTACTACTACTACTACTACTGACAATGTCCAATGCCCGGAGAAAAGATAAATCTGCTTTGTAACAGGGAACACATCCAGCAGGCAAAACCAAAAATGTCCAGCTCCCTGTCATTAGAGTTTGTGATTCTCCACACCAGTGCTGAACAAGAGAGTATGTGGAGACATCATTTATACTAACATCAACAAGCCAAGTAAAATAATAAAGCACTTAGAAAACATACACACTTGCAGTAGATCGTAAACATAAGATAAAGGAAAAGATACGAAAGTCCAGCTCATCTTGCATTACCAACCCACTTGAGAGAGAGCTCCAGGTTCAGAAACAGACCTGTGGCTCCCAGTGGGCACACAGCCTGGACCCCACCCATTGAGCACCCCCGTTGCACCTGCTCCCATCCCAGAACTGCCCTTTACTTCTCCTATTCTTTTTTTCTTTTTTTGTATTTTTATTGAAACTAATTTATTTTAAAATGTAAGACTTTTTAAAAAAATGTTCAGCTAATTGGCTTTAAGTGCATTTCACTGTCCTGTGTCTGGTACCCACACCCACCCACACCTGCTCTCCCTCCTGCTTGTCTCCAGGGAACACCCTCCCTCTGATCTTTCTCTTCTGGCTTTCTCATGTCACTGTAGTCGGACTTTTGTGTTTGTCCACACAATATTGGCAGGGACTGTTAATTAATTTTCTTTGAATGGTAAATCCCATATAGATCCAAGATTTTTAGTTTTTTGTTGTTGTTGTTGTTGTTGTTTAATTAGTATTAGAAATTGAACCCAGGGGCACTTACTGAGTGCCTCATCTCCAGTTTTTTTTTTTTTTTTCTTTATGAGATGGATTCTCACTAAGTTCCTGAGGAGCTCCCTAGGTTGGGGAAACTGACCTCCAACTTTAAATCCTCCTTCCTCAGCCTCCTAAATCACTGGGATATCGTTATGTGCTACTCATCTAGCAGGTCTAAGTGTATATGTAAAAAGAAAG
The DNA here is from genome assembly GCF_045843805.1 of Urocitellus parryii. Taxonomy (NCBI): domain Eukaryota; kingdom Metazoa; phylum Chordata; class Mammalia; order Rodentia; family Sciuridae; genus Urocitellus; species Urocitellus parryii. Next base: position 119,714,956 of record NC_135537.1, on the reverse strand, counting down.
CTTCTTAGAAAATACTTTGATAACATTTAAGTTGAAAGCATTTTTTTTTCTGACTCAAGGGTCAGAATTCATAAAGGAAATGACTGCCTCCTGATAGAAAAACAAAAAGAACATAGATACTTAGAAAGACAAATTACAACTAGCAAAGTGTTCCTTAAACAACCAGAGACATGAAAAATTGTGATCTGTATATGTAATAAGAATTTAGTGCATTCTGCTGTGAAATAGAAATAAAACTTAAAATAAAATAAAATTGGACCCTCCCCCCAAAAAAACCTAGAGTGATATAAGATTAACATCCCAGGGACACGTAATACTTCATGAGAAAATCATTTTTCTAGGGGGACAAAGAACAAATTCCTGCAATTCAAAAGGGAATCACTGCACATAGTAACTGTGAACCTTTGAATGTTGACACACCATGGTCAACACACTTACTACTGAGAGTTTGTTTGTTTGTCCCCATTGATGGGCAGGTTTTAAGGCTTGTGCTGAACAGCCCTGGTGAGAATACAGGAGACAGAGGCCTGGGCAGATCCCCTGGGAGATGTGACCACGGATACTCCTCAGAATCATCTTGCAGCTCCCTTCCAAGTTCTTAGCCTGTGTCCCTTCCTTCACCCAGCATGTCGAAAGCTAGGTACTTATCCTGCCAGCACTGTTGGAAATGGCCAGAACTGGAGTCATGTACAGGGGATGAATGGCCACATCTGCTCCCCATGTACCAAGGAACACTGTGGCTGCTGAGGTGGGTCTATCTGTGCCCACAAGGATAGAAGTCAAGGAAGCTGTTACATGAACACACTGGTGTGTTCAGGGTGTCTCTATAGAGGATCTCATTTGATAAAGGACACATCAATGATATAAATCTACAGGAAATGCAAGTGAGAACTGCTGTGGCTTTTTCCCACAGGATTTGGTACAGGACTACTGGTACCAGGAGACAGATTGAGTATTCTGGCCTGGCCTCCCACAGCGATTGCTCAGTGTGTGGGTCCATCCCTGGAACAGCACAGAAGGGCCAGTTCAGGTTCATAGAAAGGAATTATGGTGGGGCTGTGCTTAGCTTTCTCTTTCCTATCTGAGAAGGAGCATTCTTAATACAACTTGGATGAGCTTTGAATAGGCCAGACTGTAAAGTTACTGTAATATTAGCAAAACCTATAGGTATAGGGCAATATACCTCATGTCCATAGACAGAAAAATCCTTAATACTGGTAGAATAAATTCAACAGAACATGATTAAATCATACACTAGGACCAAATGAGATTTATCCCAGTTGCAAAAATGTTTCAAAGCACAAAAATAATTCAGTGGGGTCAACTGTACTGACAGAATGAAAGATAAAATCATATTATCTCAACAGCATAGAAAAATGATTCTGAAAAAAATCAACACTTTTTTTTTATGATGGACGTCCTCCAAAAATTAGGTAAAAAGAAATGCACCACAAGACAATAAAGGTCACACAGAATTTGCCACCTGAAATGTTGTATGCAGTGGCTGAAAAATGGAAAGCTTTTCCTTAAGATCATGACCAAGGTGAGGCTACCCACCCTGCAGCAATGTCTGTTCCATGTAGTGCTGAAGACCCCAGACAGGGGAATCTGAGAGGAAAAAGAAACCACAGGAATCCCAACCAGAGAAAAACAAGGAGGGGCCACCTCTGTTGGCAGAGGACAAGTCCTCTTCATAGAGAATGCCACACTCTTTTCCAAAGAAAACTGATAAACTCAGTCAAGTTTCAGGAGACAAAACCCACCTGAGAAAATCAAATGCATTTCTATATCCTTAATAATCATCTACCACAAAAACTCCCCAAATAATAATATTCCATTTACAATTGCACCAAATGGAACAGAATACTTAGGAACAAATTGAGCCAAATATATTGAAAGAAAGCAAATTTACATGTATCATACAATTTATAAAACAGTGATGAGAAAAACTGAAGACATACATGGATGGAAAGATATAGTGTGCTTATGTATTAGAAGAATAAAGATAGTTAAGATGTTCAGGCTACTCAAAAGCAAGAGATTCAGTGTCGTTCCTGTCAATCTATCAATGGGAATTTTACTAGATATTGAAAGAAAATCCTTTGATTCATATGACACCACAAAAGGTAATAAATAGCCATCTCCTCCTGAGAAAAGAAGAACAAAGAAGAGGTATTATAGTAATTGTTTTCAAATATATTGTAAGACTCATAATCCACTCGGATACTGACATGAAAACTGACTCAAAGAAGAGAGTAGAGAATACCACATGTATGTGAAACACAAGAGAAAACTCAGATACAAACCCATGCACACATAGTCAATCACCAAAAGGCACCAAGAACTGACAATAGGGAAGGTAGAGTCTCTTCAACGTATGGTGCTGGGAAAGAGGATATTTACATGCAAAGGAATGACGCTGGACCTGTACAGTACATAAAAGTGAACTAGAAATGGATTAAAGGCACAGAGGCAAATCCACATTCAAAAGAGCTGGCTGCAACATTAACCTAAGAAAATGGCAAACAGTTCATGCAACACAGGACATGAGTTTCTCAGGGCCTCTAGGGTCCTCTTCCACGCTCGAAGGCAAGAGAGCACCAGGAACCCCTCTATTTATTAGGAAAAGACATTCAATGAAATATTCCAATCAAATAAGGTAGAGGATAGAAATTCAGAAGCGGGGTTGCCCAATCCCTTTGGGTAATGCTCAAGCCCAGAGCTGAAGCACTTCCATGCAGAGTGAAGGTGAGGCCCACTTTGCTTTGCACAGTGTGTGGCTTGCGATGCCAGTTAAATACCTTCATTATTCAAGGCTGAGGGGATGTCCTTTGCTCCTGCGCAGGGTGGCCCCCAACACTGAGATTTCATACTACCACAGCCAGAATGGCAATTATCAAGAATATAAATAAGAATAATTGTTGAGGATGTGGGAGAAAAAGTATGTTAATACTTTGTTGATGGCACTGCCAACTAGTACTATCAATTTGGAAAGCAATGTAGAGATGACTCTAAATGGAACCACATATGATCCAGCTCTCCCACTTCTTGGTAATTATGTAAAGATCCAAAATCAGTATTCTATAGCACAATAGCCAAGTTATGAAACCAGCCTAGGTGCTGACCAATAGGATGAATGGATTAAGAACATGTGATATATATATATATATATACATACACAATGGAGTTCTACTCAGCCATAAAGAAAAATGAAATTATTTCATTTGCTGGTAAATCAATGGAACTGGAGAACACCTTGCCAAGTTATATAAGTCAGATTCAGAAAGCAAGGATCAAATGCCTTCTTTCATACATGTAAGTTAGGGAGAGAAAAGGGAATAAAGTTGGGGGATCTTCCAAAAAATAAGAAGGGATAGGAGTAGAAATAGGAAATAAAGGGTGAGGGAGGACAAGAGGCAAAGGGGAAGAATTTGGGGAATAAAGTTGATCAAATTATACTATGTGCATGTGTGAATATATCACAATGCAGTCCAATTTTATATGTAACTATAATGCATCAATTAAAAGAAAATCAATGAGAGACTGGGAAGATGGTAGAAGGGAGCAAGACAGCAATTCCGGATCTCCTGACCACACAGAAATGAGGCAGTGAAGGAAAATCAGAATTGAGAGATGAGTGACAAAGGTTCAAAGACTCAGTATTACCAAGCCTTAGGTCTGGAAATACTGGATACCACAGAGGAAAATCAGCACACGTTTCCCTGATCTGGAACCCAGGCCAGGATAGAGGAAGGGGTGGGGGGCAATAGAAAGAAAGACAGAGAGGGAGTAGACATTTACTTAAACTCACCCACTAAAAACATTTGGAAAGGCAGATAAAAATTTAAGTGTGATGGGAACAGCAGGGCCCTTATAACAGATCAAAGGTTAAAACCAAATTGTGAAAGGAAAGCTGAGCCAGGGGTTCACAGCCATCTCATGACAGGACATCTTCCTATGTCCAGACAGCTGCAAATGAAACCAGGGGGAAGTCCCCTGGAGTGGGACCTCATAAGAATAGAGCAAGAAAGAAGTTCTAGAGGAACCACTAGTAGATCCCAAATCAATGAAACTCCCTCTCTCCCTCTCCCCGAAAAAGGGGGTGTGGGGCTGAGTGGACTGCACCGGGAAGTGCGCCTAGACCACCACTCTGCAACCCAGGCAGAGGCAGAGAGAGGAAAAAAACAGTAATAGAGGAAAACACAAACAAACAAACAAACAGAAAAACCCTGAGCAGCATCCACTGACCTAGACAGCTTTGGCTCTGAGCAGAGGAAAATGGATCCATGAGGACCACAGCAGCACCAACCACTGACATAGAGGGGAAGCACTGTGAGAAGTTCAGGCACCATCATCTTTACAGTCCATACCAGAGGGAAGCTGTCTCAATATCCAGTGACATATCTGATTGCCAGATGGTGGCAGCTATGGTAGAAGGCTGCTAGAACAAGTTCCCTGAATATCCCAGGAAACTTAAGCAGTAGGCATCTGCAAACATAGCCCGAGGGAGGTTAGTTAAGGTGGAAAATTGCATGATCCAAGGCAACAGGGAATGTCTGCTCCCAGCCTGACCAGTGTTCACAAGTGGTGAAGGAAAAGGCATTGTTTAGACTCTGGCTGGACTTTGTATCAGTCAGAGTCAACAGAGGGAATCAATACTCTCCATTCATAACCTGGAGTAGTGGAAACTAGAACCCAAGTGAACCACCTGAGTCCCTTTACCTCAGTAACCCAGAGGGCAGCACTGGCCAGGGGGCACCTGCAGAAAATCCACATTCATGAAAAGGATCCTGTGTTGGGGAGCAGTAGACGGTGACCCACGGCAATCAGTGGGACACTCCAGCCTGCCTCCTGAATTCCTGCACACAATAGAAACACGTAGAACACAACACTGAACTCTCCAAGCATCAACTTCAGACCCGCGAGCTGATAAACCAGAACTGGCCAGTGGGAAGTTCACAGAAAACAGGGAGGTGGCTCCTGTGCCCCAGCAAAGATGGAGGGACCCACAGCCAAAGGAGGATGCACATCTTTCATTTGGGTCTGAACTCCAATGAAACCCAAAGCAAGATCCAAAAAGAATTTTCTTCACCTTGGCATGATTTACTATAAATAACTCTTAATGTCTACATTGAACTTTTTCAATTGAATAATAGTGGTTATGCTAATAGCCAAGATTCAACACATTTGACTGTTTTATCTACTGGTTTAACTGGAATCAATCTTCATATCCTTATTTGAGAGGCTCAGTTTATAGCTGCTCCTCTTACCCTTTATATTTATCTTCTTTGGTTATCTGCTACTACCTCAAACACATTCATTCATCCTTCATCCTTCCTTTTCCTTCCTTCTTCCTTCCTTTTCCTTCCTTCCTCCCTCTCATCTCTTTCCCCAATCTTTCCTCTTCCCCAATTTTAGCCCTCATTTAAAATTATAAGCAATTTTAGTCAATTGAAAAACCAACTTTAACCTATTCCAGACTTCACTACAGCTTAGACCTGGATTTGAGGAACTGGGGACAACAATGTCAACATTGTGTTTCTCATAAGGTTGAATAGCAGGAGGCTTGGTAATGAGTGATTGTAGTAAACAGGGTTTGGTGGCATTTCTCAAAGTGGTGCTGATATTGGGATCAACAAAAGTCTCATATTGACTTAAAGTACCAATATCTGGATATTCATCCAACCGAGGGCTCACAAAGTAGTCCCTTTTAAAAAAAAAAAGACAGCTATCACAACAGATGGGTAGACATACAAACAATATGAAAAGGCAAGGGAACCATCCCAAAAGCTTTAACAACCAATCCCATCAACGGATAATGCTTTAACAATTGATCCCATCAACACTGCAGTGGAGGATAATTTAGAGAGTTCATAGTTAAATTGTTGTATGAGCTAAAAGAAGATATATGGAGTGAAAGTAAAGAGAAAATATGGGAAGTAAAGTATCCCTTGAATAAAGAGATAGAGATTCTGAAAAAAAAAAAAGCTGAATGGAAATCCTGGAAGTGAAAGACTCAATAAGCCACATTAAAAATTCAATGGAAAACACCACCAGCAGACTAAACCACTTTGAAGACAGGTTTGAGGCCTCAAAGACAAAGTAAATGATCTTGAAAATAAAGTGGACCATGAAGAAAGGATGTTCAGAGACCACGAACAAAGCAACATCACACTAACTAGAGAAGAGCTGAAATCATTTTCTGTAAGGTTAGGAACAAAAGAACATGTGTATTCAATATGCTTTTGAAAGTACTGGCCATAGAAATAAGAGGTGACAAGAAAATACAAGGCATCCAAAGAGGAATGAAGGAGGTCTAAATATCCCTGTTTGCAGATGACATAATTTCATATACATAAACTCCCCTCATTATAAACATCTGGGCTGCAGGCAGCCCCTGATTTCCATGTCTCCTGGCTTCTCAAGGCTCCCATCAAGCTGGCTGCACATGGAGGTAACAGGAAGAGGCTCTCAAGAGACTAACTTCTTTGGGAAGGAAAGAGATGACCCCAATGTTGCTGAAACCAAAAAAAATCAACCACAAAGTACAGAAGACATGTGGATCTTTCAGCATAATCAAAATAATAGCAATGATCAGGTAGCACTGTTGCCAAGTACCAAGCTGTGATGAATATGAATAATGTGCTGATGCAAAAACCAAATGCTCAGAATCAACTGTAGAGCTTTGAGGTCAAGACTGTGTTCCAAGTCCTTTATTCAACATGAATTTTTAATTTTAATTTTTTTTAAACTGGGAAAAGCATGTGTTATAAAATTTAACCATCTTTATAATTTGTATGTTTTCAATAATATTAAATACATTATTGTGCAGTAACCACCTCTGCCCACCTCTAGAATCTTTCTACTTGTAAAGCTGAAATTCTGAACCATTTGTGTACAAGGGTCCCCTCTTTGATCCATAGCCATGTTAACGCTTGTTCTCTAGATTTCTTGCCAAGAGCCAGCCTAACAGGTGCTCAGTGACACCTCATTTTGGTTTTGAATCTGCATTCCCAGCCATTAGTGATGCTGAGCACCTTTTCATACCTATTGTAACCTGTACCCTTCCTTTGGGAAAATGCCAAGGCAGGCCTTTTCCCCACTATTAGTCATCTTAACCCCTGTCAGATATGCTTTGTAAATATTTCCCCTACTTTGGACATTGCCCTTTCATTTTATGGATGGATTCCTTTGCTTTTTGTAGCCCTGCTTGTTTAGTTTTCTTCTGTTGCCCATCCTGTTGGTCTCATGTCCAAAAAATCATTGCTAGTACCCATATCAAGAGATTTCCCCTTGGTTTTCTTCTGAGAGTTTCAGGACTTGTATTTAAGTCTGTCTTCCATTTCAAGTTCCTTTCTGTGTATGGAACATAAAATAAGGGTCCAATTTCATCCTTCTGTGTGTGGGTGCCCAGTCTTTCCTTGCCCTCTCATGCACTTCTGGCCCCCTTGTCAAACATGACTTGACCCCATGTGTGGGTTGAAGTCTGGGCTCTCAGCTCGGCTCTGCTGGACTATGTGCTTGGTTTTGTCCCAGTGCCGTGCTGTCTTGATATCCTAGCTTTTCATAGTTGAAATCAGCAAGTGTGATGCCTTGGAATTGTGTTCTCAATTTCCTTTGGGGTGTTACCCTTATATTCTGCAATTTTACTGAAATTATTAGTTCCAACACTTTTGTGTGACATCTTCAGGGTTTTCTACATATGTGTTATGTCTTCTGTAATGGGACATACTTTTAATTTCTTCCTTCCCCATTTGGATGCCTCAATTTCATTTTCTTTCCTTATGCTTCTGGTCAGAACTTTCATTATATTGAATGGAAGGGAAAAGCAGGCATCTTGAACATTTTGCCAGTTTTACCTAACAAGCTTTCACTACTAAGTATGATGTTAGCTGTGGCTTTTCATGTAATATCTTTGTTGAGGTAGTTTCCTTCTAGTTCAACTTTGTTAACTGTAATTTTTTTCTTCTTAAGAATCTTTTCAAACACTTCTTCTACTTTAGCAGAGATGATGATATTCCCCCTCTACTTCAGTCTGCTAATGTGGTTTATTGATTGATGGTCACATGTTGAGCTATTCCTGTGTTCCTAGAATAAATTGTACTTGGTCACATTATACAGTCACTTTAATAAGCTGCTGAATTGCACTTGCTATCATTGTGAACATTTCTGCACCAGGATTCATAAGGGATAATGATCTAGAATTTCCTTCTCCTGTCAAGTCTATGCCTGGCTTCAGTACCAGGTTACTGCTGGCCTCTCAGATGCATAAGGTGTGTTTTCTTTGAATTTTGGAAAAGAAAGCTGGTAATGCTTGTATAAACATTTTTAAAAATATTTTTTAGCTGTTGATGGTACACAATACCTTTTTTATTTATTTTTATGTGGTGCTGATACAACCCAGGGCCTCACACATGCTAGATAAACACTCTGCCACTGAGCCACAATCCCAGCCCTTATTTAAACATTTGATAGATTTTTGTTTTTTAAATATATTTATTTTTTAGTTATATGTGGACACAATCTACTTTACTTTATGTGGTGCTGAGGATCAAATCTAGTGCCTCAAGCATGTTAGGTGAGTGCTCTACTTCTGAGCCACAATCCCAACCCTGATACACTTCTTTAATGAAGTCATCTGGTTCAGAACCATCCATGTGGTTCAGAACCAACCATCTGGTTCACTTGATATTCTGGTCTAGAACTTTTCATTGGAAAGTTGTTTTGGATTATTAGTTTAATCTCCTTGTGAGTTTATGTATATTCTCTTTTTAATGATTTCTCAAGATTTAGACTTTAGAAGGTGATGTGTTTCTTAGAATTTCATATTTACTACCAGTTATTCAATTTATTCGAATATACTTTTTCATAGTTTTCTCTAAAATATTTTTTGAGTCAAGGTCCATGTTGAACATGATGACCTTGAACTCCTGGGTTCAAGTGATCTGTCTGCCTTAGATTCCTGAGTAGCTATGACTGCAACCATCCCCACTGTGCACAGATAAATTATTTATGAATGTAAAGTGAATAGTAATGTTCTCACTTTCATAATTAATAATTTGAGTCTTCCTTTTTATTATACACACAGATAAAGGACTTTCACTTTTGTTGATCTTTTTGAAAACCAATTTTGGTTCACTAGATTTATATGCATGCTCAGTATGCATTCAGAGTTGTGATATTTTAAAAATGCTAGGCTCTAACAAAATTCTTCAGTGAAGTTTTGTAGAACATTAACAGATTAATTTGTTCCTTATATATCATCATAAAAATTGGAATAGCAAATCATAGAATGGAAACTTCAGAATGTGAACCAAGACCTTTGTAAATATTTATATGCTATAGATTATGGTATATAGCCACACATTGAAATGGAATAAATTATCAAATTCCTTTAAATATGCTCTCAAGGAGATCCAACATGGCGGCAGGCGGAGAGGCAGCGTTTTCAATACCCCCCCAGTGATGGGGTCATAAAGACACATAGATAACGCTTAGATTCTACCAATGGAGAATCTCCTAGCAAAATTCCACTGAAGAGAGACCGGCTGGGAGCTACTAGGATTTTTTTGAAGCGACAGATTGCCCCAGAGGAGCGAATCCCTGCCAGGAGACGAGAGGTCCAGATCCGCCAGCCACAGTCCACGTGCTGCGGTGCGGCTGCTGCCCATCCGCCGGCCCGTCTGCCAGCAGCAAATGTGACTGGGTCCCACTAGCCTCCAAGATGCAGCTTGGCAGGAAGAAGTCTTTAGCCAAGCCTTCATGAAATAGCGAGCTGGGAGCTGAAGCCAACCGGGGACGGACAAGTCCCACCCCTCCCTTCGGACACTCTGGCAAGGAGCCTGGGGCCCACCATAGCAGAGAGGTGACGTCATCAGAGTTCGGCCAATGGAATTCCTTCCCAGCAGAATCCACTTTAGCAGGTGTGTGACTCCCTCCCCATCCAGATACAAGCAGCAAGGAAACTTCATGGACCTCTCAGGGGTCGTGTCTGTAGGGAAGCAGAGGGGATCCCCAACCCCCAACCCCCTATATCACCAGCGGTGACTCCCAAGGTCTTAGCCGCCAGTTTACCACAGCACTGGGGCTTAAATGGGACACGCGGTTGGGCTGCAAGTGTAACTAGAGCTCTGGGGAACCGCTTCTGGTGAACAGGACCTGGCTGGCTGGCTGACAGGAGGAAGGCGGGTAAGGGCCAGAGAAGTGAAACGGCTCTGGACTGACAAGTCTGAGAGACTCCCAGAAGATGACTTACAGGGATTGCTATGGGCAGGTAGAGAGCAGAAGATCTGCTCGGAGGGCACAGCTCTGCCTACTGGAAGAGAAGAAAATGGATCTCTAAGACTTCAATATTGTTTTTTCTTCTTCTCTCTCTGTTCCTTTCTCCCCTTTTCCTTCTCTCTTTCTTTCCCATTTCAAGTTTTATTCTTCTTTTCATTCTCCTCTAATCTATCTATCTCTCTCTCCTTCTTTCTTTTTAAGAGCACCTTCATTCCACTACCCCCCAACTTTCATCCCAAGCATTATGTCTTCCATTACGTGTAATTGTCTAAATGCAAATAGGTGAATGTCTCGAGGCTGTCTATAGGGCTCCTAAATATCTAGCTACTACCAACACCCTGATCCAATTGCCTGTTAGTATCCACCTTCAGTAGAGCAATCTTCTAAAGTAGCCAAGACATACTAACCCTCGTACCATCATAGCACCTAACCTAAACATATACTCCTAAGAACAAACAATAAATCACTATATGCATACAGAACCTGGAAGCCTTTTATGAATTGAATGAATCAGCTTTAAAGTACAATAAAGCCCAACATTTCTAGACATAATCTCCCACCACAAAGGAGAGACAACAGAGATATACAAAGCCAAAACAAATGTATAGGAGAAAGCAGATACAAAGCAGTCAAACAGAGCTGGAAAGTAACCTGAACAACATGAAAAAAACCAAGGGAAAAAAGGACTACAAACAATGCAGGACAACTTAAATATACAGGAGGACCTAGAAGCATCAGAAACATGGACAGGGAAAGAAATCAAGGCATACCTAACTCAGATGGAACAGAATATTAGAGAAGACATGAGACAGCAAGTCCAAGCATTGAAAGTATATTTTGAAAACAAACTAAACAAACAAATTCAAACTGCAAAGAACGAGCTTTAACAGGAGATAGAGATTTTTTACAAAAACAAACAGTAATCCTAGAAATGCAAGAAACCATAAACCAGATTAAAAACTCTAACGAGAATATTACAAATAGACTAGATCAAGTAGAAATCAGAACATCAGATAATGAAGACAAAGTTTATCAACTTGAAAAGAATATAGTCAACACAGAAAAGATGCTTAAATCTCATGGGCAATCTATCCAAGAGATATGGGACATCATAAAAAAACCAAATTTGAGAGTCATTGGGATAGAAGAAGGCACAGAGGTTCAAACCAAAGGAATGGACAACTTATTAAATGAAATAATCCTAGAAAACTTCCCAGAGATGAAAGATGGAATGGATTGCCAAATCCTGGAAGCCTGCAGGAACCCAAACATCCAAAACCGTAATAGACCAACTCCAAGACATATAATTATGAAGATAGCTAACATACAGAACAAGGAGAGAATATTAAAAGCTACGAGAGAAAGGAGGCAGATTACATTCAGGGGTAAACCAATTAGGTTAACGAATGATTTTTCATCACAGACTTTGAAAGCAAGAAGATCCTGGAACAACGTATTTCAAACACTGAAAAATAATGGATTCCAACCAAGAATACTGTATCCAGCAAAATTAAGCTTCAGATTTGACAATGAAATTAAAATCTTTCACGATAAACAAAAGCTAAAAGAATTCGCACCCAGAAAACCAGCACTGAAAAGCATTTTGAGCAAAATACTACAAGAAGAATAATTGAAAAATAGTGCCCAAAACTAACAGTGGGAGGTAACTCAGTAAAGGGGGAGAAAAATAACCGAAGAGGAAAAACTAGCCCAAATAAATAAATAAATAAATAAATAAATAAACATGACTGGAAGTACAAACCATATTTCAATTGTAACCTTAAATGTTAATGGCTTAAATTCACCAATCAAGAGACATAGGCTAGTAACCTGGATTAAAAAAACAAATCCAACAATATGCTGCCTTCAGGAGACTCATATGATAGGAAAAGACAAACACAGGCTAAAGGTGAAAGGTTGGGAAAAATCATACCACTCACATGGCCCTCGGAAGCAAGCAGGAGTGGCCATACCCATATCGAATAAAATCAACTTCAAACCTAAGTTAATCAAAAGGGATAAAGAAGGACAATATGTACTGTTAAAAGGAACCATCCACCATCAAGACATAACAATTATCAATTTGTATGCACCAAACAATGGTGCTGCAACGTTCATAAAACAAACTCTCCTCAAGTTCAAGAATCAAATAGACCACAACACAATAATTATGGGGGACTTCAACATACTGCTCTCGCCATTGGACAGATCCTCTAGACAAAAGCTGAACAAAGAAAATATAAAACTCAATAACGCAATCAATAACCTAGACTTAACCGACATATATAGAATATATCAATCATCATCAAGTGGATACATGTTCTTCTCAGCAGCACATGGATCCTACTCAAAGAGAGACCATATATTATGCCTTAGGGCGACTCTCAGTAAATATAAAGGTGTGGAGATAATACCATGCACCATATCTGATCATAATGGAATGAAACTGGAAATCAATGATAAAAGAAGAAAGGAAAAATCCTACATCACATGGAAAATGAACAATATGTTACTGAATGATCAATGGGTTACAGAAGACATAAAGGAGGAAATCAAAAAATTCTTAGAGACAAATGACAATACAGACACAACATACCGGAATCTATGGGACACAATGAAAGCAGTTTTAAGAGGGAAATTCATTTCTTGGAGTTCTTTCCTCAAAAAAAAAGAAAAAAACAACAAATAAATGAACTCACACTACACCTCAAAAACCTAGAAAAGGAAGAACAAAACAACAGCAAATGTAGTAGAAGACAAGAAATAATTAAAATTAGAGCAGAAATCAACGAAATTGAAACAAAAAAAATTGAAAAAACTAAAAGTTGGTTCTTGGAAAAAATAAATAAGATCGACAGGCCCTTAGCCATGCTAACGAAGAGAAGAAGAGAGAGAACTCAAATTACTAACATACGGGATGAAAAAGGCAATATCACAACAGACACTACAGAAATACAGAAGATAATTAGAAAGTATTTTGAAACCCTATATTCCAATAAAATAGAAGATAATGAAGATATGGATAAATTTCTTAAGTCATACGATCTGCCCAGATTGAGTCAGGAAGACACACACAATTTAAACAGACCAATAACAAAAGAAGAAACAGAAGAAGACATCAAAAGACTACCAACCAAAAAAAGCCCTGGACCAGATGGGTATACAGCAGAGTTCTACAAAACCTTCAAAGAAGAATTAATACCAATACTTTTCAAGCTATTTCAAGAAATAGAAAAAGAAGGAGTTCTTCCAAATTCATTCTATGAGACCAACATCACCCTGATCCCGAAACCAGACAAAGACATTTCAAAGAAAGAAAACTACAGACCAATATCTCTAATGAACTTGGATGCAAAAATTCTCAATAAAATCCTGGCGAATCAAATACAAAAGCATATCAAAAAAATTGTGCATCATGATCAAGTAGGATTCATCCCTGGGATGCAAGGCTGGTTCAATATACGGAAATCAATAAATGTAATCCACCACATCAATAGACTTAAAGACAAAAACCATATGATAGATGCAGAAAAAGCATTTGACAAAGTACAGCATCCCTTTATGTTCAAAACACTAGAAAAACTAGGGATAACAGGAACTTAACCTCAACATGGTAAAAACTATATATGCTAAACCTCAGGCTACCATCATCCTAAATGGAGAAAAACTGAAGGCATTCCCTCTAAAATCTGGAACAAGACAGGGATGCCCTCTATCACCACTTCTATTCAATTTAGTTCTTGAAATACTAGCCAGAGCAATTAGACAGACAAAAGAAATTAAAGGCATAAAAATAGGAAAAGAAGAAGTTAAATTATGACTATTTGCGGATGACATGATAATATATTTAACAGACCCAAAAGGGTCTACAAAGAAACTGCTAGAGTTAATAAATGAATTCAGCAAAGTGGCAGGATATAAAATCAACATGCATAAATCAAAGGCATTCCTGTATATCAGTAACAAAACTTCTGAAATGGAAATGAGGAAAACCACTCCATTCACAATATCCTCAAAGAAAATAAGATACTTGGGAATCAACCTAACAAAAGAGGTGAAAGATTTATACAATGAAAACTACAGAACCCTAAAGAGAGAGATAGAAGAAGATCTTAGAAGATGGAAAAATGTACCCTGTTCATAGATAGGCAGAACTAACATCATCAAAATGGCGATATTACCCAAAGTTCTCCACAGGTTTAATGCGATGCAAATCAAAATCCCAACGGCATTTCTTGTAGAAATAGATAAAGCAATCATGAAATTCATATGGAAAAACAAAAGACCCAGAATAGCAAAAGCAATTCTAAGTAGGAAGTGTGAATCTGGAGGTATAGCGATACCAGAGTTCAAACTGTACTACAAAGCAATAGTAACAAAAACAGCGTGGTACTGGTACCAAAACAGGCAGGTGGACCAATGGTACAGAATAGAGGACACAGAAACCAATCCACAAAAGTACAACTTTCTTATATTTGATAAAGGGGCTAAAAGCATGCAATGGAGGAAGGATAGCATCTTCAACAAATGGTGCTGGGAAAATTGGAAATCCATATGCAACAAAATGAAACTGAATCCCTTTCTCTCGCCATGCACAAAAGTTAACTCAAAATGGATCAAGGACCTAGATATCAAATCAGAGACACTGCATCTGATAGAAGAAAAAGTTGGCTACGATCTACATACTGTGGGGTTGGGCTCCAAATTCCTTAATAGGACGCCCATAGCCCAAGAGTTAATAACAAGAATAAACAAATGGGACTTACTTAAACTAAAAAGTTTTTTCTCAGCAAGAGAAACAATAAGAGAGGTAAAGAGAGAGCCTACATCCTGGGAACAAATTTTTACCCCTCACACTTCAGATAGAGCCCTAATATCCAGAATATACAAAGAACTCAAAAAATTAAACAATAAGATAACAAACAACCCAATCAACAAATGGGCCAAGGACCCGAACAGACACTTCACAGAAGAAGACATACAATCAATCAACAAGTACATGAAAAACTGCTCACCATCTCTAGCAGTCAGAGAAATGCAAATCAAAACCACCCTAAGATACCATCTCACTCCAGTAAGATTGGCAGCCATTATGAAGTCAAACAACAATAAGTGTTGGCGAGGATGTGGGGAAAAGGGTACACTTGTACACTGCTGGTGGGACTGCAAATTGGTGAGGCCAATTTGGAAAGCAGTATGGAGATTCCTGGGAAAGCTGGGAATGGATCCACCATTTGACCCAGCTATCGCCCTTCTCGGACTATTCCCTGAGGATCTTAAAAGAGCATATTATAGGGATACTGCCACATCAATGATCATAGCGGCACAATTCACAATAGCTAGACTGTGGAACCAATCTAGTTGCCCTTCAATAGATGAATGGATAAAAAAAATGTGGCATCTATACACCATGGAGTATTACTTGGCACTAAAAAATGACAAAATCATGTAATTTGCAGGGAAATGGATGGCATTAGAACAGATTATGCTAAGCGAGGCTAGCCAATCCTTAAAAAACAAATGCCAAATGTCTTCTTTGATATAAAGAGAGCAACTAAGAACAGAACAGGGAGGAAGAGCATGAGGAAAAGATTAACATTAAACAGAGACGAGAGGGGGGGAGAGAAAGGGAGAGAGAAGGGAAATTGCATGGAAATGAAGGGAGACCCTCAATGTTACACAAAATTACATATAAGAGGTTGTGAGGGGAAAGGGGGGGGGGACAAGGGAGAGAATTGAACAACAGCAGATGAGGTAGAGAGGGAAGATGAGAGGGGAGGGGAGGGGGGATAGTAGGGGATAGGAAAGGCAGCAGAATACAACAGTCACTAATATGGCATTATGTAAAAATTGTGAATGTGTAACTGATGTGATTCTGCAATTTGTATTAGGGGTAAAAATGGGAGTTCATAACTCACTTGAATCAAATGTATGAAAGATGATATGTCATGAGCTTTGTAATGTTTTGAACAACCAATTAAAAAAATAAATATGTTCTCAAGGTATGCTTTGAAATAAATGACACAATATACATGTATTAAATTTCTTCTTTCACATCATTTGTTGGCATTTTTACAACTCCTGATGTAAAGATTAAAAATGCAATGGAGCAAGAAGTACTTCCATAGAAAATAGAAAGTTCCTTTTCTCTTACAGATGCAAGTGTGAGATTTTGTCTGCCACAAAACTTGTTGTGTCTATGTGGTCATTACAATGTTTAATTCCACAGGCCACAATCTTTTGGACCCTAAAGTAGGGCCCAAATTTCACTGTCTTGCTGTTGAATCCACTAAGAACATCTACTGAAAAGTAGGAAAAAAACTTTGATGTGAAATAAAAGTTTCATTGTACTTTAGACTTCAGAGTATTTTTTTTCGTAGAGAGGTTTTAATTTGCATGAATATGAAGAATATTATATGTATTTGCATATTAGCTTTGATTTTTAAAAAATAATAGTTTTAAAAAAACTGATGTGTTTGCCTTTTGTTGTGCAGGATTAACATTCCAGAAACTCCATATTAATTTACTTGTTAATTGCATTGACAGATATTGTTATAAATGTGCCTTGGAAATGCTGGGCTACAGTAGTTAGAAATGAAAATGGGTACTTGTTAATGGTTATTTAGTATTTGGCTTCAAACATATTTTGATTCTCATTATTTAATAATATGCAGTAATCTATATATTCATGTCCTGTAACTACTAAGCATTCTCTCATTTCTATCTATTATAAATAATTTTAATTTACATGGCTCTCTTCTATTTTGGGGGATAGAATAAATTTTAAAATAACAACATATTACAACTATTTATACACGATGGTAGAAGGCCTTTTTGACACATCATACATAGATGGAGTAAAATTTCTCATTCTTCTGGTTGTACATGACAGAGTTATACCAGTTGTATAATTATACATGCACGTAGGGTAATACTGTTGCTGTTTTTAATAGGCTTCATTTGTTGGAGAAGTTTTAGGTGCACATCAAAATTGGGTAGAGATTTCCTGTACATCTCTTAGCTACCACCGGCTCCCAGTTGTCCACATCCCCCACCAAAGTGATATATTTCTTACAACAAACAAACATACATTCACTTATTTTTATCACCCAATGAATCCTGCATTCAATGGGTTTGGACAAATGTATGATGATATATACCCATTATTATTGTATCCTACAAAACAGTTTAACTGCCCCCAAAATCCTGTGCCTCACAGATTCATCCCTCCCTCTCCTAATCCCTGGCAATCACTGATGCTTTCCTTGTCCCTATACTTTTGCCTTTGACAGAATGTCATATATCAGGGAACATATACCATGTATCTGTTCACATTTTACATACAGCTTGGATGAATTTGTAGATTTTTATATCACATTTAATCCAAGTAGCTTGTGAATTAACTAGTGAAAAATTAGACTTTATGACTCATATAAATTCTGTATATGTTTGTTCCTAATCATAATTTATGAATTTATGGGGCAATCTCTTATGGTTTTGTAAAGGCATTGAAGTATTATAGTCAAGAAGATGAGAAACATTTAACAGCTCATGTATCAGACAGTTTTTTATTACAAAGTGAAACATAAGTGATTGTTATCAGTTTACTTCAAGGGTCAACACATCAGTGGGCCATAGGGGTCTCATCTCACATATTTAGAAAACCTGAGTAGGGGTGTGATTGTGAAGTTGTTTTCCATGAGAGAAACATGTGACTCAGTAGACTAAGTAAAGCAGATTGTCCTGCCCATCAGGAGTGGCCTCATCCAATCAGTTGAAGGCTTGGATAGAGCAAAACACTGAGTAAGGGTGAACTGCTCTGCTCCTGCCCAACTGCCTTTGAGCCATGATGTGGATTTCATCTGCCTTCAGATGTGAACTGGAACATCACTTCCTGGGTATCAACCAACCACCTTTTCACCTCAACTACACTATTGGCTTTCTAGTGTTCAGGCCTTTAGGATCAGGCTGGAATTCCACCATTGGCTCTCCTGAGACACCAGCTTGCTGAAGACAGATCTTGGGACTCATCCATCAGCTTTCAAGATCACATGAGCCAGTCCGGAGTCTGTTTCTCTTCCTGCTGGGACACACCATAGTGTCCCAGGGATACAGAATTGCTAGTTGTGGGCAAGGCCTTCTCTTCTGGGAATCTGCCCCATAGCCAGAGGCACGATCCTCCCCCAGCCTCCCTCACAGACAGGACAGTTCTTACCTACACCTTGCACCTCACAGGGTGCAAATTCAACAAGCCTGGAGACAGCCCATCTGTGTGTTGCTACAGCCCCCTACCATGCACCCAGGTGACCAACTCAAGCAAGTACACTGGGAAATCTACTTGTCAATTCAAATTATGTCCCAATCCTGGACGGAGGGTCTTCTGGTAAACAATGGCAACTCCGACTTCAATGCACCTTTCACATTCCCTAGTGATTTCTATGGGTTGTGCCCCATAGAGGCACTCCCTAAATAGACCAGCTTTCCTTTGCCCCTCTGCCTCAAGATTAGGGCAGGCAACTGAGCCTGACTCCCATCAGTCAGCATGAAAACCAAATGCAGAGCAAACATCATGTTATTCAACCTACAAAGTTGATCTGCTTTTACCTTTTCTTAATTTCACTGCATGTGTGCTGCAGTCACCCAGAAACCAACCAGCTCTTTGTCAATCACTAGCTGTTCAAAGGGAAGAGTCCAAGTGGGGATAGAATCCCACAATTCCACAGGTTGCTCTAAAGTCAGTCCTAGGGAAAAGACCAAACTGCTCAGGAATATGTCAACTAACACTGTATCTCCTGAGAGTAGGTTTCTGCACAAGCCTTTTCATTTATTATCAGCCCTCCCCATTAAACCATGCCTCCAACATCACCTAAGGCATCATGCATATTTTGTGTTTCAGGGATATTTTCTGTTATTCAGTTACAGGGGCATTTGCAACTAATGGCAAGGGAGTAATTGCCCTTTGAATGAATGCTCTCTGGTCAAACTTCTATCAGTTATCATTGGGAGGTGCTCACAGGTTTTTGTGCAAGCACTGGGATACACTTTACCCAGCACAATGTTATAAAGTATCTGTCCATTCTAGTACTCCAGCTTCTATCCTATGATCTTCAAATCCCATTCCCTGTGTGGGCTCAAGCAATCATCTTGTGCAAATTTCGAATGTCTAATTAATATTGCACTTTACTAGAGATAACAGGAACATATCTTAAGATCATGAAAGCTACCTGTGATAAGCTCCAGGCCAACATCATTATAAATGCAGAAAAATTGAAAGCATTTGCTCTAAAAACTAAAACAAGAAAAGGATGCCCTCTTCCACCATTTCTATTTAACATAGTTCTTGAAACACTGGCCAGAACAATTAGACATACAAAAGAAATTAAGGGATACAGAACTCAAATTAGCACTATTTCTCAACAATATGATTCTATCCCTAGAAGATCCAAAAATTCCACCAGAAAACTTCTAGAACTCATAAATGAATTAGGCACAATAGCAGGATACAAAATAAACATCCATAACCTAAAGGGATTCCTGTACATTTGTGACAAATCCTCTGAAAGGGAAATGAGGAAAACTACACCATTTACAATAGCCTCAAAAAATTTAAAATACTTGGCAATCAACCTCTACAATGAAAACTACAGAATGCTAAAGAAAAAAATTAAATAAGACCCTAGAATACAGAAATATCTTCCTTGTTCCTGAATAGCCAGAATTAATATTGTCAAAATGACCGTACTACCAAAAGCACTATACAAACTTAATGCTTAATTCCAATCAAAATTCCAATGGCATTCCTCATAAAAATAGTAAAAGTAGTCATGATATTCATCTGGAAAAAGAAGAGATGCAGAAAAGCTAATAAAGCAATCCTTAGTAAGAAGACTGAAGCAGGTGCCATCAGTATACAAGGTCTTAACTATACTACAGAGCAATAGTAACAAAAACAGCATGGTATTGGTACCAAAACAGGCTGGCAGACCAATGGTATAGAATAGAAGACACAGAGACTTTAACCCACAAAATTACAATTATATTAGACAAAGGTGCCAAAAACATGAACTGGAGAAAAGATAGCCTCTTCAATAAATGGTGCTGGGAAAACTGGAAATCCATATGCAACAAAATGAAAATAAACCCCTATCTCTCACCATTCTCAAAACTCAACTCAAAGTGGATCAAGGACCTAGGAATTAAACTAGGAACTCTGCATCTAACAGAAGAAAAAGTAGGCTCAAATCTCTATCACGTTGTATTCTTAATAAGACTCCTATAGCACAAGAATTAAAATCAAGAATCAAAAATGGGATGGATTCAAACTAAAAAAGCTTCTTCTCAGCAAAAGAAACAATCAGTGAGGTAAATAAAAAGCCTACTTCTTGGGAGCAAATATTTACCACTCATATATCAGATAGAGCACTAATCTCTAGAATACTTAAATAACTCAGAAAGCTAAACACCACAAAACAAATAACCCAATCAGTAAATGGCCCAAGGAACTGAACAGACACTTCTTAAGAGAGTATAGACAATCAACAAACACATGAAAACATGTTCAACATCTCACACAATTAGAGAAATGCAAATCAAAACTACTCTAAGATTTCATCTCACTCCAGTCAGAATGGCAGCTATTAAGAATACAAACAACAGTTAAGTGTTGGTGAGAATGTGAGGGAAAATGCCCACTCATACATTGCTGGTGGGATGGCAATTTGGTGCAGCCAATCTGGAAAGCAATATGGAGATTCCTTGGAAAACTAGGAATGGAACCACCATTTGACCCAGCTGTCCCAGTCCTTGATCTACACCCAAAGGACTTTTTTTTAAAAACAGCATACTACATGGACACAGCCACATCATTGTTTATAGCAGCACAACTCACAATAGCTATACTGTGGAACCAACCGAGATGCCCTTCAGTAGATGAATGGACAAAGAAACTGTGGTATATATACACAATGGAATATTACTCAGCAGTAAAAGAGAACAAAATCATGGCATTTGCAGGCAAATGAATGGAGTTGGAGATTATAATGCTAAATGAATTTAGCAAATCCCCCCAAAAAACAAATGCTGACTATTCTCTCTGACATAGGGAGGCTGATTCATGTTGCGGTTGGGAGGGGGAACATGGGAGGATTAGATGAACTCTAGATAGGGCAAAGGAATAGGAGGGAAAGGGAGCAGGCACAGGGGTACAAAAGACAGTGGAATGAGATGGACATTATTAATCTAAGTCCATGTATAAGGACATGAATGGTGTGAATATACTTTGTACACAACCAGAGGTATGACAAATTGTGCTCTATATGTGTAACTTGAATTGTAATGCATTCTGTTGTCATATATAAGAAATAAGAAATAGAAGAATTTTTTAAAAAGACTATACTTACCAGCTTCTGTTGTACAACACTAGTTAAAAAAATTCCTCAAACAGTATCTATCTCCATAAAACACTCAGTTCAATGAATCACAATATTCTCATGAAGAATTTAAAACATTTGTTTTCATCCACAATTTTCCTTTAATTCTACCAAACCTTGCAGATTTCTATCCTCTAAAGCTAAGTATTCCCTAATTAAGTATTCCCCAGTGGGTTTGGTGCATGTGGATCCTGTGTGAACGAGTCCCAGAAATATCTATTCTCAATCTTTGGACCATTTTTTCACTCT